>NC_142213.1:19549782-19859275 GCF_049639895.1 Pseudopodoces humilis | reverse complement strand
TGTAAATCATTCTCTTCAGGGATGTGCTCTAGTAACTAAAGTATGCAGATTGTAAAGATACCAAGAGAATAATTTTAAATAATCTAAAGTACATACAGACACGATACATTAAACATGAAACATTATATAATGGGCTAATTTGAAGAAATCCCTGAATTCTACTGGCCTCAAATTTGGATGAGGAAAATCCTTAAAGAAAGCATCTTCTCCGATTCACAAGTGATTTTTTTTTTATTGTTTGTGTTTTATGATGCAACAGTGACCTAGTTCATATTTTATATACAGTTATGTAGTGCTTTTTCTGGAATAAAATGGAATTGAAATACACATACAAGTAAAATAGTTTAATTTTATTGCCCAGAGCAATTACAGCATGGAATCAGACAAAAAGAGGGCAGAACCTGCTGTAAAAGACCAAAGAAAGTATTCAGATGTCAATATAACTTCATTCTCTAGAAACAAATCTGCCACTCAGAAATAGAAAATGGAATTTTTCATTTGTTATAATAAAAGTCCCAACAAGAGTATGGCAGGTACTGAAGGATGTCCCACATGACATTCCTGAGTAACCCATTAAATGCCATTATTTCTGCATTATTTGCAGTTATATCCACGACCTCCATGCATTTCACCTCCCTGTCCTAAACCAAACAGTCCTTGTGGCACCCAAAGTCTCACCTCTCAAAGCATTTGCCACTTCAGCTTTTCCAATTAAAACCCCAATTAATGACAGGGATGTTTCTTTTCAGCACAAAATATTCAGTGCTTTGTGCAATTTGGGCCTGAATTTGCATGTTTTTTTTATCAGCCTTTGTTTAAATTGTTCATTTCTGTAATAGATATACTTGAAGTTTTCTTTGTGGCTAGTTAAAATATTAAGCTGAAATTTTAGCAACAAATTATCGGTAAATTGACATTAAATCCAGTGTGCAAATGGGATTGAGACAAATGGAGAAGGGAAACGTTTTAGACAAGTGAAAGCATTGCTTTCATATATTTTAAACAAAATGTGTGAAACTGTTATTTATAAATGTAAACCAAAATGAAATGTAACTAAATTTCTCAAACCTAAATATTTAAAACTGTTTTTGAGCAGATTAGAACATTTAGTTCAACAGTACATACATTTTGGGAGTTTCATTTCAAAGAGAAAAAAATGTTTAAATTGTTTTATTGAGTGTCCAAAGTGGAAAAAATAGTTTTCAGTTTAAATAAGGTTTAAGGGAACACCTATAAATGTTGGTAACAAGTAATATGATAATGACATGCATAGAAATATTTCACTGAACTTGTAAATTATGAAGTTCACTGGTTTGATAAAAAAAGTCTTTCCATGACCTTTGTTCCCCAGGATCTTATGGATAGGCTCTCATGTTAATGTACTCAGCATCAATATATTTTTATAATTTACATACTCCCAAAAAAAACCCCAGCCTATTTTTACCTATCTCCATACATATTAAACAACTAAAAGACAATGAAATGTGAAAAGGCAGAAGTTAAAATGTGTAAAACAAAACATTTATAAAGATATGATCAAGACTGAGCACAAATGTCACCCTATTCATGGTGCAGATTACAAGGCACCTGAGGATTGATGAAGATGGCAATATGAGTGTCTATCAAAAGCAGTGCCATGTTCAAGATAACGAGGTCATCACTCCATTGTGCACTTTTGGGATGGAATTAACAGAAAAACTCATTGGGGATCAAAATGCTGTATTGCAATCAAAGTCCTTGGAAGCAGCTCTTTGAGAACCTGTGCATTCAAATGGCAAAGAGAGGGGTTAGATAATCATTTTTATAAAATACTGTATAAAAAGAAAATTAGAGAAATGTGTAAAAATAAGAGGAAAATTTGAGTATTAAGAGTTGTTCATAACTACACAGTATGGTTCTTCCACAGAAAATAAAAGCACTGCCTTGGTTTGTAATATCCACGAGCTGCACTGAGAAAAAAAAAAAGAATTTATTCATTTATCCAAAAACAGAGATTTCCCCAATGACAGAAATAGACATTTCTGGGGCAAAATGCAGAACAGCCATTAAATACAGGGGTGACCTGAGTGTGCTGATGGTGGCTGAGATCTGGAAAGAGACATCTCAGTGCATGGAAGAGAAACTGAAAGAGGGGAAGTTTAGATTGGATATTGGGCAGGAATTGTTCCCTGGCAGGGTGGGCAGGCCCTGGCACAGGGTGCCCAGAGCAGCTGGGGCTGCCCCTGGATCCCTGGCAGTGCCCAAGGCCAGGTTGGACACTGGGGCTGGAGCAGCCTGGGACAGTGGGAGGTGTCCCTGCCATGGCTGGGGTGGCACTGAGGTCCCTCCTAACCAAAACCATTCTGTGGTTCTGTGATGCTAAGAGTTAAAAATCTTCTTTCTAAAGATGAAGACTTTTTGTCCAAAGAAAGAAATCTTTCCAAAGTATTTTCTGAAATATTTTAGAATACTAGCAGTGGCAGGTGGAAATAAAACTTACAAGTCTTATCAGATTCCCAGCCATTTTAATCTACAGAATGATCAGCATCAAGGAAAGGGAAAAATGACTATTTTAAATTAAACTTCATCTAATGAATCTACAGGCTAGCCAATGTATTAAAACTTATGCATTGTCACCTCAACCAAAAAAAATGCCATAACTCCATTAAACAAAAGTGCTCAAAATTTGCCTTGGAAACAAGGCAGTTCTAATGAGACTTTTCATTCATCCCCTTCACACAAAATGTGGTTCATTACTTTTGAAAAACCTTTGAAACCCTGAGATGAAAGGTGTCAAAGACATGCAAAGCATCGCCCCGATGATCCGGGGGGTGTTACCATTGCCATCAAACACAGCGCCTCAGGAAAGGGCACTTTCCACAGCACTTCTTTTGGGATTTTAATCCTCACTTATTCCAACGGGAAACCACTGCTGCCGTCACATCCAAACCTGCATCCAGGGAGTGAAACTGTCGGGAATAAATCGTTCACTCCCAGCCCCAAGACTGCTAAACACAGAATTGGATCTGAATTAGAGCTTAGCAGGGTGCTGCAGCTATTCAGCACCCACCTCCATGGGCAGCAGCTCCAGCTCTGGAGCTCCTCTCCTGCAGGACACCGGGAAAATCGTCTGCCTCTTTTGAGATCATGCAAATGCTGTTCCACAGAATACTGTACAGTGAGTGGCAAAATAAAAATATATGCAAATACCTAATATGCAAAAGAGAAAGTTAATTTCTTTTAAATTTATAGTTATTATAATATATTATCGCTTTTAACATCCCCCTGAATACAGCAAGTAGTTTAGCTTTAGAGTTGCACAAAATTTCTTCAGTATTAGCTGAGGATTGGGGATTATTTTTGCCATTCTAGGCAGCAACACAGGCTCACTTTGACATCTATGTCATTAAAATAACAGGGCTGTACTGCTATTGAAGGAGACTGTGGTGCCATACATCAACACCAACTCATCCCCCATGACACAGCAGCAGGATTTCCACATCAGCATCTGCCCAGGCTGAGGAATTTGTAAGAAGCTTTGCAGGAGCCTCACGTGCCCAAGCTCTGCCTTTTGCCACTGCTGTTCCTGCTGATAAAATATTAATGATTCTTCGCAACGTTTGGCTGTGCCATGCTGGTAATCTGTCACTTCTACTCACTTACCTATGAGTAAACAAATGACATCAATGGTTAAAAGGTTACATTTTTTATTGATCTTAAGCCACGATCTGACAGATGCTCTTTTCTTTCCATAGGTGCTGTTTTTGGCAGCACACCTCAGTGGAATTGCCCTGAAATTAAATTCCTGCTTTGGTTCATTAGAATATTCAACAAGTGAATACATTTATAAGTCATAATTAACTTCTTTCTGTTTTGTTTCTCTCTTGAATTGCTTTGCATTTGTTTGTTACAGTTTTGGGGAAGAGAAAAAATATGTCTATTAAAGATTTCGGAAGTCTCCTGGAAAAAAAGTAACTTTTATTGATTGCTGCTGAAGGAATTTGCTCCTGCTTGGAGAGGATCGAGCTGTCCTTGTCTTTCTCCAGTTAAACCCAAACCAGTCTGCAAACTTCTGCAGCTGACCAGTCACATGTGGGGCTTGTCCCAAATTACACCTCTGGCTGTTAATTCTGCTGTTAACTCACAGAACAGTTTGGAATGGAGATGTGCCAGTTTTCATGTGCAGAATATTCTGCCTATAATTTCTGACATCACACAATTACAGAACAGCTCTACCAGGCTCCTTGTTTTTATCAAGAAAGTTTATTTAAATCAAGTGTATTGTATTGTACAACTCTTTAAAAAAGGCTTAAAAAGCCAAGGGAGTAGAAAAAGTAGATTATTGTATTCCTTAGAGTAGGGGGGTGGAAGAGGTTCATTTTGATGTAAATTCCGCTAAGGAATGATGGGTTCCTTTTCCCTTGATAACATTCAAGGTGTCAGTAATTCTTTGTGGAAACAACATATCAGATATTCAGAGAAGCTTTTCATAAGAGTACACTGGAAACCAACACATTTGTTACTTTTAATAGACTAACAGAGCAGTTTCTTTTCCTTTTGCTTTTTTTGAATGTTTGGGAAGTAATGATCAGCATTCTCATGTCTCAGCAGAGGATGGTTTGTGGAAATCAAAGGACACGTAAGCCACGAACAAAGGGTGGGGAGCTGCTCTCCCTCCTGACCCTGCCCTGCCAGCAGAGCAAACTGAGCAGAGCTGCTCATCATCCTGAGGTATGATTAGCATGGTGCTAATCCTGTTTGCTAGGTGGTGATCACGGTGCTAAACCCCTCAGATGGAGGAAATCAAGGATTGTGCTCCTGGGGTCATTCAGTTCCACAGCTCCACACTGCAGACGAGCACCTGTCTGCCACCATCTGCCTCTGCTGGCCTGCTGAAGGGTCTGCTGACAGGAAGGCTCTGGGGTAAAGCTTTCTAAACATGATTCCCAAAGACAATGCAAAAATTCAAACACGCCTAAAATCAATCTATGCCCTGCCTCCCTCAAATCAGGGCAAATCAGGGAACAGATCCATCTCCAGCCCTGCAGTGCAAACTCTGCTCCCCTCCCACGAGGCCAGTGCACAACACCTGGGGCACACTCAATGGCTCAGGATCAGAGGAGACCACACCGTCACTTTTGGGAAGCTCACCAGCTTCACCAGAGGTGCCAACTCAACAATGGCTTGTAATTCCCATCCTTGTGCCCAGGAATAAGAACCACGGTGGGTTCTTGGCTTGCAGACCACCAGCCCTCTATGGAAAGGCCACAGGGTTCACAGGGAAAATAATGTGGCTTAGAGCACCATTTGCTCTCCCTGGCTACTCATTTGGATCATTCTCCTGGTTCAGAACACAATTTCTCTTCCTGTGCTGCTGTTCTTCAAGTCACCACTTAACTCATTTGCATTTTTGCCCTCAGCAAAGAGAAATGTTCTGGTTCTTTCTATGTTGATCCTTGTCCCTCTCCAGTTCACAAGTTGATTATAAAAAATCAGTGTAAATAAGTGCTGATCCTCCAATAAAACTTCATCTGAAACATTGTCCAGGAAGCCCAAGGAAACAATATAAAGTAAAAAGAAAGGCAGAGTGGGAAGCTGCATATTGCTGCTTCTCTTCAAAGCCCAGACTGCCTGAAAGAATCCAGTATGAATATAACATTGAAGTGACCTACAGAAACCATAAACACTTGATGTTTGAATCACAAAAGAGAAGAAACCTAGGTAAGACATCAAATACAGTAAAAAACAGCAGAGAATAATAGCTACAAGGCAATGTACAAAGGTGAAAGAAGAGAGACATTACAAAAATGCTAAAACAAAAAGGTGCTAATTGCCATTCATCTTAAAAGTAGGCAATTTTCCAAAGCACTGTAACTAGCCCTCATCTTCCTGTTAGATGAAAGAACAATATTTTGGGTAGAACACTTCAAATACAAAGCAAAATCACCTGCCTCAAACCTCAAGTAAGAAAACAATTCCCCCAGAATATTCTGCACAAATTGCACCAAAACTCACTGATTTGTAAAAGCAAAACATGAGAACCCAGCTCAGTGTTTAATCATTTCAGCATCCTATCAGTAATGACTTAGTGAGGAGGTTAACATGATTATTTGTATCATTTAGCACAACCATCTCAGATACAGAAAATATTGTTTAAAGATTCCCAGGGCCTGTTCTGTTCCTGTTCACCTTTAACTATCACTTTGAAACAGAAAAGTTTGCTTTTAAATAGGGTTTGTATTTACTGTTAAATCAAACACACCAGAATGCACTTTCTGCTTGATTTTTATGTGTCATGTTCACTTAGCCAACAGAAATTTGCAAGGATACATAGAACTGTACAACTGAACACATTCCAGCCATGGAAATATGGAGCATGTGGAAGATTCAGTGCTCTTTCTCTACCTTTAGAGCCCAAACTGAAGTGCCTGAAATTGCTCCTTTGTCTCAGAAAACACTGGCTAGAGATCACTATTGGTGGCTCCTTGGGGAAGGTTTTGTGGGGGCTGTGGAGCAGCAGTAACTCCACCCCACCAGGCTCTTCCCAGTGTTCACACACTCCAACCTCATCCAGCAGAGACCTGGCTCTGCTTTCCCCCATGGATGCTTTGAACATGGCAAGAGAACATTTGGATGATGTTTAAAGTCAACCATTCCAATAGGTCAAGGCCAGCAGAATTAATGATCTGCATTAGTAAATAACACAGTCATGTCTGTGCTGTTTTTCCCTATGTGGAAAATAAAGTAATGTGGTGTGGAATCCAGAAATAAACACCAGATCCTGGTAGCATTTGTTTCTGTCAGTGTTTCACAAGATTTTGGGATAAATTCTTACACAGCCATTACTCCTTTTGTTCTAACTTTTACTGAGCTCTCCACAATGTAAAAGGTGGGGATACTGGGCTCTGTTTTGGGTTTTCCACCCGATTTTCCTGCTTCAGGAATACTGAAGGAACTGTTCTTCACCTTGAAATATCAATCCCATTTCAGCTGAAATACTTATTCCAAACCAGGTAAGTTTAAGTCACTTATCCAGGGTTACAGAATTCCATTTTTACTCCATCCTTTTGTCCAGGCCATGCTGGGACATGAATTACACACAGCCTGTGGAGCTGGAAAAGCTGTGCCATGGCCACTTTCCTCCTCTGGATTCTCTGGTATAAAAGGACTCATTTATGAGAATAAATAGCCCCACAAGTCATGATTCAAACCTACAGCATCTTGAGGGTTTGTACTCGTTAAAATCTTAGCAAAGATTCCCCAGAGGAAGCCAAAAACTTCTCAAACTTTGACAGAACTAAGAGATTTATAAGGACTAAAATATCCACCAGAACACACTCAAACATCCAGTGCAGGAATGTTTGGTTTATACATTCAGATTAAAATCTCCTGTCAGTCTGACTCCATCTGTGATGTGTTGGTGTTGACTTGCTCACCACAATACAGCAGCATTGACCAACCCAACCCCAAACCATGCACAGCTTCCACATCTTCTGGACTTAGGACTTCTGCTGGATGGGACAGTGCTTCCATCTGGGAAAATTCACTGGGAATGCAAATACTATGAAAAAGCAAAATGTTTCCATTTTGTTATGCCTCCAGTGAAGAATAGGACAGAGAAATAAGTTGGATTGCATATTGTAGATGCAGAACTGGCTGTGAGAGGAGAGAAAAAGCTGTTCCAGTAGCAGGAGATAATTATGGAGAATGACAGGATATCTCAAAAAGTCTCCTGGGGAAAAAAAATTGACCCATGCTATCAATAAAATAATTCCACTTTATCTTTTCATCTTTGTCTCAGTTTCTTTTCCTTCTTTCTTTCTTTCCACTTTACTAGTACTCTTATTTAATCTTCAGCTCATCATTAAAGTAACCATTGAGCAGCAGTAATAATTTTATAGTGTGCTCTATAATAGTCTTGCTTTTGACATTAATCTCAGGAGGTTTTCTTCTTTTTAACGTCACTTCTTAGTGTTTCCAGCATGATAAGGATGTATCTTCTGCTATTTGAATTGCTTTCTATTGGTACTAATTATTTCCCAAAATTTGAAAAACACTTCAGTGCCAGGCAGTGAGACTCAGCTTATTTCCATCTTCCTGCCGAAGACTTATTTTGGATTTATGCAGAACTCTAGACCTGGTTGCATGACAGCAACTCTTCAGTCCACTGTATCCCTCAACAAATAAATAAGAATTCCATAAAAGTCCTTGGGCCTCTCACTGATAAGGTGACACCAAGGTACAAGAACACCGGTGCTGATGTAGCCCTGCCAAAGAGGGGAATGAGTACAAGCTTAAATTAAAAAATAACACACCTACTTCTCGGTTTTGTTGTAATTCTGGATATCCTATTATATTACCTATTACCAAAGACTTTCATGGTTTCAGTTCTGTAGAGTATAAACATCACCTTAAAAGAATTAATAACTCTAAGTATTATGGCTGCTAAGAAAGTACCAGCAAAAATGCTGGAAAGCATTAAAGATATTAACATTAACATTTAAAACAAGCTGCAGAGCAAACTGAAATTAAATAAGAATCTTTCTGCTGGCTCTTCATTTTAAGGAAATCCATGAATTTCACTTGCAGGAATGCTATTAGGAAATTAAATTAAGCTGACTGTGCTTGCTGAAAATGGTGTGGGCCCCAGAAGAGGAGACAGCACAAAGAGGTGACTTGGGAATCTTTATCCTGACCAGCCCCTGCACAAAGACAGGGAAACAACAGGGAAAGCAACACTGGAATTTAGGGGTTGGTTTGTAGCTAGAACTGCACCAACCAATTGCTCTTCATGTCACAGTGACAACGGGGACTTCCAGTGACAGCTGGAGGATGTGACGGAACAAATGCTGTTTTTTACAGCGTAAATTGTCTGGCAAGCATGGTGGACTCACAGACAGAAAACATTCCTGGGGAAATCCTAAACATACCTGGCACAAACCATGCTGAAATCAGAGAAATCGCAGCCAGGCATAGGTTTGTGCTGGCTAATTGAACACAGAAGTAATTAAGGAAAGCAACCTTCATCCTCTCCCATCAAGGTGCTGCTCCTGTTCAAGTGCAATTGCCTCCCTCATATCATGGGCCCAGCACAGAAAAGGAAAAGGGCAAGAGTTATTGCACATAAAAGGTCAAACAGATAATCTAATGGTTCCAGCCAATCCTGAAATTAAAAACACTTTTATTTACTTGCTCTCTGAGCTCTGTACACACACACATCTTCATAAATGCCTGTGCTGCAGGAGGAATTTCCTTCATGTGCTCCTTTACCTGCCTTTTCCTTTTTTTTAATGGAGAAGAAACAGGACGGCAAGAGAGGTCTATTAATTTTTAAAAAATATATAATATATTTAAATACATATTACATATCCTCCCTTATGGATTTATGACTGATATTTTCAATATGAATATTCCAACAAAGGGGTGAATGGAGTAGTTGGTCAGAGGCCATTCCCACTGCAAAGGTGAATGCTGAATGCTGCTCACAGGAAAGGTTTAGTTTATGGTTTTTTTATGAAAAATAACCCATTTTGACTTTATTCCAATCCAAAATATCTTTATTTCTGAACAAAAGAATGGACCAGAATGCATTCAAGGTGAATTCTTACAATTAATAAAACCAGGAGTTATGTGCTGTCTACAGAAATCTCTAAGATTTGACTTGCCAAGATTACTTAATGTGGCATAAATACAAATGAAAGAAATCAAATCAACAAAACAACACCCAGAAAAAAAACCACCATACCAACAAATCTAATTTCTAAACATCCACTGAATATCTTTGTGCAGCAGAAAAATGCATAAAACAATGCATGGATCCCTTCCACCCCAATTTTTATGGCTGGAAAACTGACAGGAAGGAGTAGGGAAAGGGCAATATTCCCAGCATAAATATATGGAATAGATAATCACCAATATTTTTTTAATGTAAAAAAAATTTGTGCCATCAGAATGTATTTGAGTGTTTTTGTAGTTCTGCCCCCAAGCACATGCTGAAAGAATGTCACTTGGAGGGCAATAAAAATGTGTTCTAGATTAGAATTGCACATAGTGAAGGAAGAATTCCAGTCAAAATAGAATGATTCTCATGTTACTTTCTTGGGTTCAAGAATCAGATACAATTTCCCCCCTTTTTTTTTAACTTATGAATTTGAAAAATGTTTCCTCTTTAGGATATAATCAGGAACATGTGTGAGAAAGATCTAAACTGGTGATACTTTCACAAAGCACTGAAAGAAACAGATTGTCAGAGGCAGGATTCTGATTTGGTAATGTATGTACATAATTGCAACTAGGAAGGTGAAAGCATAAATTGCTACAGGCACCTGCACTCAATCCACTTTAAAAAGCAAATAGAAGAGCTCTAAAATTCCATATTTAACCCCTAAAATGTTTAAGTCCTAATCTTGCAGGGAACAAAATATCTTTAAAACATATCTAAGTAGCTAAATATTTTTTAATAATTTGTTTAAAAAAACCCCATACAAACACAAAAGAAAAAGTCTCCATTGGATTTCTGATTCTCTAAAACAGTTTAAACAGTTTAAACAGTTTTAACACTCTTTCCCTTAAAAATTTAATTGACATGTTTTTCACCAGTCACACATTTTATTGTTCTAGCTAAAAGACAGGAACCAGAAATGGCCCAGAGCCTATTTGTGTTGAGGACAACACCCAAATTAGTTCTAATAATTTTTAGGAAGATTTAATTTTGCAAGTCTTCAAAGAGATCTCTGCTGAGAAATATGGAAGTCAGACATAAATTATTCTCCACGTAGCACCTGGAACGTGAGTGGAGCAGGTGAAATAACATCACAGAAATGAAAGAGATAAGAAATCAGGGAACTGAGTATCTCAGCTCATTTCTGTTCATCTCCACTTGCATCCCCTGTACTGAGCCACATTTTGTGGCCAAATATCAGTACTCAGAAGCTCTTTGAGGGAGCTGGGGTCAAATACAGATTTCCTTCAAATTTTTCTCCAAGTTCTTCCCTGTGGCATAAAAAAGTCCCATCCTGGTCATTTTGCTCCTTTCATACACATATTAATTATCAGAGTTAGTTTTAATCTGCCTTATTCTCTTCAATTTTTCTGAGCAAACTTGTGGTTTGTAAACAAGTCAAGAAGAAGTGAAAATATGGATACTGGGAAACCTGGATTTAACTGACTGTGCTGAGAACAGGATTTTCCACCCTTCAATTTTTAAGGGATATTTATGAGTCACAGCACAAAAACATAGTCTTTACATTGGGTAAAGCTTAAAAAATAATAATTAAAAAAAAAGGCTTCAAAGCAGTTGGTATAAAGAAAGTTGGTACTTTGCTTCTCTCCTTGGCCTAAATATTTCTGGGAATTTTCTGAGCATAGATAAGACTCTGTTATGGTGCAACTGGGAGACAGTAAATCTGAGCTGGATTCCTCCAGCAGTAGATGTGCCCTTATAAGACAAACTTGAAAAATCATATAAAAACCAAACCAGACTGAAGGAGGAACACAATTCCAAATGTAACAATACTGGTTTAAAAACAAACAATAGTTCTGTTAGAAACTGGCAGCATTCCCAATAATAATATTTAAACAAGCGAAGACAGAATACAATACGCACAGGCATACTCCAACTATTTTTAACTGACATATTACTGTATACATTCTGAGGAAAGTTCAATGAGATTTGTCAAATAACTCAAGATCTGGCTATTCAGACCTCTCTGCACAGAACAATGGCCTCGTTTTGCAGTGCTGCCTTTCTTTATCCCGTTAGAAATGTGCTGAGGAGCTCCAGTCCCAGGGGGCACCTTGGTACCCACAGGAACATCACACACATTGTCCTGCAGTTCCTGTGACAAAAGGGGGTTCAGTTTCTGATGTGCCATTCTGATTTACACACTGAGCAGGCTGTGCACAAACTGCTTCCTGCCTGCCCATCTTCAGATATTTGGCTCTTCAGGGAGAAAATTTTGTTTTCTCTAGGAAAAAAAACCATCTCTGGTGACAATGCTCTGCTCCAGGATCTGGAAGTTTTCAGGGAAGCTGCTAAAGACTCAGAGGAGTGTGTCCCAACAAAAACTAGCAGCAAAACTCTCTAAGGTTTAACTCTTTGACACCCATGGCATAACTGGAAATTTTTAGGCTGACACAGATTTTTAAGGTCTGTCTGATACTTAAAGAAGTCCAAGAGTTATGGCTTCATGCTGGGCTTTTCAAACATTTCTTTATCAGCAAATGACCAAGTGAAACCCTTCAGTGCAGCCCCATGGATGAGATTAGATATGTTTTTAGGTCGCAAGCTAAAAGCTTGCTAATGCTTACAGGCATTCCTTCTCTAGGAATGTTTGTTAATTTGAACTCCCCACCCTTGCTGGGTTTCTTTAATCTCCCAACCAGCTGTCTCCCATAAAAAGATATTTCTGTTTTTAGTTACAAATCTGTTTAGAGATAAAACTTGCTCATAAATACACAACTGCATCCATGGTTGGGTTTTTGTTTTTGTTTTGGCTTTTTTGCTGACAGTAGAAAACCAACTCCAGATGAAAAATATTGAAGTTTTTTTAGGATCAGAACATGTTTCCTACTTGCTCAAAGCATGGTGCATGTGTAATAGATGCTCTCGATTTTAGGGCTGGCATGACACTGTGAAAGAACTCATTGAAACAGCCATTTTTGTCACCTTTTCAGATTTAGAGCTCATGAGATAGAATAAATTGAAGCTCTCTCAGAGACTGGCAGTATTTTTACCTGCAGAACACCCAAATATATGAAATGGGCTCATTCTAAGCAACAGAAAACCTCCCCCAAGCCCCAGAGTTTTTGCTTTTCTAATAACAGGCAACCCAGGAAATTTCTAACTTGTTTTCAATTCTCTTAATTTCTAGATTTTAACTAAATAAATTGCACCTATTTCTTATTTGTATATTCACTACAGATACATCAAGCATTCATCAGATACATCCCAGCACTTCTGGGAACAGCTTTGAGCACAATTAAGGGCTGTGAGCCAGAACTTCTGGTTAAAAAGCACACATTTAGGGTTTTTATTAAGCATTTTCACTATAATGTGGTAAGAGTTCTTTAATTTACCCATACCATATTCCTCTTAAAGCAACCTCCATCTTCTGAATAGTTCTGGTTTCCACTATAATGACTGCCAGATATTTTATTAGATATAAATTGAAATATTTCTCCCTGTAATTCAAGCTAAGTGTAAAAGAGCAATAGAATTCTGGTGATGAATTTTAGTGCTGCAGAAAGTAACATTTCAGTAATACCCCAGCAACATTCTCAAAAATGCTTCTACCCATCACACCTCATAGCAACAGAAAAACATTTGCTCTCCCAAACCTATCATTCTTCCACTGGTCATCTGCTAATTGAGGCTCTGGACATTTATTTTGCAGTATTAGTTTAGGATTTAGTCATGAATATTTCTGTATCTATATTATTCCAGCACATCTCAATAATTAAAATACTATTTCAAATGTGTTTTCATTAATATTTACTTTACTCCTGCTGCAGTTCAGGACACAATTCAGTAGAAAACTGATTAAAAATATAGTTGCATGGAATATATGAAAATTAAATTCTACGTGTCTCAAAATATCAAGATTTTATGGACAATGTGCCAAAACTCTGTGTTATACTGTAGAGTATAAATATTTACAATTGAGTTTATGTATTAGCGGTTCAACTGGGACAATGAATACATCCCTAAGCATTTAATTCCCATCTGGGGGCATCTGCAGTCTGTCAGTTCATTATTCCACAAAGTTATTTTATCTAACCATGGGAGGTGTGTTGTTTAGATCCTGAGGTGATCCGTGCCTTAGGAATACCCTGGACTGATAAAGGTGACTGACAGGAGCTGAAAGGAGGAAGAAAACCAAAGATGACAAAGTCCTCCCCTGCTCTTCACCTCAGCAATGTGTTTTCCAGGGCCAGGAGCTGCCCTTGGCTCCTGCCAGGGCCAGTTCTTCAGGTGTTCCAGCTGGGGCTCCAGGGGGTTCCATCTGTGCCATGGAGACCCAGCTCTGAGGGACAGAGCCAGAGTGAGGAACTTCAGTCTGGAGGAGAGGCAAAATTACCTGAGGATAGGATCACAGAGTGGTTTGGGTTGGAAGGGACCTCAAAGCCCATCCAGTGCCACCCCTGCCATGGCAGGGACACCTCCCACTGTCCCAGGCTGCTCCAGCCCCAATGTCCAACCTGGCCTTGGGCACTGCCAGGGATCCAGGGGCAGCCCCAGCTGCTCTGGGCACCCTGTGCCAGGGCCTGCCCACCCTGCCAGGGAACAATTCCTGCCCAATATCCCATCTCTCCCTATTTTCTGTCAGTGTGAACCCATTCCCTGTGTCCTATTGCTCCAGTTCCTGATGAAAAATCCCTCTTCAGCTTCCCTCTGGAAGGTGCTGTGAGGTCTCCACACAACCTTCTCCAGGCTGAACAGCCCCAAGTTTGGGAAACTGGAACCTTGGAAATTCTGAGGTCTTCTCACTATCCATGGGATAACTCTGGGATTGCCTTGGCTCCAAGAAATCTTGGAAGCAACTGGAAGCTGAGGTGGTAGTCAGTAACAGCAAAAGAAATTCCACTGGCTCCTACCATTCCTCCAGTCCTGCTGTGCTCACACCTAAACCAGAGCAGAGCCCTGCAGCCCTCAGAGTCATCGTAACAAGATTTTACCCAGTGCAGAACAAACCCTCCCATGAAAAAAACCAAACATTCACAAAATGAACACTTAACCAAAATTGATTTTAAAGGTAATAACAATAGTAAGCAACAACATGGAATTCCTCAGTGTCCTGTCTATAAATTAATTAAAGAACTTGTTATGGGAGAATAAATATCACACCCAGGCCAGTGTGGCACAGCTGAAAAATGATCTGACAAACATGATGCCTCCAGAGGAATGAGCTGGCAGTTAAAGCAGACAGGTTAATACCCTTCCTACAGCCACGAGACACTCACTGCTCCCCTGTAACTGCTGGGCCTTGAGACTAAAAGCTTTAACCAATAAAAAACCATTAAACCCAGGCAATAAAACAATGTCAGCTACAACAGACCACATGACTCCAGATCAATACATGGTATTTCCTCTAGAAATCATGGCATAAAGGTTTCAGTCTGAAAATATTTAGAAATGCAGAAGGGGTGAAAAAAAAATAAATGTAGTCAGTCCTGTATTTAAAGAACCCAATCCAGAGAGCAACAAGTAGAAGAGATTCATGGTGAAATCACTCCCAAAATGCTAAAGATTACATGGGGACAGCTGTGGGGTGGTGTGGACGTGGATATGGCTTTGAAAGGCCAGGGGATTTACTCACAGCTACACTTTGCCTTTAAATACATACATACATACATATATATATATATTAAATAACAATCTACCAGATATTCGACAGAGCTTCTTCAATTTTTATCTAGCATGAAGCAGGAAGATAATTACTAATAAGAGCTGATGCCAAGTAATTCCTCCCCAGAACTCAGGCACTGCACACACAGAATCACTAGGCCAGTACTAGGCAAAACCACTTTGCCACGAAGAAAAATTCCCCCAGAAATTGGGTGTTTAGGGTTCCCTGTGCTGTCAGCACAGTTTTCTCTGCGTGTGAGCCCCTCCACACCCCTGCTCAGTCCATCAGAAATAGGGATTTCTATCCCTTACCAGATCTTCATCCCTGTAGGGATTTGCATTTTCCCAACACATTATGTAATATATTCAGAAATTATTCTTTATATTTATATACTACCTAATTATCAGGTAATACTCTACAACAGAAAATAGAGCTCAAGACAAAGGCCAAATATCATCCAAAGACAGTTAATTAAAGACATTTCTTTCCCATTTTCTATCAAACCCTGTTCCCCCTCACCCACACCTACAATAAATAACCAATGACTTTATACATTCCAAGGAAGCCGAGGGTGAACTTGGCACACGAATCCTCTGTGCCAGGCCCCAGGAGGGCTCTGGGGGCAGCTGTGCTGTGTCTCCTGAGCATCCTGAGCTGCTCTGCAGCACGAGGATGAGCAGTGCTCACCCCTCATTTATGGGGCCTGGCAGAGATAAAGCCAAAGCTGACATCTGACCCTGCAGCCCTGTGATTTTCCAGTGTCACCATCCTTCCTGGCCACGTTATTGCTGCAGACACGGCTCTTGTATCCAGCCAGGCAGGACATTTATCTTGCCCAGACACTTGAGCCCAGCCAGGCAACACCATGCTTTGTTTCTTGATGAAAAATAATAATTACAAAAAAATGACATCAAACCATGATGAAACCTTAATTCTTAACTGAATGACCCCTTTGACATCAAATTACTCTGATATTTCAATTCTTTGTGCCTTAATAGGGCTGCAGCTTTATGTCTCTCATTGCTGAAGGCCTTGGGAAGTAAGATCAGCAATCAAAGTAATAGAAAAAGCAATACAGAACTTATATAAAACTGAGTTGAATATCCTCAGATGTTTCTCAGCATGTTGGCTGTTACAAGATCAAGCACCTGGATAGTAAATCACTGGAGTTTGATTTGTGTAACAGGTATTTTGTGGGGGGTTGCCAAATTAGCAGAAACAATCCAAAAATTGCCCACAGTTACTGGTGTCCATGTTCTGTTTTTGAAATGTCATTGTAACTTTACTTGGGAAGGAGCTTTGAAGGGCAGTTTTCCAGATCCAACTTAAACACATTTTCATGGGTCAATTTCTAAAGAATATTATTGTTTCTATTCTGAATTGTTTGACCTTCATCTTATGAAAATCAAAGTCATGCAAAGCCTTTTTTATATAAACTGAAATTAGGAAAATGTCACTTCCTACAGTGGAAAGGGAGGTTCAGAGGCACACAAACACATATACAGACTGCATTTCAACTCTCAGCCAATTTTCTGTTCAAGTAAATAGAGAAAAAGGGAAGATTTATGGCAAGAATAGTTTCCATTTTTCCATTTCTTTTTCCATGATTTGTTTTTTTTCTCCCTATTATCCATGTATCAGAGAAAACATATTTAAATAGCACAACCATTAAAAAACAAGACCAACACAAAAAAAATAAAAAGGTGAAGCTTTTTTGGGTATAGGAACAAATCTTCTGGACTTCCTATCAGCTTTTTATTTTTTCTTTGTAAATAAAATATGGTTTGGGGTGGGGGGGAAGGGTGTGGAATTAGAACCCTCATTTTGGGCACACAGGAGAAAGTGAGATGAGGAATTTCTCCTGCTGAGAGAAAGCATCAGGTCAGGAAGAAAAGAAGACATGGGAGGAAAAATCCTCCTCCATGCCACCTGACCCCTCCTTGTGGAATCTGAAAGATTTTCTTCTTCCAAGGCTCCAAGTCAATAGAAGAAAGAACATAATGACCACATGACCTTAATGAGGAGTAAAGCACTTGCACTGTTTTCCCTGTCACTAATATTACAAACCCTTCATGCTCTGGTGTCCTCTCCCTCCCTCTGGCACTGCTTATCTTGCAGTGTAACCAAGGTCACCTTTATTAAAGACTATTTCTGACTATTTCTAGTTGGAAAATCAGAATTCAGCCACTGCATTAGAAGATCCCACTACTGCTGTTTGTTCTGCTCCTACAGCCACAGACAGGCGAAACAGAATGACCCAGACAGAGGGAGAGTGGAGCACTAATATCTCCCAAAGTGGAGCTGAAGACAGGTTCTTCAGGATGGAACAGGTACCTCACAGTGTGCGTGGCTCTATCATTAAACCAGGCAAATGATTCATAATTATAGATTTTAGCCTGTTTTTTAAAGTATTTTAAATGCTTATTGATTTGTAAGGCAGCATGACTGGAAATTGTGCTGACCTTGGAAAGGCTGAGAAGGCAGAAATCTTCATTTTTTTACCAAATGAGCTGCAATAGCTCCAGGAGCATTCCATGTACCTGGGAGAGCCCTGCAGCCTCGGATCACCCCAGGAACACAACCCCAAACTCACCATCCCACAACTGCACAGTGTCCAGGTGCTGCAGCTCTGGGGGGAAGAGCAAATGATACATCCAGGGAAAGGGAAAAAGTGTTTAGTGGTGGAGAAGGGAAGGTGGAGAAAGAAGTATTCCTTCTTAGGATGTTTTTGTTTCCATTGGCTTGATTAAAGGCCAAGGCTCAGATATGAGAGTTCAAAAGCATTCAAAAGACTGGAAAATTAGGGGTGAGAAATACAGAAAATTCCAAACAAGTGATGGTAAGAGTTTGTACCCTGAACCATCTCATATACCCTGTCAAAAAAAGTATTTATTGAAAGATTAAAAGGAGTTTTAAAATAGATTATGTAGACTATTTTTGCAGCCTGTGCCCATAAGCCCCTGTTCTCCAGTGAGTGCCAAGACTGAGGGCTCAAAGGGAGAGAAAAAAATGTGAATTAATAAATTCAGTTTTGCCTTTGTGGGTAAGGCACCCCCTCCCAACCCCATGCTGATAAAACCTTTCTGCCTCTCTCTCGCATGTTCCCCCTCTCCCTCAATTTTAATTTGAGTTTTTCCCCACCTCATATGTAGCATATGCAGAATCCACGATGGAGCTGGGAATAAAGGTTTCATTAGCACTCATTTGGGATGCAGCAGAACTCCCTCCTGATTTCACAACATGCAAGTGAGGGAGCCATTCCAAATACCTCCTGCTGAAACATTTATAATGCAACCAGCGCTCTCCCACTTCGCCTTTCACTCCCATCCACTCTCCACCCACACACACTGCCTGCCCCATTGCAAACTCAATTTTCTGCGGTTTCTAAGACCTGAATAAACAGACCACAGCCATCTAAATGTGCATGCAGTCCCTATATCTTCATGGAGATTAATATAATTTTAACTCCTCTGCTTTGGTGGGGTTTTGGTAGTGGGTTGGGAGGAAATAACTAGAATGACTACTTAAAAAAAAATATAAAAATTGATAACCCCCATCTTTATTTAAATGCCCTTTCAAATTATTGGGGGTTTGGCTTTTTTTTTCTCATAGAAATCCTGTTGAAAGCTCTTTCAAGAATTTAGTTAACATTTTCTCTTTAAATATCACACACATTCTGAGGAATCTATATATTAGAAAAAGTTTCCCCTCAAAAAAAGCTGAAAAACTTAGCATTTTAGCAAGATGCAATTGTGGGTCTTTGCTGGCCATGGAAATGAGAAGGAAATGTGTATTTATTTTAGTTAATGGGTAAGTAAAACTCTTAGGATCATGTCTTTGAGTGGATCTGTCATTTTAAAGTTAGGTACTATACATAGTCCCTAATGGTACTGAGGGAAACTGTGCTGGTATGAAAAGCTATTAGGAAGAGGAGGAAACTTCTGGGTGGAATGCAGTGTTAATGAGAGCTCATTATGTTATTGCAAATTTTGACATAGTGCATGTTTTTCTCACAACCTCAGCTTCCCCAAGCAAGGCAAGCCTTAGTTCTCTAAAAAGGTAAAATAAAGTTATTCTTCCCCTCTGCCTCCAAAAATAAAAGCAGAATAAAAGGATGCATAATTTAGATCCCTCTTACCTGAAACTACCCTAATTACTTAGGATAAAGCAATTTATTACTTCTAAAAGATATGATTGGCAAAACAAAGAATATTTAATATCTGCCACCATAAAGAGCAGTGAGGAATTGCCTTTCAGGGGAGATGGATCTGCCAGTCCCTGGCTCCAGCCCTCTGGCATGGCTTTGCCAACAGAAGCCACAAGCCTCATTTGTTCAGTGTTTGCTCTGCAGCTTTACCTACTGCAGGAAACACCAGACTATTACTTCTCCTGATTTCCAAACTAACAGTGATTTAAGAATGGAAGCAATTTTTATTAGTCTGAGACAGTTTCTTAATGACATGATTTATAGAGGTTATTTTGGAAGGGCAGAAAAATGCAAGCAGACCTCTGTGTGTGGAGACACTGCCGCTGAGGAGTTCTGTAGTCACAGGTTCTCCAAGAAGATGGGCCTTTCCCATCAATTCAGTTATAATTTGAAGCATCTTAAAAAGGATGAGTTTTCCTATTCTTCTTAACT
This sequence comes from Pseudopodoces humilis, assembly GCF_049639895.1. Taxonomy (NCBI): domain Eukaryota; kingdom Metazoa; phylum Chordata; class Aves; order Passeriformes; family Paridae; genus Pseudopodoces; species Pseudopodoces humilis. The sequence continues at coordinate 19,839,310 of NC_142213.1, read as the reverse complement.
TTTCCAGTATTATACAGCAGTGGAGCAATCCAGACTTTCTGTTCCATTCAAGTGACTGCATGAATTTGCTACATAAAAAGGCAGCAAAATTCTGAAAAAAAAAATTATTCTGAGACAACATTGCTTCATCTACACTGTGATCCCTTATGGAAAATCAAACTAGCAATATAATAATAATTTTTAAAAATGAATGCAATAAACAATCAAAAAAACCCATCTAACACATCTTTGAATGAGACTGGGCTTCTCTTCTCACTTTCCAGAAAAATATTTTAGACTCTTTTGAGAAGAATACACAACCTTTCTGCATCTGCTGGATGACTAAAGGAAACTGTTTCATTATTACAGCAGGAGCATCACAGTGCCACAGTCAAAACTGTATCAAATCTGATAAAAATTCTATTCTTCCCTGTCTTACAGCTGGACCAGAAATGAGATCAAGTCTGAATCCCAGCTTACAATAGGATTTTTCTGCTTATTTGTATTCTTTAGCATATTTTACAGTCTTTTCCCACCAGAAAATTAGAAGTGATTTAGTCCATTTCTCTTTTCTTTCAATACTCAATTTAAGGCATTCTTGTGTGCATAACTCCAGCACGATTTTGTTTTGAAAACTTACATTCACTACTCTGTACATTCTAAATTTAGTCTAATTACTGTTGTTGTTGAGCAGATAATGCCCAACACAGAAAAATGCCAGAGCAGCTCTGGATGTGCCTCTGTGCTGGGCAGAGGTGAACCCAGCAGCAGAAAGAAACGCAGCCACACAGATTCCAGAGAGAATCACAAACACATTTCCTGCTTTGTCTGTGTTTGGAATGCAGCCCCTCTGCTACAATGCACTGACAAAGCATGCACAGCTGAGAAAAAGCTGGGAAATTCATTCTGGTTTTTATAGGGACTAGAACAAGAGTCTAAGTCTAATTCTAACTGGTTTTTTTGGACACCACTTAAGTTAATAAAGAATGGCAATAAGAGCCATCCATACTTGTTCTCAACAGCCTGTACTCCTATTGTTTATTTCTTGTGCCCTTCATCAAGAAAAGGAAAAAATAGATTTGGCTTGTAAAGTTCTGCTTGTATTGCAAGTCCTTAAGAGGGGAGCTGCTGTTGACATTTCCTAATCTGAACGTACGTCCTTCCTTCCTTCCTTCCTTCCTTCCTTCCTTCCTTCCTTCCTTCCTTCCTTCCTTCCTTCCTTCCTTCCTTCCTTCCTTCCTTCCTTCCTTCCTTCCTTCCTTCCTTCCTTCCTTCCTTCCTTCCTTCCTTCCTTCCTTCCTTCCTTCCTTCCTGCCTGCCTGCCTGCCTTCCTGCCTTCCAGCTTTCCTTCCTTCCTTCCTTCCTTCCTTCCTTCCTTCCTTCCTTCCTTCCTTCCTTCCTTCCTTCCTTCCTTCCTTCCTTCCTGCCTTCCTGCCTTCCTGCCTTCCTTCCTGCATTCCTTCCTGCCTTTCTTCCTGCCTTCCAGCTTTCCTTCCTTCCTTCCTTCCTTCCTTCCTTCCTTCCTTCCTTCCTTCCTTCCTTCCTTCCTTCCTTCCTTCCTTCCTGCCTTCCTTCCTTCCTTCCTTCCTTCCTTCCTTCCTTCCTTCCTTCCTTCCTTCCTTCCTTCCTTCCTTCCTTCCTTCCTTCCTTCCTTCCTTCCTTCCTTCCTTCCTTCCTTCCTTCCTCCCTCCCTCCCTCCCTCCCTTCCTTCCTCCCTGCCTCCCTGCCTTCCTGCCTTCCTTCCTGCCTTCCTTCCTGCCTTCCTGCCTGCCTTCCTGCCTGCCTTCCTGCCTTCCTTCCTTCCTGCCTTCCTTCCTGCCTTCCTTCCTTCCTTCCTTCCTGCCTTCCTTCCTTCCTTCCTTCCTTCCTGCCTTCCTTCCTTCCTTCCTTCCTTCCTGCCTTCCTTCCTTCCTGCCTTCCTGCCTGCCTGCCTGCCTGCCTGCCTTCCTCCCTCCCTCTTCTCCCCTTGGGATTCAGGTGATGCCCCAGCTCAGTGTCCCCTCTGAATTCAGGCTTTTTCCTGAATTCATGTAGATGTAGGAATTGCTGCTGCAACAAAAAAAAATCAAACCCCCCAATCAAACATCAAGAGAAATGCCCACAAAATGCTTTGAATAAATGAGTTTTCAGGATGTTGAACAAGAATTGCCCCGTTAGGACTCTCTCCAAAGTGGTGTCACTGGGCTGGCACCGAGCTGTTCCTGTCCCTGGCTCCGGCAGGCCTGGAGAGGCAGCAGGATTCCAGCCCTGGAGCTCCCAAAGCCAGGCATGTTCCACCCACAGAAACAGAGACTGTTTGGGTAGACATGAACCCCACCAAAGCAGAACGTTCCCCTGCACACCCCCTCCCTCAGGGACAGAAAACACACGGGACAGAAGCTTAAATCACCCCTGAAGGCACTCGTAAAAAGCCTCTCTTAAACCAGAGTCATTTCCTGATCCTGTTCCTTTTTTTTTTTTCTCCACCACAGCAATAAATAACAACTCACAGCCTCAGCTCTCATTTTGAAACTGAAGATAAAGTTTAGTACAATTACACTAAACTCATCCTGTGCTGGAAAAATAAGAGTTCAATGTTTTCTTAAAGAGTCAGCAAATTCCAGGTCAAACAAAGTCATGCAAAATCACAGAAGTACACAAGGTCTGGTGCCACCAGAAGCAGAAACATGAGGCCTTCACTACCTCACACATTATATTCTGTTAAAGGAAGACAAATTAATTTGAAGGAAATATCTTGATTATGTTTCTGCACAAACACAGCAAAGTTCTTATTTGCACAACCTAAAGTATACACATTTACTTAAATAAACCTTACCTTTTAGCACAATTTTTCTTCATTTCTATGTTTTTTCCCATGAATGACAACACAATAAGTGACTAATTTGACTTCAAGCCCGTTTGCTTTGATGATAAAATACAGTGCTGTAGATATTAGCCAATTTCAGCTATGGCTAATATATTTTTAAAATATTTCAGATGTACCTTGTCTACCTCTGAAAGCTGCTCACTATTTCTATGTTATGTTTACAAATAATCAAACTATATTTTGGATGCTGTAGAGTAAATCTAAAACTTGGGCTTTTTTCAGGCTCAGAGTTTGATTTATAACTCTGCAGGCTGGTAGAGCTGAGCGTGGAGGCCCCGTTCTGCCCATCCATCACACATCAGGGCAGCTTTGGGAACATTCCCTGGCTCTGGAGGAAAACCCAGGTGTGAGCTGCCATCCTGCACGGATGCAGGGCAGCACAACCACGCCCTGCCCTCGCTCCTGGCACCAGTTCCCTGCATTCAGCTCCCCATCTCCACATTAATAACCAAGACTCCTGTGGTGAGGAGGTTTTAAAGGAACTCCCACATATTGATGTGTGCTACAAAATTTCAGCCTAAAAATGGAAAGCGTGGAGAGGAACAAAAGGTGCCAAAGTAGAATGAAAACAATATATAAATCAGCAAAGTTTCTGCTGCTAAATTTACTCATATTGTACTTTGATTTATGTCAAGCTTCAAAATAATGTAAGCAAACATGGAATTACTGAAAATCACAGAATGATTTGGGTAGGGAGAGACCTTAAAGATCTTCTCATTCCACCCCTGCCATGGCAGGGACACCTCCCACTGTCCCAGGCTGCTCCAGCCCCAATGTCCAACCTGGCCTTGGGCACTGCCAGGGATCCAGGGGCAGCCCCAGCTGCTCTGGGCACCCTGTGCCAGGGCCTGCCCACCCTGCCAGGGAACAATTCCTGCCCAATATCCCATCTAACTCTACTCTCTTTCCCCATCCCATGGGATCCAGAAACCCTCATTCACAGCATTGTTTGGAGCAGCTGAGAAGAAAACCCAGTCCAGGAGCACCCCTTGTATTTTGCCCACACAGTTAACATGAACTAATCCCTAAGGTTTGGGCTGGACTATCACTGGCTCTGATCCAGATAATTGTGCATTTGCTCAAACTGTAGGAATCAATCCCATCTCCAGTGAACATTAACATGCTGCATAACATGCAAAATAAAAGATGCGTTCTACCACCACAGTCAGTGTTACTATGCTTTGTCTGTACAAAAAGCTTCAAACACAGCCTTCCCTCATTTGTATTGCATGCAGGCAGGGCATTGTGTTAAAGAGTTCTTGACTTAGGGATTAAAAGTGAGCTGGAGAGGAATGCAGAAATTTCTTCTGCAGAGAATTCTGGGTTTCTAAATATCTTAACGTGCCTTTATTTCCTTCAGAGAGAAACCACAGGAATGGGTGCAAAATACTGGCATGTTACTGAAAGCAGAAACTCCCCAGATTTCATACCAGGAAGATATAGATGAGTGCTGTGTTGGTGGGGCTCGGAGTTTTATCATAAACTCACATTTTCACTTTCCCTGTGGCAAACCTCTGGGCAACCTGGGGTTACTCTTAATCATTAAAGAGATGATTTTCAGATTACATCCCCTTCTCTCACATGCCTATTCTGATCTCAGAACAAATTTATCAGTAGGAAATTCCCAATAAATACAATTATTCACACTGGAACCATGAATCTGTATTGAAATACCACCAGCTGAAGATCACTATTTCTTTTTCTTCCACTGCAAGATGTAAATTTCTTGGGATAGAGGAAGATGAAGAAAAAAAAATATTCCTGGGTACTTTTAGAGTGGTAGTTCTAGATTTCACAGAATCATAATCATAGAATCATAGAATTATTTGGGTGGGAAGGGGCCTTGAACTCATCCCATCCCACCCCAGCCATGGCAGGGACACCTCCCACTGTCCCAGGCTGCTCCAGCCCCAGTGTCCAACCTGGCCTTGGGCACTGCCAGGGATCCAGGGGCAGCCCCAGCTGCTCTGGGCACCCTGTGCCAGGGCCTGCCCACCCTGCCAGGGAACAATTCCTGCCCAATATCCCATCCATCCCTGCCCTCTGGCACTGGGAGCCATTCCCTGTGTCGTGGCACTCGAGGCGTTTGCAAGGATTCTCTCTGAGATGTCACGGGATTCTGTCTTGCCCAGCTGATAGAGGAGAAAACCTTAGGCCATGACAATGAAACAGCACAGAGCAGAAACTAAAACTGGCTTCAGAACAGCCTGACCCAAGTTTTCAGAAAAAACATCAGTTCTGAACGCCTACATTTCTAACAGAAAACTGAGTAAATTTTAAAAATGTAAATAGTTTGGACATTTCTATAAAGACACCACCTGTTTCCCAGGCACAAGGAACATCAGTGGCACAGGGACTGCTCTGCAGAAGGCCTTGGCAGTGAGGCCTCATTCAAATGGGCAGGAAAATCCACTTGTCAGTCATTACCATCGGTGTCACATCCCCCCTGGAAAGCACTGTCAGAAAGGTAAAGATGTCCTTAATCTGTCAATCAGAACGGAGAAAATGTCCCTAGCTGCACTTCTTCAAAATGTGCCAACCCTCCTCTTGTCCCAAACAGATTTTAGGTCACGTTCAAACACTCGGAGCCGATTTACAGCCCCAGATACACCAGACACGCCCTGTTTGTGTCCAGTCTGGGAAATGTCACCCTCAATTCCACTAAAAATGCAGGAGTCCAAACTCTGCACCCTCTGCTGAGCAGCCCATCGGTGACCCCACAGATCCCTCCCCAAGGGGAGCACAGTGCCGGGGCCTGGACACTGCTCACCTTCCCAAGGCTGCTTCAGGCTCACAAAACCCACCTTCCTCAGCAAGCTCTGGGCAATTCAAACCAGTCCACCAGGCTGAGGCCTTTAAACTGGCTTTATAAATGTCTTAAGGAATAGAAGAATATATTCCATGAGCTAGAGATTCACTGAATATGCTATGATGGTATAAACTGCGCTTAGGCTCAGACTAAAATAAAAGAGCTATAATTGGTCTCTTGTCCATATTTAAGGTAAAGTAAGTGCCTGGATTTCCAGAAGTGAAGAGCTCAGATCACTCAGAGTGAATTTGAAAAGTGCTGAGCAATTTTGAAAATGAGGACAAACATTTTTTTCAGTCTAAATATGAATAAAATCAAACCTCAGGCTGCAGTTCCCTGAAAATCCTACTGCCCTATATTTGTTCGTTCACTTCTCTTCTGGTTTTACACCCATATACAGGAAAAAGTCTTCTGTTTCCTGCCTCCATCCTGCTTTTTACCAATTCTCTTCCTAGTGGAAACTGAATATCGATATGAGTCAGCCTCCCAAAGCCATAAGTTGAGTAAAAACCTGTAACTACACTAAGGGAGTTCACTCTTTTCCGCCTAAAACACAGCTTGGATTTTTCTGAAAAAAAAAAAAAGAAAAAAAAAAAGTACTGATAAAAGCAGGGTACTCATATGAAGTATACACATCCAGTAGTTACAGTACAAAATTTAATTACTCAGTTTTCCATTGGGAAGCACATCCTATTCTCCCTGCCTCTATGCTTGCTATTTATTGCTAAAGGAAAAGATTAATACCTGCAATAAAGAATCAATAACATTATAGTTGCAACATATTTTCAGTCTGAATTTAGACCAACATGGTTCTCCAAGGAGTCTGAAGTGCTTTCAGTCCTCCTTTGAGGTGGGAGTTCTAGAAACTTCAATTTGAAATTAATAATTTCAGCTGAACAGGCACAATAAGTGAGAACTCCACAGCTTTTTAAGCTTGCTTGACTATAATGACTTTATAATTGTTGGAAATAAAGATTTGTCTACACGGCAGATGAATCTGCAGCATTGCTGTGTTTCACAAACTGTCAACATATTTTATACAATCTCCTAAGGACCTTTAAATGCACAGCTTGAGGGGGAAAGATGCAGCTCTCCAAGCTGTCTGTGCTCAGAGCACATTCCCCTCTCCTTTCCAACTAAGATGAAAATCAGAGTAGAAATTTCCCTTTGCCACTTTTCAGAGCATAAATCTTTGTCTTACAGTATTTATCAGAACTGCCCTCAGTTATCAAGTCCTGTAAAAATCCTCCATGAGCCAAAGAATGCAGTGACCAGTTTATATTCTTTTAGGGAGACAGAATATCACGGACACAGGGCTGGGCTCACTGCAGGCACAGGGGCCTCTGGCACCACCTCACATTTCTCACACTAAACCTTGAATTTGAAATGTTATATAAGCCCATTGCTTTTACAGTTTCTTCAGCATCTCCTCTGGCCAGGTTTTTGTGTTTGCTAACAAAACCTTCATGCTCATATATAAATTGATTTAAGAATGCAAATTACACACACACCTTGCTGGTTAGAAACACACGGGTTCTTATTTCCTGATATGACTTCCCTTAAGAGTGTGGAGCAGAACATTAAAAGTACTCCAGGAATTCAACAGGGAATGGAAATTACATTGCACTGAAGTGAAAGGCTATTTTAAATGACAGAATAATTAAATCACATTATTTCACATCTGAAAGTGCGGCAACTTTAAATCAAACTGATTGGAATTTCCAGGTTTTGTCCCACAGAAAATTGTCATTTTTCAACTCCTCTGCAATGGTATAAGAAGGTTAAATATCAAGTAATTACAGAATCAAATATTACTAATGAAATGTCAGTTCTAGTATGGAATCAGGTGTTCTAAATCCACTGACACAAGGGGTGCTGCCCTGAACTCCAGGAGTTTAGATTTGCTCCAGTCACAGACCTGGGAATGTTTTTCCAAGCTCAAGCAGCACCAGGGATTACTCAGGTAACAAAGGCAGGCAAATCCCAAGAGGTGCTGGACAATCACAAATCTTGCAGTGTGAGAAGTTTAAAAAGAAAACACAAATGTTGTATGACCCTGAAGCAAACTTCTAACTGTGCATCTTTTCACTACAGCTCAAGATACATATAATTACCTTTACACATTTGGAAATCCAAAGTGACAAGTATTGCTCAAGACAGACTAGCAAGCATGTATCACTCTCTTAAAACAATATAATTTTACCATTATAAAGAATTTTCCCAAATTACAATAAGAACATCACAGATACTATGCTTGGGAAATCATTAGAACTATTCAAGCATCTTGGTTGTTATAAAATAACCAGTAATGTTCCTGATACTTGAAGGTCTTGTTCTAATTAAAAGATTGTATTTAATATAGTAAAAAAAATTACTGTAAGAGTTCAAGTAGATATGTAAACCCTATATTCTTTGAACTACTTATTTAGCAACTAAATGTTTACAGGTTGAAGCTATTTGCTCCAAAATTCTAAAGATATTTAATTTGTGAGTGATTTAAACAACTTTGCTGCTCAATACAGTTGTCAATCTCTACCAGGGCCTGCAATTAAAAATATATTGATCTATAATTGCTTTATTAAGGTTGCTAATATTAAATGGGATTTGGGTTTAAAATGTCAGGTAGGATTTTGAGGGGGGTTGAAGGGGACAGGAGGAAGCAAAGTTATACAAAGACGGCTGATAAAACAATATTAAATTAAATACAAAATTCACCAGTGATGAGTGAACTCCACCAAGCTCAGAGTTGCAGTTTGGGTCCAGGAGCTTATCTAGGCTTATCAGAAACAGCTAAATCCTCTGGGTCTGCACAACTGAGCTGAAGTCTTGCAAGAGAACTCTGCTTCTGCTTAAAAACACTTCACAGACATTATTTCATTGCATTTCAACATTTTAATTATCACTTTGATTGGGACTCAGTAGGCTTATGAAAGTGAAAAGAAAAATGAGGATGCTGTTTTTAGAACTTCCATAAAAATTCCTCAGTCAAAGTTCAAATTGTCTACCAAAAAAAAACCTCAAACCAACCCACTTGAAGTTTTGGGATAGGATCTGGGAGGAAATGCAAGGCTTTTTCTTTTTTGGATTTTGTAGCTCCATTTATTATCCAGACCTAGTCAAACTAATGAACCATGGAAAGGGATATTAATTTTTGAACTCACCTAGCATTGTTCTGGGATCTGCTGGAAATGTCATCAATAATAGAGAACATGTCTAGTCTGAAGGCAGCTTGTCAACAAGATGACTGAGTCCAGCACTCTTAAATTGGTTATTTTAGCTCACATAAGTTCTTATTGACATGGATATATCTGAAACAATCCTCCCAGACACAGTCATGAGCTTTGGCAAGTTCTGAAGCCAAGATAAACTGTTGAGCCACATATTTCCAAAGGTCAATATTATTTATCTCCTTCAAAAGAGGAGCCAGTGATGAGCGGGAGCCTGCAGAAATGGGTGTTCTGAACATAAGAACACAAGCTACACAAGAAGACAAATTTTTATTTGCCACAGCCAACATTTTGAACAGAAATTTTAGTTGCTATTTGTTAATGCTCCAGTTTGTTACTGAAGGGATTTTTCTGGGATAAACAGGCCACCCCAACCACAGCATCAGCTTTTAGAGCAGACTGCCTTTGAAAACCCAGAGCCACTGCTCTGCCCTGCCCTGCTCCACCAGGCTCTGCAGGAGAGACCTGGCCCTGCCCTCTCCCCGCCTTGCCATGGCTGCCTCGTGTAGGAATTTTCTGTCTAGAGAGACATCCTGGTGTTGCTGGGAGGTGCAAAGCATTGCCGATGCTCTCTCTTGTTTTGAAGCTCTTTCATCAGGTCCTGTTGCTGCCTCCTTTCTCTTAACAGCTCCTCACTTGGCTTTGCTTCTCCACGAGCAGCAAAGCTGAGCTTTAGTCCTCATCTTGCCTTTCCCCATCTTCTCCCCATGAGAAGAAAGCACAAACACTGTGGGCTCATGGTGAGATTTCATTTAGCAGCTGTCTCAATGCTCTCTGAAGCCAACAAAAAGTTTCAATTGAGCCTGGCACACTTTGTTGGGTTTTTAATTTATTCTACAGCACAACAGTTTTACAGGGAATGGTGGAAGATTCACTTTTGTTATCAGTCTTTTTAAAGACACAGCAAAGACTGAGGTGTAACCATTAGGAATCTGTAACCACTTAGGAATCTAAGTCTGATATATTCTGCAATCTCTTGTGCAGTCTCTTATCTACACACAAGAGCAGTACTGCAAAACTTTGTCTGTCACCTGCCACTAACTTTAACTGGCTTCATGCAAATGACTTCAGGAGCTCAAACAAGTAGATGAACCTCAGGAATTTCCTGTCCCAAGCTTGGTCAGTGGAAGCCTGGGGGAAAGGACCAGTCCACTCAAGAGACTCGTAACACTCCCAATGCAAAAAGAACTTTTTCACTGCTAGATTCCAGCAACTGCTCTTGGGTTTATCACAGAATCCTAGAATAGTTTGGGTTGGAAGGCATCTTAAAGCTCATCTCATTCCAGCATGGCCTTCAATACTTCCAGGGATGCAGCTTCTTTGGGAAATGCGTTCCAGTATTCTAGAGAGGAGAAGCAAAACGAAAAGAATGTTTAGACACAAGGGGATAATTTTAGGGATCAGTCCTACCATGAATATCTTTGTAGTCAGTTCCCCAGTGACCAATCCCACCGTACAAAATCCAGGGCTGATTTCAGACCACAGCACCAAGTTCAGAAAGTTCTCACACCTTCGCTTTCAATACAGGAGAAAGCACGGAACTGACCTTGTGCTTATGTGCAGGTGCTGAAATGTTCCCTCTCTCAGCACTTTTCTGGCAATGAAGCTCAGCCAGAACTCTGAGGTCACTCTGACATGTAAAAACAATTCAGATAAAATGAACATAACTCCTTTGAAGGAAAACAAGTGATTGTACAGAACTGTGCTTTCCAAAGAAATCCAAAGGGCACAGAATATGGGCTGAAATGAGCGACTCATTCATGATTCTATTCAATTTTCAAGATACTAATTATATATTGTATTATATATATAACATAATATATCTATGTATATGTATATGTATATGTATATGTATATGATATGATATGATATGATATGATATGATATGATATTATATATTAGACAAAAAAGTTAAACCCAATGGACTTTCTGGCTGTGAAGATTTTCAAACAGCACATTAATATCAGGTGCAGATTATTTTTTTTATTAAAAGACAGCTCTTGAAGTGATGTGACATTAGGCATTTACTTTCTGAGTCACAGCCAGGTGGTGTTTTCCCCAATATGAGGCAATCATGGGAGGAGTATTTTACTTTTATATGTGTGTATATATATCTATGCATATGTATATGTATATACACAAACACATATACAGGCATATATATGAATGCATATATAATATATGCATACATAATTGTACTTATGAATATATACATAAAAATTAATGTAACATCACAAAGCAAAGCTGCACCTGGGTCAGGGCAGAGCCTGGGATCCATCCAGGCTGGGGCTGAGCAGCTGCAGCAGCCCTGGGAGAAGGCCCTGGGGGAGCTGTGGGGCAGAGCTGGCCCTGCCCTGGCCATGGGCGCTGGGACCCCAAAGCCCCCTGCCCTGGGGAGGGGATTGTGCCCCTCTGGCCCTCAGGTGAGACCCCACCTGCAGAGCTGCCCCAGCCTGGGCCCAGCACAGCAAGGAGCTGGAGCTGCTGCAGAGAGCCCAGAGGAGGCTCCAGGATGAGCAGAGGGATGGAGCAGCTCTGCTGGGAGGAAAGGCTGCCACAGCTGGGATGGTTCAGCCTGGACAGGAGAAGCTTTGGGCTGAGCTCAGGGTGGCCTTGCAGGGCCTGAAGGAGCTGCAGGAAAGATGGGGAGAGACAATTGCCAAGGGCTGGAGGGACAGGACACAGGGAATGGCTCCCAGTGCCAGAGGGCAGGGCTGGATGGGATATTGGGCAGGAATTGTTCCCTGGCAGGGTGGGCAGGCCCTGGCACAGGGTGCCCAGAGCAGCTGGGGCTGCCCCTGGATCCCTGGCAGTGCCCAAGGCCAGGTTGGACACTGGGGCTGGAGCAGCCTGGGACAGTGGGAGGTGTCCCTGCCATGGCTGGGGTGGGGCTGGGTGATCTTCCAACCCAAACCATTCTGTGATACTGTGATGTCACTCGAAAGCCCAAGCACTGAAAGCCACACTTTGTGTAATGAAAAGAGCCCTGCAGGAGTGTGAGCAGGCACAGGACTGGCTGTTCTGCAGCAGCCCAGTGAAGGCTGCCCTGGAGACACTTTCTGTAGGTTCTGTAGGAGCGCAGGTAATCCTGCTTCTATATTAACTTCATCTTTGGCCTTTCTCAAGCAGACACTAGGATTGCTTTGCCAGTCTAAATTTTTTTTACAGTTAATATCATCACAGGAGGAATACTGTTCCAGCAGTACCAAGCTGAAACCACTAAACAGATTTCACACTGGGCTGGACCACCAATTAGATAGAAACTTCAGTCCCATGACACAAGTTTAGTGCTTTATTCATTCTCCTGTATCTATTATTTATCAGCAAGGAGAGACTGAAGAAGAAATGGAGACAAAGCAAAATCCTGCAGCTTAATGCAGTCTTAATCTCTCATATATGGGAGTTGAAAAGAAGCTGAAATGAGTGACTGAAATGTGGTCAGCCCTCCCTGGACAGCAGGGTGACAAGAAACTCCTTTTCCCTCTGAGGATTACCTTACTGGAGGAGCATGAGAAATGAATTAGTGCCTTCTCAGAGGAGCATGAGTTGTGGGGCACAGCCCCAGGCCCACTGAAGAGACAGTGTGGACAAAACAAAACTTTGAATGACCTGTTAGGCAGAAAATCAATCTTGTTTTTGCCTTGTCTTAACAAAGACCTTGTGAAACAATAAGCAAAATTGGTTTAGTTTGAAAACTTCCTCACCTGGAAGGAGAAGCAGGTCAGAGAAGAAGTAACAGACAAGAAAGGAGTGTAGAGCCGATGACACCTCACTATTAATATTCAAAGCTCTATTAAAGGCCTAAGATTCCAATAAAAAATCCAGGGTCCTATTACCTGCACCTATTGCTCCTGCTCTGCTACAGAAACAGCCTGAATATTCTACTGGCTGGGAGCATGAAATTATTTCACTCACTGGAGTGAAGCTTTGTGCACTCTTCCCCTGATAACTAATCAATGGAACTCCCAGGATGGCCCCAAAGTATCTTTCAAATACTGGGATGCTCAGCACTCGATGAACATCCTGAATTATACATGGAAGCAAATGGAAACACATCCCAGTCCTCCAGCTGGTGCAGTGTATCCACATCAAACCAGCCCCACCAAGCACACTGGCAGCCTTATTTTGCATTGAGTGAACTTCAAGTACATTTCCATGTCGAGAGCAGCAAGGTAATTGGACTTGTCCTAGCGAAGCCATAGATCCACATGCAGAGGGGGAGATTTAGTGGAGGAACGTGTAATTACCTTGCTGCATGCAAATGATGGCACATTCCCCCCAGGCTTCAGCTGCTGGCTATCTAATCTCAGCCACAGGGCAGATACATAAATCCCACTGTTCCTGTTCCCCAGACTCCATTGGAGAGGCGTGTAACCTTTTTTTTCACTCCTTTAGCACTCCTTTAGCTTTTCTCCAAATACATTTAGTCCAATGACTAGAGTCAGAACAGACTTTAGCATGCAAACATCTCTTCATCTGAAATTAATTCCAACTCCTACCCAACACTTCAATCCCTCCACCCCCAAAAGAGTTTATTGCCCTCCCCATCTGGCTTTGGAAGCACAAACCAAAGTGATTTGTTTGAAATTAAAAAAGTTTTCAGTGATTTCTCAGCACCATAAGGAAGCTTGGAAACCACAGTCCTTCTGGATGACAGGAATATGTTTTTGTCATTCAGAGAAGGATCTGGGTATCCGTTCCTCTTGAGAAGCTGCATCCATGTATGTATTGCAATCCCTTCTGAGGTCATCAGGAATAACGGCAAAGCAGAGAGTGACCATGGTTTAATACATGGCATACATTTAATCCATCCATACATTTAATCTGAAGAGACAATCAGTGAACCTCTCTGCATTTACTCTGCATCTCACACTCTCCACTTGTCACGCCCTATCAGTATTAACAGTCAGCCTCCCTGCTAGGATTCAGAGCTCAGACTTGAAGATTCTCTTTGGAGTAAAATCCTCACACATAAAAGTCTTCTTCAGCTTCAGGAGCACTTCTGCTGTTTCAGTTCCTCTCACTAATGATTTAACCAAAAGCACCCCAACTTTTTCACTTCTAAAAAAGAACCAATTTTTCAGCCATTTTTCTGCCTGGCTGCCTGCAAGCTGCTCCTGCCTCTGAGGTGAAGAATTGTGGCAGAACATCCCACAAGGAACTCCCAGTTCTCTGCAAGAAAAAAATCTTCCTTCAAAGCACTCCTCACTCACCTTTACCACTCATCCATTTAAATTCTCACCTGTAGGCCAGTCAAGACATGGATTAGGAATTTCCAGCCTGATTGAGTGCCTAATCCCCTTCAGTCTTTGTAGTCCAGGGGTGAATTGAATCTGAATCTCCACTGAGTGTGGAAAAGGCAAAATTGCTGGGAAAACACAGTGATTTCGCCAAATTTTGTAAGACAAAGCTATTTATTTTCTTTAGAACATATCCTGAAGACACATTCCTTGATTCCTGTAAGTCAACCACCTGGAGAAGTTTAACACATAGATATTTGGCTGTAGAATAACACAGGAACTGCCACATATTTGGTCCCCCAGCCTTCAAAAAAATTAAATCATGGTTGTTGCTACGAATTGCAGCATTGTATTTACGAGGGGATATTGATCTCAATTTTCTCTCCTTCACACTGAAATAATGCAATTGCTTACTTCACTATGGGAAATCAGGGGACTTTAAATCCTTCTGAAGAATAGCTGTGAAGTCTTCAGTTTTATATAGTATTAATCAGGCCTGAAGGCAACTGACAGGAAGCCAATAGTGAAGTTTTAAAGTGAGGAGGGAAAAGCTGAAAGCCTCAGATTCTCTGCTGGAGCATCGGGAATACATTTGCACACAAGGTCTGGACAGGAGTGGAGTAAAAAAGCCACTGGGAATGCACAAATATTATTTCCCATGGGTTCACCTGGTGTAAATCCCAACAGGAAGACAAGGAAAATCAGTGTTTCTGATGACAGCCTGATAGGAAATAGCCCAGGGGGATGTCCTGCCCTGCTCCGAGCCTGGAGGAGGGAGCTGACAGTAGGGGAATTGTGGCTGTGAAAGTTTCAAATGGAAGGAAGGCAGGGTAAAGAGATCTGCTGGTTCACAGATCCATGTGGGCTCCGAGACTTTAATCCTGGAATTCCAGAAGGGGCTGTTTCTTGCATGCCTTGGTGTGCTCCGTATCTGCCCAGCTTCTCAGAGCTCCATAAAGATGCACAGAGGAAAGACATCCTTATCACCTAACCCAGTGAGGCTTTGTGTCAGAAGATAGGAAAAGTACCAAATTTATTACTGCCATTAGCATTTTCACATTGCATTAGCAAACAGTGTTGCAAGGAGCAGAAAACTACATGGAATTCATTACAACCTTCTGGGTTTGGAATATTGGGAAGTGGAAATACTAATGGATCCTACAAGGAAGGGAGCAAAATTTGCTGCCTGACACCCACAGACACCTCAAATAGGGTGAGCAGGACAGCCGAATTTTTTAGACATTCAACAGTCATAAAGATCTCGAGTCAACTTTGAATTTTCAAATCAGCAACAAAACTCCAAGGATTTTTTCCCTATGATTTGTAGCAGCTGCAGTGGAGGTTTCTCATGCCCTTTAACTGGTTTTCTGGGGGAAGGAATGAGCATATGTGCTCCGGCAGTGTGCTGAGAGAGCCGCAGCACCATCAAGAGCTGACGCTGCAGAACGCTTCCCATCATTTATTTAAAGTGGTCTGAAAAGTCTTTTGAAAGAATATTCCATTCTCAGAGCTCCAGCTGTGAAGATACTTATCACAGTACACACTATACATGTTCCTTTGGTCAACTGCTTCCCACATATCCTTGGAACCATTCCTGCTCCTCTTCAGTGTTTACAGCCTTGAGATCTTTGCAGATTGTTCTCACATCCATTAAGCTACAAAACACAGAACTGCAGGCAAGAAAAACACTGAGCTGACCTTGCAGAGCTGCCTGTGGCCTCTGGAATGACACAAAACCCACACAGAGACAGTGGAGTCAAAAAGTTAAAGGGAAAGAAGGGCAGGGAAACAACAATTTAGATAACTGTGAACTACACGCTGAAAAGAGCCTTGTAGGACAAAGTCATGAATTTCCTGGGTCTGGGGAAAGAGCAGAGAGAATCCGTGATCAAGTCAAGAACCAGGACTAGAGGTTATGAATAAGGCATTCTTTTTGGTGCAAACACAGCAGCCAAACACCAGACCAATTGGATTATTAAGTTTTATAGCCTTGCTTGCTCACCCATACTAGATATACACACACATCTCAAATTAAATATGTTAATAAAGCACAGTAACAAATTTCTGTAAAACAGAATTTTTCTGAGCACTTTCATGGGAAATTTTAAGACTAAAGCTTTACTGCCCCTTCAGTCCTGCAAGCCTAAGTGGCAGAGACCCTGTACTTGGGGAAACTCTGGACACAGTTTCTTTCCTGCAGCATAAAATCCTAACACAGCTAGGGCTGGAAAGGTCTCAGTAAGTCAGCTACACTATTCTCCTGTCCAGAGCAGGACCAACAATACCCACATAGTCCATGGGAAAGATTTGCCTCATTCCCACTGAAAATCCCTGGTGCTGGATGTTCCCCAAGCCCAAGGCAGTCTCTTCCAGTCCGTCCCCTCTTTGACATCTGAGTGTCTTTGTTAACATCTAATCTGGTTCTGGGCTGCAATTCATAAATGTCTATTGTTCTTTTATTAATCAAGAACAGTGCAGATCCCTCCTTTCCTCGCTGCAGCACCTTTAATAAATGTGAGCACTGTGAATCTCCAGGACAGCACAATCCAGGGGGACACTGGCAGCAAATACTGATGCCACCTGCTTGTGTGCTGAGAGAACGTGTTTGGGGACAGGCAGAAAGAAACCTGATTCAGCAAAAATTCTGCTGCTGTTGAATTTTGTATTTCTCCAAGCATGGGGGGATGGCAGAAAATTCCACAGCACAAACAGACCAAGCGCTCATCAGACCTCCCAAAACACTCAGAATAAAACTTAGCAGAAAAAACCTGAACCAAGCATTAAAAAAGAATTTATCAACAGGGACACTGGTGGTTCCTTTTGTGGCTTTTTCCTGTGCTGAGAAAATAGGAAAGGAGTTTTTGAAATGCCAAGTAAGGGGCAGGACTGTGCTTTGGGGAGAAGGTGGGGTTTGTGTGTGTTTGTTAGGGACTCATTCTCCAGGATCTTCAGAGCCTGTGAGATCTAGAAGACTCCATACATCGATCCTGCAGTCTCCAGGCATGCAGCTGTCTTGGAATTCCTGTGCCAGGGAGTCTGTTAAGAAATCTGACAGTAATTTTAATAAGAAGGTACCAAACCAATGGTAGTGTGTGTTTGTTCCTCCTCACCTTCAGCAGCCTGGGTGTGTGATGTGGATGTGGGTCAGGCTGGAGCAGGGCTTGATTTCACTGTATACAGCCCTTTCATATCATTTGCTGAGTTTCTGCCCCCTATTTAATAACCCATGTAATTAAGAAATGTACAGAAAGAGGAGCCCCTTGGGTTTAAAATTAGCAAGAACTGACTGCTTTGTTCAGCTGAAACCCAGCAATAAGCAACTATGAGGGGAGACCTTTGTGTGGGAACACTCAGAGGAGCAGAGGGTATAATTCTTTAAAAGCAAAACATTAAGAGTACTTGGGAGGAAAAAAAAAATAAAAAAAAAAAAATTCATCAGGGCTAAAATAAGAGGCCTTCAAAGTTAGTTTTGTGCTGCTCTGAGCTGAATACCAGCATGATAACTCCTGGCACAGTCCCTCTCTATCGCAGAAACAAATCTCTTCCCAAAGAGAACCAGTGCAAGATAGTCACTCTAACATCATAATATTCAAATCCAATCAATATTTTAATAAATTTGCCTAATCTTTGAGCATTGCTGAAACCCTGCAGGGCCAGAGGAATATTTTCTCTAAGAAACAAGGGCACTTGACTAGCAGATTTTTCAAGTGTTCTATGATTTTTCTAATTGTTGTGTTCATTCTAAAACTCCTGTTAGTTTTATTTTTCTGCCTTAGACCAGGATGCATTTTTAACTCCTCTTTCTCTAAATGTAAGATGGAATAGTCTTACATTATAAGGTTGAACCCCACTTGTTGTAATCTGGAAGATGATGGCCCCATTTTCACACTGATCTTGTTTTAAATTAGATATGCAGAGCCCCAGCAAGATCTTCACCATGATTTTCATTCCCACTAAGCCACATGGAGACTTCAGGCTCAGAACAAAGGAAATGGAATACAAAAATTAGCTTATTAAAATATCTACATCCTTCCACATCTAAACATGCTGGTAATTTCCAGCCACATTTCAACCTGTAAAACTTATAATTACCAGGCCCCTCAGACAGGTTAGGGTTAAGCCACTTTAGGGAGTGAGGCAAGAGGCCCATCTGTGCAGAGATGACTTGCCCCTCAATAGGATAATTAAAATCAGAATAGGAGGTGTCATGATACACAGCATTTTCCCACTCCATTTCTCCTCCCTCTCTCTGAAAGGTGTTCCAATTATACATTGAAAAAATGGGGCAATGTCAACTATGAATTTCTGGACTGTTTCCTACTTTCTTTATATTTCTTTAACCCTGTTTTCTCCAACACACACTATCCTGACTGCCCATATTTTTTTTGCCATTTTCATTCCCACGTTCAAATCTTACTCTCTTTCCATCTTTCCTCCTACTTGCAAAGGCATGACAGTCTCACTCACTTCTGCTCAACAGGCCATGTACAGTTAATTTTTCCCCAACCCTCTTTGTTTGTTTACCTTTGGAGGCAGAGATCCTCTCCAGCTCACAGCACCTCATGCACACACAGATATTCCACAGCCTCACTGCTCCTCTGCCTTGCTCAGTGCCATCCTGCCTTTGTGCCTCTCCCACATTTCACACAGATCTTCCACTGTGTTTTCACCACCCTCTGCCCTGGCTTTTGCATCTCTCTGGTGTCAGTCAGCCCTCATGTCAAACAGCCCAGCAGGAGCACAGCAGGGCAAGGAGGAGCCCTACTCCAAAAGGCTGGTGCTGCCCGAAATGCAGGACCCATTCCAGCCAGGGACTACTCTTCCTAACCAGGCCTCAGGACAGAGGCAGCAGTGAGGACTGCACTTGGGACATGACAATCTGCCTGAGCCAGACAAATTTTGTGGATGGAAGGGATTTACAACCCTGAGAAGGCTGCACATGCAGGATGCAGTACCTGGAGATGCAGAAGTTAAAAGAGAAGAA
This sequence comes from Pseudopodoces humilis, assembly GCF_049639895.1. Taxonomy (NCBI): domain Eukaryota; kingdom Metazoa; phylum Chordata; class Aves; order Passeriformes; family Paridae; genus Pseudopodoces; species Pseudopodoces humilis. The sequence continues at coordinate 19,820,205 of NC_142213.1, read as the reverse complement.
AGGATGTAAAATAAAGGAGAGATAGAGGCACAAGTGCAAGCTTCTGCTACCAAGGGGTGGATCCCATAGGAAGAGTCTGGAACTGTGTTGGAGGAGGGAATGGAGAAAATGCAGCTGGCTCAGTCAGCCCCTGGAGCCAGAGGGGAGCAGGAGGCAGAACAGCCCAAAATGAGCTGCTGTGGGTGCTAAGGAGAGTTAATGCAGGGCTGGACTTGTGCAACAGGTACAGGATGCATTTTTGGAGAAGAAAACCTCATCCCTTGCTTTTACTGTGGATTCATTCCCAATTCTGCTACACAGGCTCAGGGGTTTCAGCTTCTAGGCAGCATCTGTGTCGCTGTTAGAGCAGACATGACACAAAGCAGATCCATAAGAAACTTTGTCCAAGCCTTTATTGTGCCTGTACACAGCATTTTTATCCCCTTCTGACCCCATAGGGCACCCCATCTCATTGGCCACCACCACACCACCCCTCAAGTCCATTGGTGGAAACACTGTTTTGAGAAACTATCCCCAAAAATCCAAAATACAGATAGATCTTGTTTTTCCATGGTGTTTTTCATAGCACAGATGTTCTTTGTTTTCCTCTACCTTTATCTTCTTTCTCTTCATCTCACAGACACACAGGAATCCTGCTGGCTTCTTTCTGTCAACTCTTCCATCTGACCCTCAGCCCGCTGTGGGCCCTCTCCACACATCTGCTCTTTCTTGCTCCCTGTCTGTACCAACAGGACCTGGGGGTTCAAGGTCACACCTCATCTCCTGGATGGGGTTTTAAAGAACACACCATCCACTGTAAGGAGCCAAAGTCCCTGAGAGAATGAGGAAAGCACCAGAGCTGGCTGTGGGCCAGAGCCTTGTGCTGGCAGCAGTTCAGTGACACAGCAGAGACTGAGCTGGAGTTGGTACCACGTGCTTTGTGCCAAGGGCCACCACACAGCTGCCTCTGGGGTCTGAGGCCACTTTTCTTAACAGGATGACATTCATGACACAGGAGTGATACAACTCCAGCAATACAAGCTCTTGATGTGAACCCCATCCATCCCATGGAAACTTTTGTTATTATTACTATTTTTGATGGTTGATGCAGCAGCTCTTGACAGCAGTGATTATGACAACTTTAAACACATGCAAAACCACTAAAACTTTCCCTGAGTGTCCTCCACATCCACCTGAGGAATGATTCCTTCAGGGAAGTTTGGTTCTCTTCGGTTGCCTCCAATGAGGTGCGTGGCCTTTGCTGTTCTAGCAGCAGGCATCCCAAACACTGACCTTTTCTGGTCCCTTGCTGAGCACTAACACCCACTTTGTGTCTGAGTATGATCTGTATGTTAGGCTAAACAGAGGTTTTCACTTCTTAGCTGGTTTGTACAGGTTCCAGCAGTTTCTCCTCTGAAGCTGGCAAGAACTCTCATGGTGTTAGTAAAGCTTCAGTTCTACTGTGAAATGAAAATTGACATTTCAGCACAACACTAAATTCCAACAATTAAGCTTAAATTAAAGTTCTAGTGTATTCCCTAGAACTAAGGTTTTCAAAACATAAAGGGAAGCAATATTATGCTAAATACCAATTCTGTCCTCTCTCATGCAATAATCAGTTTGCAATCATGCCATTCATTCTAATAGCTTTGCATACATTTCTTGCTAGAACTGTCACATAAAAGGCTTACACTAGGAACCCAGCAAGTTGGCTATTTCCCTCTAATTTCAAAGGTATTCAGAAACACTGGTATTAACTGAAAAGCATTTGCAAGCACACAGAGCTCACCAGCAAGGCTGGAACAGCAAAATTGAGAAGTTAGGAAGTGCCATCAACATCACCCTGTAACTTGAACTGTCCATTGCATCTCTACACAGATAAATCATAAACTTCACAATTGTGCTACTTCACCATATTTTCCCTGCCCTAGTGCAGCAGGCAATGCTCACTCGATATTTTGTTTCCTCATCACTGCTCAATGCATGGCCAATATCTCATTTATTTCTCTCTATTTTAACCTTAATCTGCAGAGAATTATTCTGGAGCCTTCCACTGTGCCTGTCAGGACAGTATTTAGCACCCACCATCGAAACTTTGAGTCTGTGTTGCTAAAATTTTGGGGGAAATCTGTCAGCCACAAACCCCTGTCATTAATGGAAAGCATCCCTTGACTTTAACAGCAGGCAGTGAACTCTTGAATCACAAGTTTGCACTTTTTCACACTCAGGGACCTCAGTATCTCAAGGGATACCTACACTTTAAAGACAACCAATTCCTACTGTAGTTCTGCACTGATTCAACACCACACAGATCAGGACATATGAAACACTCATCTCTCCTACAAGAACCCATGACCACGCTTTTAGGCTTCAAAGAGAACCAGAAACTGCCACACAAGTGTCTGTGCACATGGAGGAATGTGAGAGAGCAGAACAAAAGGTGGAACCAGAGGAGGAGGAGGGTAGGTGGGACACAGAGGGCCTGCACATGCTGTAAGCCACAGGTTTCTCCTGCAGAGCAGCCCTGTGTGCCTGGCTGGGAAGGGCCCAGCAGCCCAGGAACCTCCTCTGCTCTTCTCCATCTTTTAGTTTTAGACTGCTAAAATGTCCTCTGCAAACTGAACACAACAGCAGAGAACAAAGCAGCTCCCAGAGCACTCCCAGGGTCTTAGCAAACACCCCAACAGCAAGTGCCCAAACAGCAGGCCTACTGAAAAAGCAGAATAAAATAAAATGGTCAAATTCAGCTCTCTCTCAGCACAGTTTCCTTGGCTGGAAAACTGCTTAACTGCTTTTTTTTTTTTTTTTTTTTTCCCCTACACAGGTTAAATCCCTTCTGCTTTATCCTAAGTTACATTCCAACCTTCCGCAGTCACAGTCTGCTCCCAGGCTCTTAGAGAGCTTTAGAGCTTGGCATGTCAAAACACTCATTGTGTTTGGGTTTCTAGAGGCTGAGGATAACCCTAAAACTGAGGCCAGGCACTACAAGATGACTTTTACAATGACTTTTCATTGCACAATCTGCTGCAGGAAACCAAGGATAAATAATGGGATGTCTCTTCCATCGGAGCATGGATGTGAGTGAATCCATCTGTTCATCTACATGGTCAGGGTAACAAATAAAACTGAGCTGCCAACCTATCATTAACACAACTGTCAGGATCTTTAAAGAACAACAGAAAAAATGTATTGAAAATGTTAATACCTTGTTTTAACTGCTCTGGCCACGAACAGGAAATTTGCTGAATAGAGGCACACAAAAGAAGTTTTTGAAGCACAAGAAAGGCTTCTGAAAATACAGATCATTTGTATATGTATCAAACAGAAGAGACTTCTCTGTCCTTCAGCATAAAATGTTAAAAGCTCTAAAAAAAAGTCTCTAAAAAAGCTTTGGAGACTCCTGTGGTTACACATATTCCAACAGGACTAATTTGATCCACTTTCTGGAAAGGATATTAATCCATTTTGGGAACAATTTTTGTAGTAGAAGGTGTGGAAATGCATCCAGTACTTCATATGATAGCTGGGAGAGCATACAGAGAGGATGTTTTACAATAAATATTAGGAACAGAGAGTTAATTGTTTCCTATGCTGCAAAGGAGGGACCTTAAAACTGAGTTCCATAAGCAGCAAGGATAATGGACAGAAATCTTGCACTGATTACAGCTGCTCTGGATCAACTTTGCAAAATTCACAACATTCAGAGGGCCAGAAATGGGCTTTATCAGACAAACCTAGATTGAGGCATCTCTGTTTAGACAGCTTCACCCAGTCATGTGCAAACACAAAGAACAGCAGGAGACAGAGCCCAAGGTGCAGCCCTGCTCTGCAGTTTGTGTCCCTGACCTGCTGGGAAGGGGCAGAGCTGTTGTGAGTTTTTTTTCTTTCTGTCTGCCTTGGGGCCAAAGGTCACACCATTTGTTTCTCTTAAGGCTCCACACTTATTCTGAGCTTTTGGTTCCCTTCTGTTCATTTTTCTGGAGCTGGAGCTGCTGCAGAGAGCCCAGAGGAGGCTCCAGGATGAGCAGAGGGATGGAGCAGCTCTGCTGGGAGGAAAGGCTGCCACAGCTGGGATGGTTCAGCCTGGACAGGAGAAGCTTTGGGCTGAGCTCAGGGTGGCCTTGCAGGGCCTGAAGGAGCTGCAGGAAAGATGGAGAGAGACAATTGCCAAGGGCTGGAGGGACAGGACACAGGGAATGGCTCCCAGTGCCAGAGGGCAGGGCTGGATGGGATATTGGGCAGGAATTGTTCCCTGGCAGGGTGGGCAGGCCCTGGCACAGGGTGCCCAGAGCAGCTGGGGCTGCCCCTGGATCCCTGGCAGTGCCCAAGGCCAGGTTGGACACTGGGGCTGGAGCAGCCTGGGACAGTGGGAGGTGTCCCTGCCATGGCAGGGGTGGGGCTGGATGAGCTTTCAAGTCCATTCCAGCCCAAACCATTCTGTGATTCACACAGCAGTTGTGTGCTACCTTTGTTCTGTTTGAGGGTGGGTAAAGCCTTGATTTCCCATTTGATTTCCCAAAAGTTGGGCAGTTCAGCACCACTCTGGACTGACTATTCACAGCACCTTTCAGGATATACTTTACTTTTTAGTGGTTAAACATACATGAATATAACAGCAGCATGTGATGTTGTTTGGAGCATATCCTGTCTTTTGGTTAATGCATGCAGTTTATTTATAAATATCATCTATAAATATTGCTTCCTCTTTCCACATCTTCCTAGCACACACCACTGTTTCCATGTGGTGATGAATTCTACTGCAGGCAACGTTGTAAGAAAGGAATTTTCTACATTAGAGCACAGCATTATACAAAGGCCACTTTATGCTGCAAAGGGCCAGCTAAAGAATAGTCCTCCAGATTTGCATTCCCTTGACCAGTGAATCTCAAAAGACAGCGTTGCTCAAACTTGAAACCTTTTGTCTTCAGTGAAATTTTGTGAAAGCTTTTGCTTTTACATGGTGCACATCCCTCTGTTCCTCTGAATTAATCTTGCAGTCTTTCTGATGAAGATCACAGACAGAAGTCTCAGATGATGCATCAGTTTGCTCTCAGAGAGATTAAAAGAGCTGCAGAGCAGGGATGTGAGAACAGTGCTTCTGGAACAAAGCAGCAAAGAAAGGAAAACACCTCCAGAGTGAAAATTAGAAGAGAAATGACATTGCAAGGGACAAATTGGAAATAATTACACAGAAAACAAAAGGCCCAAGAAAGCAGAGATGTGTTTCTAGCATGAAGTTGTGATGATACAAACCACAGCAAAGGCAGATCACATATGTCAGGGTTCACCATCCGTCAGTGCCAGCCTCCCTTTGCCTGGATCATTTTCCTTGCAAAGCACTCATTTAATCTGATGGTTTAAGTACTTTTCTCTTCCTGTTGTTAGCTGCCTCTTCAAAAGCTCTCAGCATTTCATTGCCATGTCTGTCTGGAGATATTCCATTGTGCTGCAGCAGGGTTCTCTAGGAACCAGCAACACGTGTGCCTTCCTCTTTTTTCTTCTCTTTTTTTTCCCCTTTCTCACTGAGGAAGGCCCTGAAGCCATGTTCTCATTAAATCTTTATGGCTTTTTAAAATAAGAAGCTATTGTCCCATATACCTCCTTAATTATGCACCAATCAAAAAGCTTGAAAGAACAGCTTTGCCTGAGACAAGCAGGAGCAATGGAAAGAGAAGAAACCCAAGGAATGACTGCTTCAGCTGTTTTGCTGTAAAACAGGAACCTGTGTAAGCACAAGGATGGCTTGGCACAGGAAAGGGATTAAAGGCTCCCAAGGGAAAAACGTTCTGTCTAAGATTGTATTTTTGTTAGATTTATATTCTTATTTAGAGAATGTATATGTGATAATTTACTGCCTTAAGTAGTCTTCATGGTGCTCATAAACCAAACAAACACTCAAAGCAGACGTTTGGAAAACTCTTCAACTTCAAGTGTCCACGCTGAGGCACCTGGAGCTCGAGCATTAGGAGTAAGTGACTTTAGAAATAAAGCAGTTTATTACTTTAGTAATACCTAACTATCCAGGTTCAGGCATGGAATATTTAATGAGCTAAATTATAGCACATGTGACCTGTGTAAATTGCTTTGGCCTCAGTGACAGAAAGGCCAAAACCAAGAGAATAAATTTATAAAATAATACCAATGGTATGATCTGGAATTTCTGTGTCTAATTCCAAATTAAGTTTGTGTTGATTCATACATGGAATTTGGAAGTAACATTACAGTTTCAAACAAGTGTTCCTAAAGAAGCTTTTAGACAAATTGCAGAAATCTCTAGAAGAAAAGTTATTTTTACCACAGAAGCAGTAAATGCTGTTATGTGGTGATCTGACATCATGAGTCGATCCCCTAGGTCAGTGCTCCAAGGCCTGAGAAAGATCAGGGAAAAACCCCTCATCCTCTTTTCCTTCTGTGTGGAACTGCTAGTGAGAGTTCAGGCTGAGGCTTCTCCAGCTGAAGCCTAGGTGGAGGTTTGGAATGAGGAGATTTTTCTCCCCCAGCCTGTGAGCCTGCAGCAGGACATGAGCAGTGCTGGTACAGCCAGGTCTGTGCAGGTCCAGCACTCCACGGGAGCTCTCGGGAATGCTACCCGTGTTCCTTGCAGCTGCATCCTAATGTTGCAAAATCCCACCCTGGGACATGAAGCAAAGATTCTCCAGGGATTAAATGCTTTTCTAAACCTAGATGATATTGGAAATAAATTGACATAATTATTCAAAGCTACTTTTTCACTAAACTACCAGCATTTACACTGAAATGAACAGCCTTTTTTGTGCATTTTTACCTGTTTAAACAGGGAAGGGTTAGCCCTGAGTGCAGCAGTGCACAGAGGACACAGACACTTGCGAAGAGTTCCCACACAGAGGAGAAGGGGTGAGACCAAGCCCAGCAGCCCTGGCTGTGTGACCAGGCCCAGAGCTGGGGCTGAGCTCTGCCCCATCCCTCCCCAGCCCTGCAGCTCCTCCAGCAGCAGCAGTGACAGATGTTCTGCACGGGTAATCCCTCATCCCCCTAATCCCAGCAGAGGGTGAGGATTGATGGGCACCAGGCACTCAGGAATAAAGAACGTGGAAATGCGTAAGTTGGGGCTGGAACAAACAGTATTGAATAAACATATTAATAACAATATGGGCTTTGGAGTGAGATTAGCTGCTGACACAAATATCATTTATTCACACTACAGGGAGTGATTCCAGAGAAACAACATGAAAGTGCACAGACAAGTACTGCTAAATCAAAAAGGCTTTGTATAAAGCAAAAACAAAAAAAACAAAACAAAACAAAAACCCCAAAAAAGAAAAAGAATATGACAAGAAAAGTGATGATGTTTCCTCTTTTTTCAAGTGCATAACAAAAAAAATATTAAACAGCTGTAGCAGCTACAGGTGCAAAGGAAAAAATAGGGAGATCAAATCAATGTTTCTCTTCAAAACTTCACAACTTCCAAGTGTGGGACCTGAACAGAGGAGGGAACTGTTTGGTTGTACACCCTGACATAGCTCATCACTAAAATCAGGGACCATTTCATTTTGTGGCATGGAATTGCCTCTTTAGAAATGTCACCACAGAAACAGAGTGTCTAGCTTCCATTTTCTGTAGGTGAATCCATCATGTTCACATCTCAACACTTGCTTAAAATGCTCTAAATTTGTCATCTGCTGTTCCACTAAACACAGTTGATTCTAAGTCAAGGCCTCAGTTACAGATGGAAGCATCAGGCAGGTCTGATTTTTGCAAGTTTGGCCCCTAAAAATTAAATTATCCAAAGGGGTCTCGTCAATTCAAATCTGCTTCACTGACCTGTAATTCATACAGGTGATTTTATCTGAGACTTCTGCCATAGGCTGAGCAGAAAAGAACACAGTAATCTCTGGGAGGAGTGGAACATAGAGCTGGGAGGTGGCTGGTGCCACAGGAGTGGGACACACGTGAGGGATGCAGAGGACAGCATGGGCAGAAGGCTTTGGGAAGCACCAGGGATTTCTGCCTGGAATGAAAGGGACAGATGGGTTATCCTGGCCCCAGGGATTAACCATTGTTCAGGTAACCATTCAGAAACATCAACCCCAGAACTGCACCTTCAAATGTAAAATGTGCTCTGGTGCACCAGCAAGGAGGAAAGCAGCAGCTGGACGTGCATAGCTTGAAAGGCAGGAAGAATAGGAGGGAAAAATTAATTATGATCTTTTTTTTTCACTTTCTGTCCCTAATTTTGCTTTAACCAGGCATCTGCTGTGTAACACAGTTTTCATATGCAACAGATACTGAATTCCATGGATTTAAAAAGACCCATGTAGGGTTTCAGTGTCAGGAGCAAAGCCTTTCACTGATTTCATCCAGGCCTGGTCTGTGGGTGAAGCCTGACCACTGACTCCATCAAAATGACACATAAAGTTCTTAATTGATTTATAGTCCTTCAACCTTATCTTTCTTCCATTGTTTTCCAAGCCAAAAAAATAAGGAGACAGAAAGAACACAGGGTAAAATGCCAAGTCCTCTATCCTTGGCACACCTTCTGCTCTGACAAGTCAGGAAGATGATTGAAAGCCAGTGAAATTTCTCAGATTTAACTGAATATTTCATGTATTCAGCACAATGAAAAGACTTTTTATTCTTCAGTGGTCTCACAAGGAATAATGAAAGTGAGCTCTGGTTAACAGTGTTCGTATCCTGAACAAACAGAGTTAAGTAAACTCTTTCTCTGACAAACTTAACCACAAGTCAATTGGAATCTTTTTTCCATCTCAAGAAATTTCTTGAAATTCTCTCAAGAAAAAAGGCTTTTTTTCAATTTATCATGAAAATGCATTCTGGTGGACATATAGGACACAAAATCTGAGTTTTCATGAATAATTATGATCAAATTAAGACTGACAACGACTTCCAAGATGAACCTGATACATTTTTAGGAGGCCTGTCAGTCCTAACTGATATGGTTGCTTTCAGGGAGTCAAAAAACACTTGGGAGACCAGACCTCCACTTTATCCTCTGTCCACAGGCATCCTCACTGAATTTGGCTCGGCATTTCCTACCTCTGCACTGAAAAAATGGGAGTAAAAGTCCTATTCAGTCTCAGGGGTATTATAGGAAGAAGAAGTATGTGGAAAATGAACCAGACTCTCAGCTGTCAGGGATGAAGGCTGCACATCTGGCACTTAAAAAGTTCTCCCATCCCTCAGAACATGTACCTGTGAGGAGAACAAGAGTGACGTTTCCTCAGTTTCTGAGAGCAACATAGTTCTCATCCCACAAACAAACCCGAATTCCCTTTCAGTGGGGGTGGCATGAGTTGCTTTCTGCTGTGCCCATCACAGCCAGGCCCTGTGGAATCCTCATCACACTCACTGGGAGTTCCACATGCCAAATTCTGTCAGAAAAGGAAAGCCCCTTAAAACACCCACCACATCTGGGAGGAAAAGAGAGCAGTCTACTTCCAGAGGAGAAAAAAGCTGAAAGGCAGCAGTAAAATCTCTACTGAAGTGCAGTTAGTGGAGGGTTTAGAAGTGGGCTCTGCTGCAGGGTGAACCAGGATCATGGCACTTTCCTTGTCAGAAGCCACAACACAAGGTGCGAAGGGTCTGAACTCAGCGATGTGACAAATGCTGATGCAATTCCAGCTGCACCCAGCTCCTTGCACTCCCTGTCTGTGCACTCCATCTCTGCTGCCTGCCCACTTCTGCCTCCCAGAGCAGCAGGAGAAACCCAGGAGGTTCCTAGCACCCAGGGAGTTTATGAACAGCCACCATGTGTTGCTGTTTGGGATCGAGTTCCAGCTATTCTGGAAGGAACAGAGCAGATATGGCAGTGCCATGGGGAGGGAGGGCTGCTTCCACAGCTTAGGTATTTCTCTAAGATTTGCATTCCAAACAGGCCACAGAACTTACCCCAAAATCACTCGGTGTTCTGACAGCAGCAGTGAATAAACATTCAATGGAAAAGGAGCCGAGTGCTTTTATGGGAGAGCTCGGAGCTCAGGTCAGAGAATGGCAAAACTCTTCTGGTGTGTGGGTTGAACCCTCCCTGTTCCCATCGTCACTTCTCTTCTGCCTACTGAACACAAGGAGAAAATCAAATTGTGTCCCTACCTGGCTGTGATGTGTTTTCCTCCAGGTGCTGCCTTTCTGTACAGCTCTGCGCTGGCCCTGAGCAGAGGTTGTGGGCACAGCAGCACAAAACACGTCTGGGATGCTGGATTAGTTTACACCTCTGAACACAGAGTTTCCATGTTGGTTTTTTAAAATTATTCCCTCTGCAATTTTATTATAATAAAATTATTTATGACCTTCCTTTACCATCCACACTTTAAACTTCTAAACTTCTAAACTTTGAAACCAAGCAGAAGCACAAAGCCCCTAAATGAGCCCAGAACTTCCCATGGCTACATTGTCAAGCATGTTCCTTATGGAAGCACCTAAAAGTAAACCTTAAAATCTAATTTTCTCCCCTTATTTGTTAAGCAGCAACACTAATGATTTGATTGTGAAACATTTATGCATATGAATGAGCTTTTACATAAGGCCTGACTTCAGTTAAAAATCACACCCAATTTTAAAACAAGCGCAACCCAAACCCAGCTTCCAGAACCAGAAAGAGGAAAAAACTCTGTGGCAAGTGGGACAGTAACAGTGCAACTGGTACCAGCTCTTAAACAGTTGTAAATTACTGGTGTAACTGAATGAATTATTTTAGAAACCACAAAGAAATATGCATTATCTACCAAAGGAAAGATAAACAAGACTGAGGCAAAGGCAGGAGTTCAGAGGTTACTGAGAAAAGGTGTTTGAAAGAAATTGGTTCCAGGGAAGGACAGGACTCAGGAGAAAAGGGCAAGCAACCAGGGAAGGTCAGGGCTGGAACAACACAGGCATAGGCAGGGCTAGAAACAGCTGAAAAATGCTCTGAGAGAGTGTCCAAGAGCTACAAGTTCTTCTGCAAACAACGATCAGTAATGTGGTTTCTTCTCCACTGAAATAAATCAACAGAAGGACATGAGCCTGGTCTTCATCTCATCCAGTGACATTGACATTTATTTTAGAGGAAAGAGATAATTCCTGATCCATAGTTCTGTATTTCAAAAATCAGGTTTCAATTTGTGCATACCGTTGCAAGACTTCTGATCCCATAACCTGCATTCTCTGATTTCCTTACTAAGGTCTGGTAGAAGCAGTTCATTACTTGGCTTCTAATTAACAATTGCAAACCAATGCCTGGATATTTTCTCATCTTTTTTTTTTTTTTTTAAACAAACAAATCAGAAGTCAAATGTTTGAAATTGTAGTTCTCAATACTTAATGAGGCCAAATTTATAGCATATATATAATTCCATTTAAAGTATTTAACTTTCTGTATCTTTAGAGAGAATTAAGAGTTCTGTTACATTTCAGATGAAGTCATTCCAACCAGCAGCCAATACAAAGTGACTTGATAAATACTAAGCATTTTCTACTCTCACCTCTGATTTGACCCCTCTATCTGCTCCATGCTGCAGCTTTCAGTTTTCCCATCTTTCCTTCACAAGTGGCCATCAGTGCAAATATCTGTGAAATCACCTATTTACCCCATACAATTAACCAGGTATAGCTGTGCTACTGCTGAAGATCAAAGCACCAAACCCACAACTTCTATTTATTTCTCTGTAACCCAACTCTGTTTACAAAACTTTTTTTTTATTTTTTTTTTATTTTTAATTTCCCAGCAGAGCAAGCTTTGGCAATCTCCTTCTCAGCAGCAAAAATAAACCCTTTGGGCTCCAGCTACTGCTGTATTGCCTTCCAATTTGCCTCTGTGTATCAGCAGAGATGTGACCCTCAGCCAGTCCCAGGGCACTTTGAGACTCAGATTCGTGGCCCCAGCCCAGTGAGTTCTCACCTGGCTGCCTGGAGCTCAGCACTCCCACTGGAGAGAGAAGCAGCAATGAATTTCCTTTGTTTATTCACATTTTTCTCCAAGTCCATCACAGCATTGGTCGATCAGTTCTGATCAATGCTGAGGTGTCAGTTTAGATGTAAACCCTTTAAAAAGCTGCATTTTGGGGCTTAACAATAATCAGGAGGTCTCCAACCAACATATTTATTGAGCTTGAAAGCATCACCCTCAGACCAAATGTGTTTGACCCTTCATAGACGTCACTGCAGCAGAACCTTAAGCAGCATTTTGCACTGGCATACTCCTAAATATCCTAACTCCAGAGGTGAACTCCTTGGTAATTTCATTGTAATTCAGCTTTCAGTGCTTTCCTGCTTCCTTGTGTGCTGCAAGTTAGGCTGCTATGCAAACTATAGGGACTCTAGGGACCACCCTTTTCCCCCAAAGAAAACCCTAAAGTCCTCCAAGCAGTGTTTTCATACAGCTCTTCGGGGCACACCTGCAAAACTTTATTTCCTTTAATGTTCTCTAGAGAAATTAATTAATCAATTATCAGGTCATGAGCCCAGAGAACATTACAAAAGGGTTTTCCAGGTGCAGGGTTTTAGCTGCACTCTGTGCTTTCAGCACGGGGCTGCACTGACACCACTCTGCCCCAGGAGAACACATTTGGTTCTGTTTAGGTGAAAATGTCATAAGCAGCATTGTAGCCTTTCTGAATATTGATTCTTGGAAAACAAGTCTTAAAGGTTCACTCTTCTACTTCTTTCAAGGGGAAATCACAGACATTGAAGGCTGCAAAGATGGAGGTATGGCTGGAGCATCTCTAATGAGGAGACACTGAGGGGGCTGGGCCTGTTAAAGGTTGAGAGGAGACCCAATCAGTGCACACAAATATCTGAAGATGATGGGGCCAGACACTTCTCGGTGGTACCCAGCTACAGGCTAAGGGGCAAGGGGCACAAAGGGGAACACAGGATGTTCCATCTGAATGTGAGGAAAAGCTTCTTTGAGGGTGACAGAGACTGGAGCAGATTGCCCAGAGAGATTGTGGAGCCCCTTCTCACAAAACACTCAAAACCCACCTGTGTCACCTGCCTGGGGGTGACCCTACCTGGGCAGGGGCTGGACTAGATGCTCACCAGAGGCCCCTTCCAACCTCAACAATTCCTTGGTATTCATCTGGTACAATACAGACTCACTGATATGAAAACATTAAAAAAGACACTTCAGGCGACCCCTCAGAACTTCCTCAAGGATCTCCTTTGCATCACACTGCATTAAAGAGGGCTTGGCCACAGAGCAATGCAAAAACTCTCCTCACAACAAGCCCTAAGTGTAGCCCATCCTGGAAAGCATGCAGAGCAAATTAGTCATCTAAAAGCTCCCATTTTGGCATGGGGAGAGGTAAGATGTTACACTGATTTCCCAAGTGTCTAAAAAGTAGATCAAGTAGAACTAAAATGAAATTGTCAACCTGGAAAATGATGCTTTTCACCGAGATAATCTTTATGCTTTGGAAATAAATATTGCAGAGGATTTCCAGTCCAGCCCAACTCTGATGTGCAATATCCCTGTATCAAGTCTTCCCTCTCACCACACACTCATTTCTGCCCTTTTTCTGAAGATTGTTGCAATCAGCCCCTGACATGGTACTCATGAGGGTCTGGTGAGGATTGGGAATTACAAGATTTATGGTGAGTTAACCCATGAATTGATACAGAATGTTTTGCTTCTGACTCTGTCTAAACTTGATCCTTCCCTATACACTTTATCCTAATTAAATACAATTTCCATTGATGTTCATCACAAGTCACAGCAAGAGCCCAGTCCAAAATGCATGTGCTTTCTCTGCTCCCATGTGCTCCATGTTCCTTTGCTCCACATGGTACAAGAGGTACAAAATCCTGGAGAGTTCTGTAAAACAAACCTGATCTGTGGAAACAACGCAAAAAGGACATGGAACTGTTGGAGCAAGTCCAGAGGAGGCCACAGAGCACCTCCCCTGTGGAGCCAGGCTGGGAGAGCTGGGGCTGCTCAGCCTGGAGAGGAGAAGGTTGTGTGGAGACCCCAGAGCTCCTTCTGAAGGGTCTGAGGGGCTGCAGGGACCCCAGAGAGAGACAATTCCTCAGGAACTGCAGTGACAGGACACAGGGAATGGGTTCAAACTAAATTCAGGTCAGATATTGGGCAGGAATTTGTCCCTGGCAGGGTGGGCAGGCCCTGGCACAGGGTGCCCAGAGCAGCTGGGGCTGCCCCTGGATCCCTGGCAGTGCCCAAGGCCAGGTTGGACACTGGGGCTGGAGCAGCCTGGGACAGTGGGAGGTGTCCCTGCCAATGGCAGTGGTGGCACAGGGGTGGATGTGATTTTAGGGTCCTTTCCAAACCATTCTGGGATTCTGTGATCCTTAACTGCATAAGAAAAACCTTCTGGAAAGTTCTCTGTTTGAACAAATGCAGAGTTCACACTCTGCTCTGTCAGGCAGCAGCTGCTCTCCTGACCACAGAACACACATGGTCTTACAGGCCACAGAGATGGGCTGTGTGAAAAGCTGCTGGGCTGCCTGCAGAGCAACACAGGAGCTGCCCCTTATGCTCTGGGGTTTGCTCATCTCTGAGATCCAAGTGTTTCCTTCCCTCTGCTGTACCACTCACAGCACTGGAAAAGTGGGAATACCTCTTCACATCCCATGATACAATGACATATGCAGTGTCCTGGAATTTGAGCAGCTGTAAAACATGAAACACATCACTTATGGATTCTCACTTCTCCACTTCTCTCCTGGTACTTTCAACTTGGGAGGTGCCTTTGGTCCCTGAGCAGCACACGAAAATAGCATTGCAATTTCAGAATGAATGACTGTGGCATCATTTCATTGAGAGCTAAGGGGCTGACATTCCTAAAAATACAACTTTGGTGCTAAACAGACATCTGGCATCATAAGCTGAAAGCAAACATTGTTTTAAAAGAGAAGTAACCTTTTAAGTTGGAGCTAAAGTGGAAACTCTCCCTCCTTAATTCTACAGTGTCTCTCCACACTCCACTTCTCCCGGGACTTCTCACTAATGCTAATTACTGATGTTCCAGGTTACTGGAGCATTTCCTTGTCTCCCATTCTGCCACAAGAGGGAAGGACAGTCTGAATCACAGAGTTAGAGAGAAGACAGGGAAAAAACCCAACTCTTTATTTCAACTTTTTTCCTTCCTCTCCAGAACACATGCACACGCTCATGTAAAGCCTGCAATGGTTTGTTCCATCCATTTACATGATATTCCAACAGCAGAAAAATGCTTCACAGCATTGGAGCCCATCTGCAGGGCAATTTCCAAAGGGGCTGCTCACAGAACAAAGGAATTTACAGTTGGACCTGTTGCTTTTATCCTCTCTGAATTCTTGGCAAGCTACTTCGTAAAAAGGTTTGGTTGTTGGGGTTTTTGTTTTTTTCATATTTCACTGTGTGAAATCCTTTCCTCTTGCTGCAGAGATCACCCTCCTGCCAACTGAATGTTACAGAGGATGGTTCTGGTGGCCCCAGTCCTGAACTTGGTGCCCACTCTGCCAAGGCAAAGCACATGAGAGAGCCTTTTCAACTTTTTTCCTCCTCTCTGCAGGTCAGACTGTGGCCACATCTCTGCTCCATCTTGCTGAATATGGCTTGACCCCAAAGTCAAAATCAGGATTCAGACTTGTGAAACCCAGAAACAATCAAGATGGTCACTGAAACACATGGGGAAGAAAGGAGCTGGACAGCATTTTCAGTATAATTTTCATATTTTTATACTTTGCTACAATTTCCCACCTGCAGTGCTCTTGAGTCAACACTGAAATAAGAGCTGCAGGAAGCCAAGGACCCTCAGCTCCCAAAAATCAGAAGATGAAAAAAATCAGCTTCCTTTCTTCAGAGGCCTCCAAATGCTGTGTCAGAAAAAGCTGACAGGAGAAGCTGAGGAGACTGGATGGGGATGAAGCTGTAAGAGATGCTGAGAAATCAGAGGGTTTACTATGGAATGTAGTACAGCAGCCAAGCTCCATGGCACTGGTTCAGGAAAGCAATTAAAAACATTCCTAACTGCCTCCCTCTTCAGGAAACATCTTAATAAGGTACTTCTCTTTAAAAAATATACTGTGTGCTGGGATGTATATGTCCTGAACTGGGGACTGTATCTGGAGATAAGATCCTTGTGGAAAAATGGGTCTCACCCAAGGTCCAGAGAACAAAAAGTTCTTTTGGGAAGTTAAATATAAAATAAAAGTAGTTAACCTTTTTATACTCCTGGCCAAGGAATTTTAGACCCATGATATATTGAACACTTCCAAGGATCCAGGGGCAGCCACAGCTGCTCTGGGCACCTTGTGCCAGGGCCTCCTCACCCTCCCAGGGAATAGTTTCCTCCTAATATCCAACCTAAACCTGTTCTCTGTCAGTGTGAAGCCATTCCCCCTTGTCCTGGCACTCCAGGCTCCCGTAAATACCCTCTCTCCATCTTTCTTTGAGGCACCTTTACATGAATGCAGAGGTCCCTTCCCTCTACCTGGAACAGGCTGCAGCTCCATCGTTCCAGGTCTTAATGTGACTACATTTGTAAAGGATATGACAGCTCCTAGGCATTTTCACAAAGTTCTAAAACTTCCAGAAAGCTACAAATTAATCAATGTACCACCATCTGAAGGGTCATTTTTACAGGGCACTGGGATTTCTGCCAGTCCCTGAGGCACCAGCGTTATTTCTGCCTGGCCTGGGTATGGGCACAACTCAGCACAAACTTTCCCACAGACACCAAACTGAGGAGTAAAGGATCATCCAGAGAGAGGCCCCCCTGCACCAAGAACTTGAGGATGGGGAGAAAATCAGGGGGAACTGGGAGACACAGGACACCCCACAAACATCAGGGTTTAGCTTGAGGCTGGATGAGATCTCCCTGCGGGTGTTCTCTGGTGGCACGAGGTGCAACAGGCCCACTGAGGTGGCTGTTCTCTCTCTCCGTCTGATTTTATTCCTGCTGACCCACAGTCCGTCTTCTTTATCTCATAAATCTTCCATCACTTCCAGTACCAGCAGAAGCACAGAGAATTCATCATGAGAAATGGCATAAGAATGCTGAGATGGGTTATCAGCACATTCCCTCTGAAAATGAGGGTGTGAAGCAGCAAGGAAAGCAACAGCTCTTTAAGAGGTCTAAGGACTTCAGTCGCACTAAAAGAAAATGAGAATAAGGAATCCAGGCTCTTTTGAAAGACCTCCAACCATTATTTTCAGCTGTATAAAGGAAAACATCTCGTAGAAGTAGATTATCTCCAGCACTGCAGCTAAACCAGTGTCTAAATTGCCATTACTCAGCGTCCTTTGATAACTGGAGATTCTGGGAAAAGATAATCCTGCTCCTTCAAACATAAACATTGTTCCTCCCTTTAATATGATGTATATAAAAATATAAGATCAGGCCTGAATAGGCAGGACACATGAAAGCCATTCAAGAATTTGCAGAGACTTTTGCTGTCTGTGTGGGTGGGGTGGGATATTTCAGCCCAAGTGTGTTTTGAAATACACGAAAAAGAGAGAAAAAAAGAAAAAAAGAAAAAAAGAAAAAACTGAGAACAACTGCAGTTCAGTCAACAGAAACAGACAATGGAAGAAGATCAGCTAAAATTCCAAATCTCTTGAGAAGATTGTAAAAGTTTGTTTCATCAAAAATTTTCAGCATGTTCACAAAATCCAGAAGAGTACAACAAAAATAACAAACATGAAATTTATGGTGGGCTTTTGCTTCTAACTGTAAAATAGAACTTCCAAGCTGTCTTCTGCTCTGCCACATCATCAGAGGAACAAAAGGAAGAAATCAGAAGTCAAAATGAGAAAGAAGCTGTCCCCAGCCTGCAGCCTGAGCATTGCAAGAGATGGATGTGGGGTGGGCATGAAATCAAGCTGCAGAAGAATAATGGGAGTGGATTTTAGTCTGGATTTAAACACTGAGAAAAGAAATGGGGGAAAAAGAGGGGAAAAATAAAAAGAGGAAAGGATTTTGAAAGAAAGGGAAGGCAACAGTTAGATAATGACTGAGCTGGGGCATTCCTGTACAAAAGTGTAAAAGCAACAATCACCTTTCATGTATTTATAAAGTAAGCAACAGAAAATCCAGCCAGGCCAGTCCCAGAGCTGCGCAAGGGAATCTTCAGAGGGCTGCACGTTTTCCCACATTCTTCAGGGCAATGAACACATTTCCTGTTAAGAAAGGCAAAAGCAAATCAGTCCGTTTATCTGAGGGAGTGCACCCATCTTATCACAGTGTCTGAGCAGATCAAAGCCTCCTCACACTCCCAGCGCTGCCACCAAAAGTGGTGAATGTCTGAAGAAACTCCTCATTCCCTTAAGTAAATTAAACAGTCAAAAAAGAGTGAAAGCATCAGTGCCTTCAGCAAAGCTTTGCTGCAGTGCTGGCAGTGGATCAGGGGGTTCTCCTGCCATGTGAGGAGGATAACACACCACAGAGTCAGCTCCGAGCCTGCATCTCCTGCCTAAACCTTTGTGACACATTGTGCCAAAAAATGTGTGCTGAGGCAGAGAAATAATAAAATACCCAGTCCTGCTTGTCACTGGGCTTTCCACTCTCTTCTAATGGACTGCATCCTGCTTGACAACTTTCAACTGAAGGGGATTCCATGGTGTTTATTTTCCACATACAATTCCTATTTATATATATAAATGTTTTCAAAATGGTCTGGATTTTCAAATGGTCAAAGTCAATTTTTAGAATGAAATACAGACTTCTCAGTCATGAGAACACTTCCTAAAATGTTACTCTGACTGTAACACTTGCTAAAAAGAATTCTTTAACTGCAATTTGAATAAAACCCCAAAATGCCCATAGAACTCACCCCTAGTTTATCCAATTAGCAGCATGTTTGAGAAATTAAAGCAGTTATCAACATTATAAAATACTCCTAACAAACAACCAGCTGGGAGCTTTGACTCCATGGGGTATGTGTGGATGGTTCACTCTGACTCCTGTATGAAATGTATTCCTTCAGCTATAGTTAATTAACTTCTGGTTCTTTGAAAACTGCAGACACCAGGATTAAACCTGCAAAGTCCCAGGCATCTTCTACTCCCAGTGCAGCCAGGACAGAGTCCCAGAGAGCCATTAGGTAAACTTGAAATAATCTTATATAATTAATGGAAAAATCCTGTAACTTTTGGATAGCAGGTGTGTTTATGAAAAAGATATCATCATCACCCAGAAGCCAATTGAGAGCTTACAAGTGCCATAATCTGCAGTAACATTCCTTCCGTAATTCCTGTGTGCTGAAATTCCAACCAGGGAATGAGATGGAGATATGTCTTTATGTCTCTTAAATTGCCATTTGATTAAAAGTCAGCAGCTGTATCATCTGAAACAATACAGTGCTCATGCTGGGAAGTAAAAATGCAAACTGCACTTTATTAAACCAGTTAGAAGCTGTTAAACTGCAGAATGCTGCTGGCACACCTTTTAGAGCAGATACTAAAATGTGCATCATGTGGGCACCTTAAATGAGTCACTTTTAAAAAGATTTATTTTTCAATCATTCTATAAACAATAATAAATCAAAAACAACTCAGGCCTTCACCCCACTGAGATAAAGTAAATGCAAATGCTGTTTTCAAAGTTAATTGACTCTGAAACACTTAAGTCTTGGAAAATAGTTTTGAGTGGCAGAACTTTTGCAAAACATATATTTTTCTATATTCATCATCTTAGCATTTGCAGCTCCGGAAGCACAGAAATATTTTAATAAGTTAACACAGCTCCATGCAAACGCTGGAAAACATATTATCCCTGATGCGAAATCAGGTTAATATTTGTCCTTATTCTAGTACTGGAATAAGACAGAGACAGGACTGAAAGTGAAAGGTAAGCGATGTAAGTGTGGCTGGTGACACAAACGAGGGCTCTGATCCGCTGCAGTGGCTCCAGCGGGCCATCCTGCACACTGGCAAAGCAGCGGCCGAAATGCACCTCGGAAGCCTTGTTTGTAGCACTTTTTGTTCCCATCCGGCCAGATTAATGCTGAACGTGATCCAGAACGTGTGGAATGTGGAATATCCCGGCAGTGCTTCGGAGCAGGTGCTGCTGGTGGGAGCATCCTTGTCCCTTGTGCCACCGAGGCCTGGGCTGGCCCCGGGAGGGTGACCCGGCCTGAGGGCCCCGCGCTGGAATGGCGTGCCCGGGGCTGGGCTGGCTCCGAGGCACGGCTGGCCCTGGGAGGGTGACCCGCTGGGAGGGTGACCCGCTGGGAGGGTGACACCCCTGGGAGGGTGACCCGCTGGGAGGGTGACACGGCTGGGAGGGTGACACCCCTGGGAGGGTGACCCGGGCCGGGCCGGCCCTGAGGGCCCCGTGCAGCTTCCCGGCGCCCGGAGAACCGTGCCCGGGGCCGGGGAACGGGAGAGCCCCGCACTCCGCCGGGTGCCGGGGACAATCCGGACAGTTCCGTGCTCCGTGCCCGGCCGGTGGCCCCTGCAGGACAACGGGCTCGGCCGGCTCGGTGTCCCCGGCCGGGCCGGGCTGGGGCACCGCAGCTCCCTGCCTGCATCTCTCCATCGATCCCCGCACGCTCTCCTGCTCTCCCTGCTCCCTGCCATCCCCAGCCACAGGCTGCTCCCGGCAAAAGGCGAGAGCATTGCAATCAAATGACATCTCCAAACACAGAGCCCATTTTTTTCCGCGAGGCCCCTGGCTATCTAGTTTCATTACATGTCTCAGGAGGGGGCATCACTCCCTGACAACTAACATCTGGCCCAGGAGACCTCCTAATTTAAAACAACAAACTAATTATTGTCACCTACTCTTTTCTGTAGCTTTTATCTTTATTCATTTTTTTTCCTGGAAGAAATATGTCAGCATATTTTTCATTTGAACTGCGAATGCTCTGGGGTTTCTCCCCCTTAAGTACTCTTTAACTTTCTTCCAAGGAGAGGAAATCCGTATTTTATCAATCAGCTTCAATTACCTTCTGTATTTCACTCTGCGGTGTTGAATTATGAGTTGGAAGAATGTCTTGATTAAAGACCTTACAAACATCCAGATATCAGAACCACCAATCTTCCTGCCCACATGACTTGCTGTAAGGAACACTGAGCTGACATTAGGGGAGACTTTGTTTATTGCAATTCCTTCTTAAAGTTGGAACTCTTGGTCTCTTTGTTAGAATATTGATAGAAGGAATAAGGAGCTAGAGGCATTTATTTAAAAAAAAAAGTGCCTTTTTTTTTCTCATTTTTATTTCTTTTCCTTCCAGAGTGCTGTTGGAGATCTAGAGGCCAGGCTGATGTTTTTTTCTGGGCAAGGAAGAGCTACAGGGGCTTTATTCTATGGAACAAGCAGTACATTCATGGCTCAGACATGAAAAATTGCCACCAATTTTCCATGGCTCTTTGGCAACTTATTTACTAAAATTTGTTCTTCAATTTTCCTACCTTTAAACAGAGGCTAGTAGTGCTAAATTTACTGCTTGCAGTGTTCTTCAATGCTTTCAAAGATGAACACTTTTAGAAAAAAATCAGCATTTTTTATTACTGCTAGTGAAAAATTCCCTTAGCCCACACAACGAATATTACAAAGGTTTACCATAGAGCTATGTCTGAGAAGATGATTCTTTTTTTTTCAGGTTTGATGGGGAAAAGATCGGTATAGCCAGGATGAAACAGTAGAAAGTGAAATCACAGCCCATTTTAAATTAATATAAGTTTTACATTTATATCCATGATGTTAGGATTTTATTTTTGACCTACTATAGAGCTACAATCCCAAGTCAATCCAGTTTCTAGGACGTCTTGGACACAACAGCACCTTATGCCCTTTGGTTGTTGGGTACATACTGTCTACAAAGAAAAGCTCCAAAATAATTTAGCAGCTTGAGAGACTCTTTCCTCAGGAATCATCCATCCAACCCACAAACCACCAGATGGACACAGCTTTGGATTACCCCAAGAAAATACTTTGATCAAAATGCAAAATTTATGCCTCTGTAAAGAAAGGGAAAACCCTTTTTCAAAATAAGCAAACAAAACCAAACAAACAAAAACAATCCCAAAACAAAATTGCCTTTTAATATGAGACAAATGACCATCAATCATGAGTTCTACAAGAAGGACGGAATGTTTTTTCTCCATGAAAATAAAGCATAGATGTCATCATCGATAACAAAAATGGGCCAGTTAGGAAAAGGATAGGGAGAGAGAGGAGAAGAAAATGAAATATTTGGTTTCTAAACTTAGAGGGGACAGAAAAGTGAGGCTGCTCCAAGCCTTTCTGCCCCTGCCTATTGTCACCTGAGCCCCTCCTGCCCACCCCAGGGCCATGGCACAAACCAGTCTGGGGGCAGCTGGGGCCACCAGGCAGCCACCACCAGGTTCATTAGCACTGATTGATTTATTTATCATCACATTCCAAAGTTCCTGCCCTTTGATGCAGACCAGAGCTGCTTCCAAAGGCAAATGCTTGGAGGGAGACAGGAGCAGTAAATAGCCCCAGCCCAGCCTGGCCAGGCCCAGGGAAGGCTGATAAAATGTTCATCAGGAAGCAGTTGTGTTTTACTGCACACACTAATTCCATAACACAGAGCAGGCTTCTGGCCTCTGGATTTTTACAATTCAGAGCACGATGCTTTCAGTAGAAGGAGGTGATGCTTCCAAAGCTACACTTTTCATCTGAATGGGTTGTTCTAAATAAAAGTAAGTAAATTAAAAAAAATCCCTTTTGTTTACCTCCATACTTTCACTGCAGGAACAATCCATGACTAAACTCTCTTTAAGAACCCTGGAGTTTATTGAAAGAGCATGAGCTCTTTGATTGTGCTTTGCAGGAGAGCAATAAAGGGCTCATTTAAGTTTAAACTGGCTATAGAAGTCCTTAAAATTATTAATATTATCCTTCTTTATGAAGAACAATTTTATCAGCACGTTTTTATCCTGGTATCAGGAGACATTACTGCAGATGATTTTACATTCCTCAGTGAGACTGTTTTCAGTCCCTCTTGCTGACAGCACAGGACTGAATTACCCACTGCAGCCTGGCTCTCCCTCCCCATTTCTGCAGCCCTTCAGGAGAACTGGCTGCGTAAAGAAGCCAGGATGGGGGGGTGTGTGGGGGGGAATTTTGGCAGAACACTCCATCAATCACTGGGGCCAGGCTGAGGGGGTGGTTTACAGCAAAATAGTTTTGAATATGATGAGGGAGATAAAGAATGTTATTTTAGGCCCAGGAACTTCAGCTGGGGGGGATTCAGCAAGAATCAGGGGCTGTCCACATGGAAGCCAGATGACAGCAATTTAGCCCAGGCTTTCAGACTCCCCAGGAGTCCCATTTAGTGCCACTGGATGGGATTCTGGCTAATACCAGATATCTCAAGGGATGGCAATGCCTCTGGCTTCCGCTGTCTCCCCACCTTTTAGGCTCATCGGAGAGTAGATTTTAGCCTGGGAAGATCTAGGAGTTAATGTGGTCCTTTTGTGATTTGTTGTAAGCTGGGAGTGAGGAAATTCATGTTGCCCAGCACCTAAGGGACCAGTCGAGTCCAAGCCCTGACCTGCAGTTCAAGCAGCTTCTTTTTCTCCCACTAAATTACAGTGACAAGGGCACAGCAGCCCTTACCACCCTCAAACCTCATGGGGACCTTGGATCCCAGGCAGAGCAGCTCTGTGCTCTGCCAGAGAACGATCCAGTGCACATTCAGAATCCCAGTCCTGCTGGGCCTCATTTCTGCACACCCCAGGGACTGCTTAAGACCAGGGAAGCAGATTTCCCTCATGTACCATTGGAGTCTGAGCTGAACTGAAAGGCAGAGTGAGAAAAGACATAATGCAGTTGTTTACTTAAAATGTTTGAGCACAGGAAGTTACTTTATCATGTCCCAGGTGGTGACATGGAATTCCCCTGAGCTCCCAGCACGTGCTTGCCTCGGTTTTGGACTGTGTGATTTGGGTCTGAGCTGCTTGGCATTTGTAACACACCCAGTAATGTGGCACACACCAAAACGACTTTGACTTCCTTATTTCTTTTTTTTTTTTAATCTCCTGGGGTTTGCTTTTGGCTCCTAACAGCACAACATTGATGCACATCCAACAAAAAATTAAAATACTGAACTGCATAAGTTTAACTGGATCATTACTATAATTATTGCTAGAGTACAAGCATCTACTGGTACTTCTTTTAAAAGGAGAAATTTGACAGGGCTATCTGGGACAGCTCTGAAATACACTTAGATTCAGGTTATTTTATGCATATAGTTGTAATGTAAAAGGACACACAACAGGAATAATATTTTAAAGAATAAAATTAGAAAAATCTCTCCAACTAGAGCATTTGCACTCAAAACTAAAAGACGTCGCCAAGAAAATTGTACAGGATCTGAGCTGCAGCTTATCCTCACGTAAAGGTGGAGATACTGGAGCTATGAGAATTTCTATGATGCAGAGAGAGAGGCAGAAATCACTGTTCAACATTGAAAGAACCCCATTTCCCCTCTGCCTGTCATTTCCTTAGCTCAGGCTCTGCAAGGTGCTCAGCAGCCACTCTTTTGGATGACGCTTGCTCCTCAGTTTCCTACCTTAATAAACAGCTCTGAATAGAGAACATAACACAGAAATTAATTATTCAGTGACCAGGGTTATCAGGAAATATAGCACAAAACCTTCCTCAAGTGGCACCCTTAGTTTTGCACATGGTTTGAAAGGAGCTGAGAAACACTGGCTGTTATTTGAGAGTGATGGTGTCACTTCCAGATTTATGTAGATGAGGCAAGACAGAGACCATGGGGAAATCAAAAGAGGAGGTGACACCAAGGAAAGAAGGGAAAAAATTCCACAGCAGGAATGTACAGGGTGGAATTGTTGGAGTGTCTTTGCAGGGACAGCAGATGGATCCATGGTCCTGGTGGGTCTCTGCCAGCCCTGGGTATTCTGTGATTCTGTGAAATATTTAAAGAGATCCAGCACTCAATGAAAATTCCGGTGATCCTGCTGCTCTCCCACAGGAGAAATCTTGTGTGGTGGGATCCCCTCCTCACTCGCTCCATGGACCTCTGCCTTTTGGAACAAAGCACAGCATCCTCCTGAAATAAGCAGCCTGATCTGTGCTCAGCAACCCATGGCATCTTCAATCTTGCCTCATTTTCTAAGAAGCCTCTAGAAATAACCTCTTGAGATTGACACGTGAGGAATTTATTTTGAACTGTAGCTGATGTGGAGGAAACTGTGTCATTCAGGAGATTATGGCTACTTAGATATTCATTTTTACTGGCATAAAGGTGCCTTAAAGTGAAAGGTGGGGGGGATGGCCGAAAAATAAGTTTGGTCCTACAGACCCAAAACAGCTTGAGAAAGTGTTTGTTTAAACTTCTCTGTTTTGGAAGTTTTATCTTAAGAAATTGATATACTACTTTTGATTTCTGTTCCCCTGAGTTTATACTGCTTGTCACCAGCACAAATAACAATTTAAAGTGAAAGTGTCAGGAGACTGTATGTCTAATCAAATGAAAATTCCTGGTGAAATTCCTGAACTTCTAAAAGGTGTCCTGCTATGCCTCTTCTTTTCTTTCCTTCTCCCTCCTTGAAATTCTGAGAATCTTAGTTTATGGAATTGCTTTCAGCTCTGGCTAAGATAGGAAACCTTTTTTTCCTTTAGTGCAGTCAGAGAATCAGTGGAGTTTGGGTTATTTCCCACCCTCTCTTCCCCATGTCAAATCACAGCCCTATAATTATTTTTGGACTGATATCTGCCACTTTCCCAACAGGTCACTCAGCACAACAGATTTCCTAAATATTCTGTTGTTGTCATCTTGTCTGTTATCTCCTAAATATTGTGTTATTGTCATTTCCCTTCCACCTTTGCTACATTTCTTTCCATATTTTGTTGATTTTCTCCTAGTCTGCCTGTCATAAATATAACATCCTCCTTTGCAGCTGCCAGTTTTGGAAGGAGAGGATTATCCCTAGAGATTCTTTTGTTATTTGGTTTCTCTGTTTACTGGTATTAAATATTGCCCTTCAATCCCCACCATGTGTGAGACAATTTGCTTTTCCAAAGCAGCTATGAACACTCAGGTATTGGGACTACCAGGATGCCATCGAGTCCTGCCCTAAAATCTCAGGCAGCAAAGGCCCTATGACAGCCTCAAGGCCATCCCAAAATAGTTTCTAGTTTTCGGAAAGTTGTTGTCTGTGTGGGTGTTTCAGGAATGTGTACCTACATTTGTAATAAAACAAACCCCCCCAAAAAACCAGGTTGTGCAAAATTCCTCCAGTTCCCCACTGATGTAAAATGGTCCATGAGAAGAAAATAATGACAAAGATCTTTCAGGTAGCAATGAAACCAACTAAGCAGCACCTGTCAGACATGCAATTCACCCTCTCTGCTTGAAAATCACTCTCCAGATCACTAAACTGAATTGATGGCAGAATCAGGATCTTACTTGAGTCTACACTTTCTCTGATGAAGAATGAAAAACATAGAAGCAGTCAGAAGTTAAAATTAAAGAAAGCCTGTGATTACTGTAAATCATCGTGGGCTCACCCCAAGCCCACATGCTTATCCATTCCCATATGCTTTTGGAGATAAAGTTCCTGCAAAGCACAATACCCACATTTTTATGGCACTGAGTTTTGGCTGCAAATAGGAAGCCAAATGCTCGATTTCTTCCTTGCTCTTTGCAGCAGCAAATTGCAATTTGCAAAAGGTTTTTGATAACATTTGGTGTTAATTGGACTTAAAAATGTTAATCGCCCAAATCACTGTGATCTTAAAGACACATGTAAATTATCTCAGCATGTAAGGGAGCAAAAGCTCAGGTTGCCTTGAACTTCTCAGGATATGGGTTTTCTCAATGTACAACTAAAAGGTAGCAGGGTGATTTACTGTTCTTGATCTTTCTGGTGTGAAAAGTAACAAAGCACTCATACACTATATTTAACATACATAGATAACAGTTTAGGATGTTGATAACATAAAATATGTATTTTCTTACTAAAAATATAGCAAATTAATTATGACTTTCAGCCACAGAGAATGTTCTCCTTCCTTCACTAATCTACAAAAGGGTGGACACTTCCTGGAATAGAAGCTTCCCTCCTTCATGATACACAAGACACATTATTCTGTATAGAATCACAGGATCATTATGTTGAAAAAGACTCTGAAGGTCATTGAGGCTGGCTTGCACCCCAGCCCTGCCAAATCCCACTAGCCTGTGTCTCCAGCTGCCACATCCTTAAATCCTTCCAGGGATGGGGACTCCAGCACTGCCCTGGGCAGCTGTGCCAGGGCTGGACAGTCCTTTCCATGAAGGAATTTTCCCACTATCCACCCTGAGCCTCTCCTGGCCCAGCCTGAGGCCGTTCCCTCTCCTCCTGTCCCTGTTCCTGGCAGCAGAGCCCGACCCCCCCGGCTGTCCCCTCCTGCCAGGGACTTGTGCAGAGCCAAAAATTCCCCCTGAGCCTCCTTTTCTCCATTCTGAGCCCCTTCCCAGCTCCCTCAGCCCCTCCTGGGGCTCCAGACCCTTCCCAGCTCTGTTCCCTTCCCTGGACACGCTGCAGCCCCTGAGGGCCTCTCTTGTCTGTAGAAGCCCAGAAGTTCCCCCAGGACTGGAGGTAAAGAAACTCAACCAAGACCCATAAACATGACAGGGGGAAATCATCAATGTCTGAAGCATTTTGGGTTGACATTCCCAAGAGTGAGGATTCCAATCCTGTCTCACATGGACTCTCCTCCATGTAGCCACTTCCACCCAATCAGCACAATTTCACTGCAGAGCAATAACAGGGCCTGTTTAGCTGTTTGTTCATTATAAAAGTTATGAAAATGAGATCAGAGGTTTTTTCTTTTGCTTGAGAGAGCAGCCCAGTCCCCATTTCTCTGATCTTTGCGCAGGTTTCCATTCTAGCTAGACTTTATCTGATTTACCTATTGCTCTCAGCATGTCCAGTTTCATTTCAGTAGGCCTTAATCAATTTTCTCATTAAGTAGGTCATATAGCCCATCACCTGGGAGCTCCATGTGCATTTTCCATAGTTTCCTACACTGTTTTTCTATTTCACAATTGTGCTCAAAAGCCAAAATTTATTTTTCTGTATTTCCCCACAACCTTTCTTACCTTAACTTATTACTGTGTCTGAATTTCACGTCCTATTTTGAAAACAGACTCAAAAGGGCACATATTTCCAACAGACACAATTGCCTGGCTCTAAAGCTGGATAAACAAACAAAAAAAGCCCTGAACAAACCCAACCACCCCCAAAAAGATTATATTAAAAACCAGGCTGGTTTGGATCAACCTAAGATGAGTCCAAACTGTCTCCTCCTTCATTTATCCACAGAAATTTCTGGTTATCCTCCCTCTCACAGACCTCCCTGAGCACAGAACTTGACTTTTCCATCCTTATTGACACTCAGAAATACACTTTCTATAAAACCTTATTAATTTTGGTGTGGCATGACTGAGGTTACAGAACTGGTCCTTCACTTTTAATCTTTGTGTGAGAATTGTGCAAGGTGTGGTCATCTCTAAACTTCTACCTTCACTCCAGGCAGCAGGACAGTAGAAGGAATAAAGACTTTAGGCTTCCAGAGCTAATAAAAATACATTAAGGTTTCAAAAGCACAATCACACATAAACTCCAGAAATTTAGAAATAACGTACAGTTCATTCCAGCAAGAAATCTTTCTTAAATTTTACTTTGCGAGAGGAAAATATTGGAAAACACCGAGTTTCTTCAATTTTTTTCATGTATCAATGCAGATCTTGGCAGTTGAGCAAGTCTAAAAACCCTTTTAGATTCTGAATATCAGAGCAAGCTACAGTTTTTATAATAGAGAAACTAAATTATTTTATGTTGCAGATATATTTGGGATTCAATACTGTGGAAGATATTTAAAAATATTATAAGTTAAACTCCTTTTACAAGTCTCAAATTGTGACCTTGATCTGAAATTCAGGACTTTTGCCCAATACCAAGCTGTTCTGGGCACTCCAGTTGTTCTTCCCAGTCTTACAGTGTCTTCAACATCAGTGCAGCAGACAAACTGAAATAAAAGAAAGACCTGTTTATCCAGACTTTCTCATCTTCCACCAGCTTGTTAAACTAAATTTGGATTAAGTAGCAATGTTTTTACTGCAAAGAAGGTGATTTCTGTGTCACTTCAGGAATCTGATAAAAATAAGGCCACAGGATCAATCAGATTATTGGGTTCAACACACATTACTAATTTTGAGATAATCAGCTACGGTTCACATCTATTGATCTTGGGACACCAAAATCCACATGAAGGCAGTACTATAAAAATATGGAAATCACATGATACCATCTTAACAGAGGGTGAAGGAAAAAAAATAAAAGAAAAAAAGAAAAAAACCCACAAAAAACCCCACCAAAACCAAACAAAACAACAAAAAAAAGTACTTAAATGTGTTGACCAGACTGAATATGGGGCACATGAAAAATCAAGCATAGGCTGCACAGGCAGAGATATTTTTGTGACTTTGGCCATTATGAGAAATAGTTTAAAAACATAAAACTGCTGTTTTTAAGATCTTTGTATCGAAGACAACATACCCACATGCAGTAATCAAAGGAACAAGCCGCCTGCTAGTAAAAGCTTATATTTTATCATCGAGCAAAAAGCCCAAGAGCTGTTAAAATGATGCAGTCCTTTGACTATTCCATAGGGCATCCCCAGATTTAATGTGGGTGCCTGACCTAATGTACTGTACAGTTATGCCAGGCTTAAATAAAGTTGCTTTCTCTCTTTGTAAGATGCTGTAGTGGAAAAGCCAAGTGAAGGAACCTTGTACACAAATCAAGCAGGACATTATCAGAGCCAGAAAAGAGTCATTGTTTTATCACAGCCCATGAAACTCCTCCCCATGTGTGTACACTGACATATGTCACAAATGTCCTCTACCTATTGCAACCTAATGGGCAAAACACCTGCTGTGAGAATATTAGATATGATTTGTTAGTGGCAAAGGTTTGGCTTAAAGGATTAAACAGCAGTTTCATTTCACAGAACCCCAGGCTGGGTGAGGCTGGAGGGGCCCACAGGGGCTCCTCTGGTGCCACCTCCCTGCTCCAGCAGGGCCATCCCAGAGCCCAAGGCACAGCAGTGTGTCCATGTGGCTCTGCAATATCCCCAGGGAGGAGACTGCACAGCCTCTCTGCACAATCTGCTCGGGGCTGGGCACTGCCCAGGGCACAAGTTCTGCCTCCTGTGCAGGGCAGGGCCTGGGCTCAGCCCCTGCCCGTGGCTCTGCTGCCATTGCTGGGCCTGGAGCAGAGCCTGGGCCTGCTCTGCCCCTCCTGCACCCAGGGACAGACAGGGATGGACAGGGACAGATACAGGGACAGCCAGGGACAGCCAGGGACACACAGGGACAGCCAGGGCTGAAGGCCCCTCTCAGCTGGGGCTCCTCTCCAGGCTGAGCAGCCCCAGCTCCCTCAGCCTCCCCTGGGCACCGAGATGCTCCAGGCCCTTCCTCAGCTCCAGGAGCTCCTGTCCCTGCTGTGCTGAGGATCCAGAGCTGGACACAGCACTCCAGAGGTGCCTCCAGGGCTGGGCACAGGGGCAGGATCCCTCCCTGACCTGCTGCAAAGGCTCTTCCCCACGGCCCCTTGGCCCCAGGACACTGCTGGCTCAGGGACAGCTCCGTGTCCCCAGCACACCCAGGTCCTTCCCTGCAGGGCTGCTCCAGCAGGTTCCCCCCAGCAACTGCTGGTGCTGAACATGTTCTTGCCAAGGAACAGGATTTGTATTTGCCTTGGTTGAATGTTTTGTCCCTGCCCATCTCCCCAAGCTGTTGAGGTCCCTCTGAAGGGCTGTGCAGCCCTCCCACATTTGTGTCCCCAGCTCCCTGGTCATGCACCATGGAAATAGTGAACCAGTTAATCATTCAAGGTACCAAATTCTGAATAAAAAAGCAAAGCTATTAAAACCACTCACAGGCTGCATATTAAGCCCATCTGAAGCACTGCAGCAGACTTCAGAAAAAGAGTGCCAGATTTCCATGAATGTGTTCAACCATTACTTGTATAAATAATTATTTCGGTTGTGTGGCACCACTTAATGTAAGTGTGCCTGCAAGAAGCCAGCTAAACATGTAATTGGATTTTTGTGCATATAATTACTGTGACATGGCCACTGAAGAAGCCCTCCAAAATACAGATAGTTAACAGAAATTATAGGGGAAAATATTCTGCCCCAGGGGTTAAATACGAAAATCCTATTTTAGAAATCCAAATGCCCAGAGCACAGCTCAGATACAAAGCAGGTTTATAACCAGGATACTAAACTTTAAAAACTGGAACTTGGGACACTAGTTAAAGAGTAGTAAAAAAGAAGTAAAACACCTCATATTTCCTGTTTTCATTTTGTATTCTGCCCATTTGTGCATCCCCATTTCATGGTGATTTTTTTTCCCCATGCACATAGCCATGCTAATATCTTCATGGATTTCTATATAATAACCTTTAAATCCATTCCCTGTCATTATGCTGCAGAGCTTTCTGTTGTATACACACTTTTTACTCTGGTTCATTGCCTACACATCAATTATTTCACATTTGTCTATATTAAACACAGAACAGCACTTTCCACTTGCTAGTCCAGCCATTTGAAAATATGCAAATCTATCATAAAAAAAACTTGGTTGCTTTCCTCTAAGTTATTAGCTGTACATTTAATTTTGATATTATTAGAAAAACTTCCAAGTTGGTCACAGGGAACAGGATATTGTTCAGAGAAGTGGCCACGAAACACCTGCTTCAATACTGTCATTTCCAAAAGGGACACTCACACTCGGAATGAAACTGCTGAGGTCTCTACACGGACTTTAAACACACTTCAGAGTCAACAGGAGCTGCTTCTCCTGCTTGTTTCGTGTAGGGAACTGGATTTTTTCAATATTTAATGCTATCTACAATCACCAAAAGATTAATCTCATATTTCCAGCAACAGAAAAATCATAGAGTCAGGGACACCTACTATCCCAGGCTGCTCCAGCCCCAGTGTCCAACCTGGCCTTGGGCACTGCCAGGGATCCAGGGGCAGCCCCAGCTGCTCTGGGCACCCTGTGCCAGGGCCTGCCCACCCTGCCAGGGACAAATTCCTTCCTAATATACAATATAAATCTCCCTTCTGTCAGTTTGTAACCCCTCCTGTCCTGTCACTGCAGTTCCTGAGGAATTGTCTCTCTCTGGGGTCCCTGCAGCCCCTCAGACCCTTCAGAAGGAGCTCTGGGGTCTCCACACAACCTTCTCCTCTCCAGGCTGAGCAGCCCCAGCTCTCCCAGCCCGGCTCCACAGGGGAGGTGCTCTGTGGCCTCCTCTGGACTTGCTCCAACAGTTCCATGTCCTTTTTGCGTTGGGGCACCAGAACTGTTCACAGCGTTCCAGGTCTCAGGAGAGCAGAATGGAGGTGAATAATCACTTACTTCATTGCTGTCATAAATGTATAAAATATATTTAACTTATTTATTAACATTCTGCATATGAATTGAATAATACTGAAATATTATATCTGTGATGTCTGAGCATGATACTGTGATCCAAATGCCTTTCAACCTTCCACAGATCTCTTTGACCAGAAATTTCTGAGCTTTCCATAATCCTGAAAGTGATATGAATAAGGACTGGTCAGCTCTGGCTGTTTTGTCAAGTAACTACTGTTATATTCAAGCTGCAGCCCCTCCTGTAGCAGTGAGGCAGATATAGCCTGGGTATAACACAGTGACTATGGCTTAATGACCAATCAAACATCTTCCATCTATTTTCTCCCAGGCTTCTACTATCAACTGGTTGAATTTTACCTTTCACTGGTAATGTCAATGTATTTTTGTAGTCTTTCTTCTCTACTCCCACTTTCAGTGACATTAAAGGCAAAGAGAGGGACCGTGACAAACAAAACCCCCATAAGATTCTCTGAACTGTGAGGTGCTCCCGTCCTGGGAGGCAAAGATTTAGTTTCAGATAAGCAGTGTTAAAGTGAGTGGAGTGCCTTTAAAGCCCAGGAAGAGTGGATTCCATCTCTCTGCCTCAGGGGCTGGGCCCTGTGAGCCCTGGAAGAGTTGCCCCAACCCCAGACCTTTGTGGGGAGCAGCCCAGGAGTTCTGATTGGGTTTGGGTCCCTGGGATTTCTCCCTTGCTGTGTTAGACCCTGACCTTAAACTGCACCCTGGTTCTGTGCCATAAGATCCACCACCCTGCCCCTGTTTGGGACTCTCTGCATCTAAAGCTGAGTTTGTCCCTGTGCTGAATAAATGGTTTCCTGAGCAGGGCCCTTCTCGCTGAGTCCCAGGTTGGTCACTGGTAACTGCAGCCTCCCTGGACATGATCCTGCAGCCCCAGAACGCAACTCTGAACAATCTGAATTTCTGTGGTAGGCAGAGTTATTTGCTGCAGATACAAGAACATTTTTAGAGAAGTGTTCAAGTGTGTTACCCTTAGGTTTTCTGTAATTCCAGCCCCTATGTGCAACTTTATTGAGCAGAAACACCCACCTTACAAATGTAATGTCTTATCCATAAATACTAGTATCATCTCCAATTTCTTTGTGTCAATTCCCAATAAAACTTTATTAAAAGATCAACCTGAATTTTGCCAAACTTATTTTAGCCCATTCAGTGCTTTTTCTTTCTATGTTATCTCCACACTACAAAGCCCTGTCTTCCACCTCAGCTGAGGAACCAGGACTAAGGCTAATCATCAAGTCAGATTTACATCCCATCTTTTGAAAGGCATAACCAAACAAACCATGCTAATCCATCCTTAGAGAACTCACTTTTCTCTTTAATCAAGATAAGAATATGTGTCTAAAAAAAAAAACCAAAAAAACCACAAATGTAAGCAATACAAAAAACATACAAAATACAAAAAACATAATTCTAACAGAATAAAAATTTAATTTGTAAATATTGCCTTAGACTGATTGTTTGAGGTGCAACCCAGCACAATTTATGGTGCAGGTTACAAATAAATCTTTAAAACCAGACTCAGGACTGCTTCTGGAAGCAGCACCATTAGGTAGTAGCACTGCTACTACAGGAGATAATTTTTTCCTGCCAATGTAATCTATTTCTAATGCAGACCTGAGAAAACAGAATAAAATACCCAAAAAAACCTCAAAACCAATTAAAAACTCACAAAACTAACACCCCCCCCCAAACAACTCCCTAAAGAAGAGGCTTAAAAATATTTTTAAAAATCCTTTAAAGGTATCAGTTCTCTGCTTTCCATAATTGTTTCTTATTTTTCTTCTCTTCTCCACCCTTCTTCCTCTATAAATACTCAATTCCAATGCTCATCTTAAAGAACCTCCTGCTGTAAGTAATATGAGCATTACAAAGGAATGCATTTACCCTGGACATAGCAATAGCTACAAAAATACAACTTCAGGAACAAATTTAGGAATCACTCATCTCGAAACACTGACAGTCACCACACTGTACCCAGAAGCATCAAGCTATTACAAATTTAGCCACTATGACAAAGATATAGGAAAACAGAAACCAGATAAAGTGAGAGAAACAAAGGCAGTGAGGCAGTACAGGAGGGTCTGGCATTTATCATTTGCATTCTGCTGGTTTTGTTGGAGGGCCTGGCCTGATATTGCACCACTTCTCCCATTTATAAAAACAAACTGACATAATTTTATACCATTTCCATTCTTGCTTTCATTTCTGAATGTCCTGCTCTGTCCCTTTAGCTCTCAGGACACTTTACCAGATATTCAGTACCCATCCAGCTGTGGCTGCCCCTGGATCCCTGGCAGTGCCCAAGGCCAGGTTGGACACTGGGGCTGGAGCAGCCTGGGACAGTGGGAGGTGTCCCTGCCATGGCAGGGGTGGGGCTGGGTGGGCTTTACGGATCCAACCCAAACCATTCTGGGGTTCTGTGGTCTGCACCATTTAGGTATTTTTTCTTTGGGTTGTGGGCTGACCCCTCATTTGGAGCTTCCCCTCTCTGTGCTTGCTTTTCATGAGCAAATAGAGTTCAAAGTCTGCCAACCCAAAGACAGAATATTTACTGGGAACAGAGGTAGGAGGAAGGAATATTTTGCCAGTGATACAAGAAAATAATAATTTCTTTTTTACTATTCTACCTCTATGTAATGAATACTCACCCCCAGGGGTTATATGATAGTTGGGTCAGGGGTTATATGATAGTTGGGTGAGTTTTCTTTTAGGGAAAAATCAAATCAAAGGACAATTCTGTAACCATAAATATATTCCCACTGAGAATCATATTCACCTTGCAGTATTCAAGAGAAAGCATCTCATTTATTCAATTAATCTGACCTTTACCAAGGGTTTGTGCAGACAAAACAGTCTCAACAAAGTACTTGGAGTCAGAGTGAACAGCACTGGGAACCTGAGCAGGGCTACACAAAGTGATGCTTAAAGGATGTCCCTGCACACACTGCAGAGCTACTGCTGATTTACAGGGGGTGCACAGCTCTTGGCCAAACTGCTCCCCACAATCCTCCCAAAAGCAACTGAGATGCCTCCAAGTGCCAAGGAGAAGTGCTGAGGAAGCCCTCCCTGGGTCCCCAAAGTCACATCTCTATGTGCAGAACACACTTAAGCCTCAGCACCAATTTTTGAATTCCCATTGAATGATCTAAATCTGTCCAAGAGCAAAGGCTGGTGTCACTCACACAGAACAGCAAGGCTGGAGAACCAGGCTCAGAATTGTCTGAAAAAACTCCATGTTCTCTCAGAAACCCCCCCCTGTGTCTACAGGGACTGGAGTGTCAACACTGGGGTGGTTTTATCCCCTCCTAATAACAATCAAGGGGGGAAGGTAAGGGCTGAGTCTGAAGGCTGATGGCTTACACAACAACAGAACTGGAGGGTATTGGGTTGAGAAGAGTGAAAAGAGGGCAGGTCTGGACACAGAAGGAAAGAAGAATTACTGGGCCATCACATATTCAGAATTGCCTGAAGCTGGAATCCAGCCCAAAGTGTGTTCTGAGAGCTACTGACTGCTCTGAGAATAGAGGGACCAGTCCTGACAAAAGAAAAGGGCTGGATGCTGATTTTGCTGTAAATTTGCTAACTTGGAGCACCAGGTTATGTTTTATTCAATTATTTTCAAGCCATTCTTATCTTTCCTCTCCACCAGCACCACCACAATGCATTTTGCTGGTCTGCTGATGTGCAGCACCACAGATGTCCACCTCAACCACCAAAATATTCCCCTTCCATCTAAATACCCTCTTGTAGTCCAAAAATGCCTTAAAGTCCTAAGTCTTAAAGACTTTCATATAAACCCACCTGTTCCATGGAAAAGACAAAAAACATTTAATTAGTTTAATTAGGCTGCTTTCCTTTTGGGCCATTTTCTTAAAAAGAGAATCACTTTCAGTCATTCTTTACTGCTTTAGGAGTATCAGTTTTTTAGTACAAACCCATTTTGGAATATTCTGAGTACACAAAGTCTGCTTACATCCATTGAGGTGCAGACTCTGGAGTAACAGACCTTCCTTCCTCTCCTAGGCTGAAATTATCAATCTGAAAGGCAATTTTAAGAGGTGAAATTGGAAAATGAGAAATTACAATAGAATTTCAGATCTTTTTTTTTCCTTTTCCCTTCATTAATTCCTGGCTGCAGCCTGTGTAACTGAGCAAAAAGAGAATGCCTGCTAGAGGAGCAGGAATGGATTGGAATCAGGTGCCTGCATCTGGGAGAAAGCTATTAAGCAACAGGTCATGCTGCCTGCTTTTTGTGAGTTTATTACCTCCCATTCAATCTTACATTAAATTTACTTTACCATAAATTGAAACTACAGGATCCTGCAGGATCAGCCCCTTGCAGCAAGTGGATAAAAGCCTATGCAAATGCTGGCAGGGCCAGAGTTGCCAAGCCTGCTTGGCTAGAGAGCCTAAATTGACTCACAAGTGCTGCTGCTCCCAGCCAAAAATAAGCATGGATTGCTTTACATTTCCCTTTCTCCACTTCTCACAGGCATTTACATTTATATCAACACATAATGAGTAGAGGAAACACAAAGACATTCAAGCAGAATCTTCTTTAAGCTTGTCAAAAATGCCTTTTTCTTCCTTTTTCCTCACATTAACATTAATTGGAGCTGGGCAAAACTCCTGGCATTAATAGCAGTAAAAGCAGATCTGGTACATTAGATTTAATTAGCATCTACACTAAAGATCCTACACCCCCCTGAGCCATTTCAACCCAGGAAACTCTTCCCCTCCAACCAGCTGGGATGTGGCACAGGGCAGCTCCTCCCCATCAGCAGCAGCAAATTCCACCTAGAGGGGCAGGGATCAGGTGAGCCTAACTGGGACAGCAGGGCAAGCATTGCCCTCCTTGTGAGAGCAGCTTCCCTATGAATAAAATCAAAACATTCTTCAGAGATAATTGAAATCATGTTTACTGCATGGCTTCATAAATCTGAGATGTGGAGCTCCACAGACACTGCTCAATCCCACCAATATCATCATAAATCAAAAGACCAGCAACTTGAAAGCCTCTGAAGCTTTTTAGAATAACCCAAAGACTTATTCTCAGCATTTGTTTTTTTCTGCTTTCCTTTATTTTTCTGTCTTGTAGCATGTGTGTTGCCATCTATATTTAACAGCAAATGTAAAAGACAGCTTTGTAGATCATAAAGACGAAAGTTTCTTCTTGTTCTTCTGTTCCCTTCAGCTCACTCTGGTACCTCCACCCCCTCCCTGGCTCTTGTTTTTCCCATCTCCATGCTGTTTCCTTTATACTCCCTTCCTCAATCCCCACAGCTCCCTGTTGCTCCTCTTTCAGTTCCACCTTGTCTCATTCCAGCCCTTGTGTTCTCATCTCCTATTTTCAAAAATACTAGACGAGAAAAAGAAAAAAAATAAATCAAAAGCTCTTGGCAAGGCTGCTCTTCTGTAAATGACCTAACTGGACATTGTGCTACTTTTATTTTAAGATTTTTTTAGGACAAATCCAAGCAGCTCTTCTTTTTCTTCTAACATGAAGGGTTTTTTTACCCTAAAAAGTTCAAGGTACAAAACATTTTTAACCTTTTCCAAGGAATATGGACATTTGTAGCTCTGCTGATGGAAAAAAGATTGGTAAATTCAAAATAACACCTTGTATCAGTGATTTGTAACCTTTCCAGTTGCACTCTTCCCTTTTTTATATCTGGTGTGGAATTACAGGGCTGATTTTGACTCTGGGCCAAAACTAAACTGATTTTCCCAGGTCACAGGTCAGGACAGAGCTCAGACAAATGAACATGGTTCTGGTTCTTTATGACTACCTTGGCTTCTGGGCTCCTTTGGTAAGAAAAGAGGACAAAGTATCCCATCACAAAGGGTTTCAAATGGATGCAGAACTCATGAGCACATTTGCATGCCTGGTTTGGAAATGTCACCTGTGGTAAGGGATTGTCCACTTTCACATCCAAATGCCCAATTTGTGCATGCATTCATGGCAACTGGAGAGCAACACTGCCTGGAAAACCTGCTTTAGCTTCTGCTGCACCTACAGCACATCATTTAAAGCACATCTGAGTATAAAGTTGTAATGATTCTTTTTCAAGGATGTTTAAAGGCATTTTTAAAATGGTTCTTTACAGGGATAAAAACATTGTCATTGCAACTGAGTAGCATCACACAAGTGTCAATCTCCACAGCCTCACGAAATCCCTGTGATCTAAGAAAAACTCTATTTCCTATTCATTTTTGACTACTCCAAATAATGGTGGTCAAGTCAGGCAAGAGCAGAGATAACAGAAGATATACTCAAAAGGAAATCAAAATATCTGCAAACATGGAGGAAAAATCCTCTGTTCCAAGGTTTGTAGAGAGCCTATGCATATCACAATGAGTATGGAACTGGGATGGTTCAGCCTGGAGAGGAGAAGCTTTGGGCTGAGCTCAGGGTGGCCTTGCAGGGCCTGAAGGAGCTGCAGGAAAGCTGGAGAGAGACAATTGCTAAGGGCTGGAGGGACAGGACACAGGGAATGGTTCCCAGTGCCAGAGGGCAGGGCTGGATGGGATATTGGGCAGGAATTGTTCCCTGGCAGGGTGGGCAGGCCCTGGCACAGGGTGCCCAGAGCAGCTGGGGCTGCCCCTGGATCCCTGGCAGTGCCCAAGGCCAGGTTGGACACTGGGGCTGGAGCAGCCTGGGACAGTGGGAGGTGTCCCTGCCATAGCAGGGGTGGCACTGGATCAGCTTTAGGGTCCCTTCCAACCCAAACCATTCTGGATTCCCTGACATCATATATATGTATCAAAATTTTAAAAGGTACAAAACAGAAATAAGTATCAAAACATGTTCAGAGTATTTTTAAATGGTCAGTGCAGGTTTCATAGATGTATTGCAAAGAACAAGGTTTTGGGCTGCTTTTTCTTCACCATCCTGAAGCAAAAGTTGCTTTTTCCTGGGAGGGGCTGTGGGGACAAAGCCTGTTAAGGATCATCTCCAGCTGCAGAACTGGCACTGCTCTCTGCAGCTCTTTGTGTCCTGTCAGCTTGCTATGACAACTGATGGCTGGGATGAGGATGAACTGTGACACTGTCAGAAAGGAGGGACTTGAGTTTGCACAGACTTCTGCCACTACTGGAGCCTGATAATATTAAAACTGTAATTTTTTTTTTGTTGTTGTGATGCTTTTGTTGTGATGGGAACTCTGGGGCAGAGCACTACTCTGGCTCCAGGGCAGGGCTGTGTGAGCCTGGGCACGGTGGGGAAGGAGAGGAGGAGGTGCTGGGGTACAGATGCTACTTTCCCACCCCACTCAGGGGCACTGGAGAGCTGGGGTTATTGGGAATACAGAATTTCTTCAAGCATGGCATTAGACTGTGTGCAGTCCGGTGACATTTTGGAGTAGCCAGGTGAATGGGGTGGCCAGATAAGGAAAAGCATGGTTAACACAAACCATATGTAAATGAGGGTGTACATTATCCTAAGGGATCACAGCATGAGAATATCTGAGCACTGCAGAGAAAAAGACATGTCCAGGCACAGAGAGCCTGCAGTCAGGGCCAGCCTCAGGACAGCCAAATGCCACACACCCATGAAATGTGTCTGTCCTGCAGGACAAGCTGGCTGCCCTCGTCTGCACAGCACGTAAACCCGTCCCTGCATGGGACAGCCATTAACCCATCCCTTCATGGGACAGCCATTAACCCATCCCTTCATGGAACAGACATTAACCCATCTGTTCATGGAACAGCCATTAACCCATTCATTCATGGGACAGCCATTAACCCGTCCCTGCATGGGACAGCCATTAACCCATCCCTTCATGGAACAGCCATTAACCCATTCCTTCATGGAACAGCCATTAACCCATCCCTTCATGGAACAGCCATTAACCCATCTGTTCATGGAACAGCCATTAACCCATTCCTGCATGGAACAGCCATTAACCCATCCCTTCATGGAACAGCCATTAACCCATCTGTTCATGGAACAGCCATTAACCCATTCCTGCATGGAACAGCCATTAACCCATTCATTCATGGAACAGCCATTAACCCATTCCTTCATGGAACAGCCATTAACCCATTCCTGCATGGAACAGCCATTAACCCATTCCTTCATGGAACAGCCATTAACCCATTCCTTCATGGGACAGCCATTAACCCATTCATTCATGGAACAGCCATTAACCCATTCCTTCATGGGACAGCCATTAACCCATCCCTTCATGGAACAGCCATTAACCCATCCCTTCATGGAACAGCCATTAACCCATTCCTTCATGGAACAGCCATTAACCCATCCCTGCATGGAACAGCCATTAACCCATCTGTTCATGGGACAGCCATTAACCTATCCATTCATGGAAGCCATCCCTGCATTCCCCAGTGCTGACAGAGGAGATCCATCAGTGTTGCACATCCCATCACACCAACTGCACAGCCAAAAATGGGGAAAAATAGCACTGCCCGAGCTGTGCTTCAGCTCTCACTAACAGTTAGTCTTGTTTGTCTCCAAAGAATCACATCCAAACCCTTGTGAATGACTAAGAGGGATCCAGAGAAACCAGCAAGTCTGAATCATTCAGTGATTAAAGTACTTAAAGTATTTAGTGATTAAAGGTACTGCAAAATGTGGGGCCAGGTTCCTGGGCCCTGTTGGACCGGGCTGTTTCCTCTTGTGTAATGTTTCCCATTCCTTGAGTTACATGGTATGATCTTCCCCTGAATTATCTTCTTCAAAATGGAAAGAAATACAGGGCAGGAAGGGATTTCCTGAGTAACCAAATGTAATTTCTTGCCACCCACAGGAACAATAACATAGAAACCTTTTAATTCCCATTTAGTTCCTCAGGACAGGGACTGGCCCTTCTTCTGAGGAGCACTCTGCAACACAAAAATACACACAAATGCCAAAAAAGCCAGAGCTGCTTAAAATAGTGGGGAGTGAGTAATGCAGATGGTTTGGACTGCCCTCTCCAAACACATTCTGACCTATGCTGCTTGCTTATCTTCAAATCTCTTATCTCTGTCTTGGTGGCTAATGACCTGGAATACAAAATTCTCACGTTCTGGCTCCAAGACAGCAAGCAATCCTACAGAGAAAACTAGCAGTCGTGTCTACAGCTTGTCCTCTGGAACTGCCTATGGCAGGGCTGGAGGTTTTCTGGCTGTTTCTGTGGTACCGAGTGACCCCAGGAGCAGCAGGGCTGGTCTGGCTGGGAGCAGCTCTCGAGGGAAGCTCCGATCAAGGAGCCAGTTCTGTAGGGCTGACCTGAGCAAAGCATCGAGTCCAGCAGCACTGGGACTGACTGAGGCTTCCTTGGGCACCTGGGGATGATAATTAGCTGCAAAGCTTTACTGCACAGCTCAGTCACTAAAGCAGGGCATTGGTGACAGGCTGGGTAAATGCCACCTCTCTCCAAAAGCCAATGCAAAGATAAAAACTCGGGCTGCTTTCAATATCAGAAATGGTGCTTGTAGCTGAGATAGATGGGTTTGTTTCTACTTCTCTCAGGTTCTCCTCCTCCCAATGATTTATGTCAGGGGGTTTGTGTTGGCATGAAACTGCTTACTGTGACAGGGGATGTTCTAGATGTGACAACCCCTAACTCAGGACCATTCCCATGTCGTTTCTCTGCACACCTGACAGAAATCTTTTTTCCTGGTTATTTATTTATTTATCAACTCCCAATACTACATCAGTGCCCAAGAAAACCAGCTCTCCACTGAATCCATACAGGTACATTTTTTGCTTGACAAATGGCTGGCAGTTGTTAGAAAATCACGTGGGTTTTTAAAGAATTGAGAAATGAGCTCTGCCTAAGTGCAGTAAAACCCCCAGATTTCTCTGTGTTGATTTTTCCCTCTTTAGTGTCTGTTCAGAGAACATCCTCCACGCCACACCACACTCTGAAGACGTGATATATGATTACACAGCTGTAACTAAGAAATGATGTATGAAATAAAAATCGCTCAGCAGTGCAGGGTTGGGAATACAGCAGCAGGAGCTGCTGCTGTGGCACTTGGAAATGAGCAGGAGCCAGGGCACTGCAGGAAGGATCCAAACACAACCATGTTAAAAACCTTTCAGGATGTACAAATGACTTTTGCATTTCTTGCCTACAAATACAACTTCAATGTGCTTTATGCACTGTGAGATAAGGCTACAGCAGTGAGTCCTTTGGGATCTGTGTCCAGCCTGGGAAAGGTGAGATGCTCCCAGCCCTGTAAAGGGCCCAGAGCTGGAGGCTCTGCTAGCAGAGCTCCCAGGCCAAGCCCATTCCCTCTGGACTGTACTGCCATTTCTGCTCCTCTGGATTGTACTGGAACTTTTTGCCCTGGGGATTACACTGGCATTTGTGCCTCTCTGGATTGTACTGGCATTTTTGCCCATTTGCAGCAGTAATCAAATTGGTGACACTGCTTTACACACCTCTAGAATAAGTCTAAAATATGGTGCAATAACAAATTAATGTCACTGGGACTGCCACCATGTTTTCCAACTTCAGCTGTCAGGAAATAAAAAGGGGACAAAAGACTCCAACCCCTTACAGTCCCCATCTTCCCCAAGATTGAACAGAATCCAGCACAGCAGAGACTGCTCTTTGGGCAGCAAAAAACAGCATAAACAGCATCCAACTTATTTCTCCCATCCACAGCAAAGAAAATATTGAGCTTCTAAAATCTTTCATCAGGCTTTAGTTGGAGTAATCAGATGAGACATAATTGAAGCTGCCTATGGAAGTTCAGATTTCCTTGACATGCTCCCTAAAAGTTGCTCTTAGACTCATAGATCTTCTCCTGCACTGTCAGCAAAACACTGCCTAGACTGTGTTGGTAAAATGTACCTTCCTTTGCATCATCTCTGTGGTTCTTCTATCAAATGCAGCAGCAGTTTCTGCCTTCAGCTTTGGTTTATATGTTTCTTTCTTCAGAGGAAACTTCTTGCTTCTGTACACAGATAACGGCTGTGGATGCAGTGGAATACTTCCATTTCTGGGAAACAAGCTGTCCTGCCCCTGCCCTCCCACAGACCCCAGATGTCAAAGCCTTGCCCTTCCACCCCGCTCTGTGCAGCCAGCAGCTCCTGGGCCTGTCCCACAGCCCTGTGAGCTGGCACATGTTGGAGTCAAGGTGAGCCAGGAAGATCCAGGTGAGGAGCAGGGTCAGGCACACCTCAGCCCAAGGGCTGTGAGGGGCAGGGAAGGACCGCCAGTGCCCCAAAAGCTGCAACAGGGAGTGTTCTCCATGGCAGCAAAAGACAAAAATGCTAAAAACAAGCATTTCCTAACAAGAACAGGCTTTCATCTTGATTTTAATTTCCTATCAGCATTTTTAATGGATGCAATTCTAAAGTATAAACAAACATAATAATTATTAGGAATGCTTGCTGTACAGACAAGAAATTTCTTTTTCCCTCAGTGGGTCTGGAAGAAGATAAGCAAATCCACAGTGCTGCTGCACAGCCTTTATATGCTGGTGGAAACAGCTGGAAGTTCAGCTGTGATTAAAAATACCAAACTTCCTCGACAGCTGCTTTTGCCAATGGAAAGTGTGTATGATTGTTCACCAAAACACTGGCACCAGCAGCCAGCACTGCTAACTACCCTGAAGAAGGGGGGAATCATGGCCCAAACCAGTGGATTTTAAACCAGATTCTCTAATAATCAGTTGTGCACTGCATCCCATCCCAATCCCTCTCCCTGTTTGCTGCCCACAGGAGAGACTGCAGCAGCTCGCCCTGGGAGCACTGCTGCAGCCAGCTGGGATCAGGGACCACAGTGCCAGTATTGCTGTTATCAGTCCCTCAGTGAAAGCTTCTCAGGATGCTACTGATGACCAAAGCAAAGGACTGGCATCACATCTCCGGGCAGCAGCTCTGGGCCGAGGCTGCTGCAAGAGCAGCCCAGCAGTGCTTGGTGCAAACGGAGCAACACAGAGCCAGGGAATTCCTGGGCAGCTGTCATTCTGCCCCTGATGCTTCCCCCAGATCACAGAGGGCAGAAAAAACTGCCAGGTACTTCAGAAGGCCACTGAAGACTTGAACATGCTCCAACTTTTTCTGCCTGCAGACTGGCAGGGGAAGAAACCCACACAATATTAGAGCTTTTGTCTTCTGCTAATGGCATTCTCTGAGCTCTCATGTAGCTCAGCAAACGGCCCTCATTCTCTGATTTCTTCATAAAAGATCTATTAATTCAAAATCAAAGTAGACAATTCTGTGTATGATATGAAGGGAGTTTGGCTAAACCTTTGCTTTACAGAGAAACCTCTGGTCTCTTTTTATTCTTGTGCTCTCAGTAGCTGCAAGTCCTCTTGGCTATTCTCTTTCAGTTTCTGTGAAAGGTTTATATCTTCTTTCTCTGAACTCCACCTGAATTCCTCACATGCCCTTGCTCTTCCTGTAAAGCACAGATCGTGCAGTGGCACCATGTGGAATACATTTCTAATTCTGTCTTCAGATGAATACTGCTAAGCTGATGAGAACTTCTTCAACACTGGCAGCTTCCACTGACGTCAACTGCAATTGCAAGTTTGCAGTCAATTTAGTCCACTGCAACTGCAGGCACCGCCGGGCCACTGATCTCTAATCTTCCTCCT
Organism: Pseudopodoces humilis; assembly: GCF_049639895.1. Taxonomy (NCBI): domain Eukaryota; kingdom Metazoa; phylum Chordata; class Aves; order Passeriformes; family Paridae; genus Pseudopodoces; species Pseudopodoces humilis. The sequence goes on along the minus strand of NC_142213.1, from coordinate 19,775,301 downwards.
CCCTCTCCATCTTCCCTCTGGAATTACACAGTGCACCCTGCTTTCAGGGCACACAAACTCCACATGCTGATGCCACCCATGTCCCCAAAATCCATTGGCAAATTTGGGGCTTTAAACTCCTGCCCACTGCAAACAGTGATATTATCACAACAAATTGTAAATATTGCTAAAAGACCAGTCAGTGTTATTTCGTTATTTTAATATCATCCAGAATTAGCCTTTGAATTGGGATGAGCTGTGGAATAATATCCATTAGTGACCCCATTAGGAAGCTGCTCCCTCATGCTGATGTTGCATCCCAGTTCCCCAGAAGCTCTGATCCAGTGCAGGTAGAGCCAGGGAATACAGAGTAGCTCAGCAGCCTGAGGGAAAACCAGAACACCATCCAGTGATGGGCACCTATGGTTAGGGACAGCAGCTTGGAGTGTGGAACATCAAATACTGAAATTCTACTTTCTGTGTTACCAGCATGTACATGACTGAAAAGTCCCAAAGGAAGCAACCCATTAAAATCATGAGAGAAGGATCAGGAATTTTAATTCCCTGAGAAAACTGTACAATGTACAATATATGGGCTGCATAAAGAAGCATGAGGGCACTGACAAACCACGAAATGTACAGCAAATATGATGCCACTGAGAGGAGAAGGAAAATGATACTTCACTAGGAGGTTCCAACAGAAATAGAATAAAATATATTTGTAATGAAACTTCTTGAAACTGCCATTCAGTGGGGTGATAAAGAACCATAAAACAGAGAACTAATTCCAGCTGTGCATGGGATCTGGAGCAGCCCCTGGGAGCATGGACAAGTGTCAGCCTCAGAGAAGAAACCCCAAAGTGGTAACGGGAGCTGAGACTTAAGATCTCTCACTATGTCCATTTTAGCTGGCAAAAGGTTTCATGCTTCATTTCAGTCTTTATTTAAATATTGTTATTGCTGCAAACATGCCTCACTGAGATAAGGTTTCATGCTGTACCATATTAGAATGCAGATTGGTGCCGAGCGTCAGGAAGAGCCTTTATTGAGGTAACTGTTTATTAAGCCGTGGAGGAATTGAAATTGCAAATTCTTAAAGAAAGGGAAGCAGAGGGAGAGATATGTTACGTTCCCTTTAATCATGGGATTTGCACAACATCAGTACAGTTATGATCTAAATAAAGTTTCTGGAGTCATCAGGATATTATACTGTAGCTGCTTCATTTAATCTAATGGTTTCCATTTAGGTAATTTTCATGCATTTTAATGTATTTAATGATCACCTTCCCTTGACTGATTTACAGTCTCTGAAACTATATTGTACTTTACCTGCAAGATTTGGGATTCCAGACAATGATATGCAGAGAAGGACCTGGAAAGTTGAGTGAAGATGCTACTTTGCATTTTAAATTCCCATTAATCATGCTATTTTACTAATGTAGAAGAGCCTGAATATAATTTCAACCTGTAGAAAAACAATACTCAAGTGACTTCTGGAGAATGAACTTGACCTAGATTTTGGATTATTTCACTCTAACAAAAACTGATAACCTTTCAGACACTGTCAGCACGGGAAAATGAGCAGGAATCCCAATTCTATATTTGATATTTGACAAATATGAGCCCTGCTCAGCTCCACCACGGGCTAAAGAGCAGCGTGTTCTGCGAGCATGCCTTTGGGCTCGCTGCCGAGGGCAGCACGTTCTAGGTGTGCCAAGCACGTGGATGATGCTGGCACTGCCAGCAAACACATCCCTGCCACACGGGACACCCCTCAGGAGACACAGTGAGCAGGAGCAGCTGAATCTCCTCAGCAGAGGTTCCCCCTCTGCCACGGGGACCGTGGGGTCCTGCGTCCCCCTGGCCTGGCAGGGATCCCCACGCAGCTCCCAGAGCTGCTCTCAATCTCACACCAAGAGAGGGAGCAGCACTGCACCAGACACTTCAATTAAAGTGCAGAGCTGCTCCAACTGCAAGTGCAAATGAGGTTATGATGAAGGCAAAGGACTAATTACATTCACCTGCTCGAGCAGTGCCCCCCTTGCTGTTGGGCAGGGGGAGGCATTGTGTGTGCAAATGAGACACACAGCTGGAGCCAGCCCTTACACAAGGCCTCAGGGTGGGAATTCCAAGGGCTTGGGAGTTATGGCTTTGTTTTGTACATTGAAATACAACCCTGGCTTTGACTATGAGGTCATTTCCCAAGCACTGGAAAAAGAAGTAGTGCAGTAATCTGAAGGATGCAAGCAAGTAGTGGATACGTATTTCATACATACACTTCAGGAAAGGAAAAAAAACTAGCTGAAATTATTAATTGGAAAAAGCAAGAAAACAACACCAAATTTTAATGTCTGGATAGATTTAGCTAGTAGCAGATAATGAGATTGTGAAATTCACACTATAAAATGTATGATAATTAGAAAACTCAAAATGTCTTGGAGAAGTTTTACAGTCCAAATAACTCTACTAGTCTGTAATTCACTGTGTGACTACAGATCTGAACAACAGAGAACTCAGATCCCAACTGCTCCTCCCCTGTGGAGCCAGGCCAGGAGAGCTGGGGCTGCTCAGCCTGGAGAGGAGAAGGTTGTGTGGAGACCCCAGAGCTCCTCCCAGGGTCTGAGGGGCTGCAGGGACCCCAGAGAGAGACAATTCCTCAGGAACTGCACTGACAGGACACAGGGAATGGGTGAAAATTGAAAGAGGGGGAAATTCAAGGTTAGATATTGGGAAAGATTCTTTACTGGGAGGGTGGGCAGGCCCTGGCACAGGGTGCCCAGAGCAGCTGGGGCTGCCCCTGGATCCCTGGCAGTGCCCAAGGCCAGGCTGGACATTGGGGCTGGAGCAGCCTGGGACAGTGGGAGGTGTCCCTGCCATGGCTGGGGTGGGGCTGGATCAGCTTTAGGGTCCATTCCAACCCTCAACATTCTATGCTTCTATGATTTAGGGGACCAAGAGTATAAGGAAAGAAGTTGTCTGTCATCTATGTAACAAATGTGTGGTCAAAGGTTTTCTGTGGGGTTTTTTGTTTGTTTCTTTCTTTCTTTGTTTTGTGGTGGGGTTTTTTTGTTTTGCTTTTTTGGGGATTTTTTGGTGGGGGAGTTGTTGGTTTGGGTTTTTTTTTTGGCAGGTTGCACACTTGAATTTAAATGCCGGTTGTACTTTTATATTTATGAAAAGGACACTGGATTTAGCATTGACTGAAACTATTTTAAAACATTGACTTCAAGGAGAAAGTTGTTCTAGATGCTATCTCCACTGCTTGTTCAGACATAGAAGTAATTTTTAGAGATTCCTCTCTTTTTTTCTTAACCTTTCAGGATTTATAGATCCTATATGCAAAGCTTTGGTTATTTTAAGTCCAGCTAATCATTTAGCATGTATGTGCCAGAAATATCTACATCACTCTAATAATAAAAACAAAACCAGTTCAAGGCACGTACAAAGTTCATGGTGTTTGGGTTATAACTGGAAATGCCTAATCTGGGCTGGTTTTGGACCATCAGAAATAAAATAATTTCCTTGTTGAAACAACAAAAGTGTTTCTGTTTCCTTCTAATTCCAGATGACATCCAGTCCCTGACAGCAACAGTAGCTACAACACATTCATGCTTTGATCTAATGTGATTGAGGTCAGGGACTTCAAATGAATGAAAATTGTATTATGTTTTTCCTTATTCCAAAGCCAAACACCAAATTGCACCAGGGGAGGCTCAGGTTGGACACCAGGAAGAATTCCTCCATGGGAAGGGAGCTCAGGCCTTGGCAGGGGCTGCCCAGGGAGGTTTGGATCCCCATCCCTGGAGGTGTCCCAGGAAGGGCTGGAGGTGGCACTCAGAGCTCTGGGCTGGGGACAGGGTGGGGATTGGGCACAGCTGGGACTCCTTGGGCTGGGAGGGATTTTCCAGTCAGTGATTCTGGGATTCCCTGCTCAGCACAAAGAGGACACCAGAAGTCAGATTCTTCTGCCATCACCTCTCGCAAGCTTCCAACAGGCAAATCAATTATAGCACAGCACAGGGAACACCCTCAGACATCTGAATGGCAGAGAGGGCAGAGACCTGCTGGGGGCTGAGCACGGCCCCTGAACAGGCAGCAGCAGTGTCACCTGTGCCACATCCCAGTGCCAGGGCAGCAGTGTCACCTGTGCCACATCCCAGGGCAGCAGCAGTGTCACCTGTGCCACATCCCAGTGCCAGGGCAGCAGTGTCACCTGTGCCACATCCCAGTGCCAAGGCAGCAGTGTCACCTGTGCCACATCCCAGTGCCAAGGCAGCAGTGTCACCTGTGCCACATCCCAGGGCAGCAGCAGTGTCACCTGTGCCACATCCCAGTGCCAAGGCAGCAGCAGTGTCACCTGTGCCACATCCCAGTGCCAGGGCAGCTGCAGTCAGGGACAGGGCACTGCAGCTCCCTACTCTGAGATGTCTCCAGTGAAATACAATCCCAGCACGCCTTGAAAGGAGCTTTTATAATTCCTTTCCTGCCAGGAGATTTTTTATTCATGTATTCACTTTTGAAACTTTGTAAACAAAACCAAAATGGATTTGATTTATTTTTATCTTCCTTGTGAGATGACATAACATTGATAAGATAATGCTGGGTGATGAGTTCTTCAGTGAGCACACCTACTGTTAAATTAGTGACAAAATCAGATACAACATCTTGGGTGAAAACAAGTTTAATTCTCCAGTAAAGAATTCAGCTCACTATTACTCACACAACTGGTTAGAGTGAAAAATTTGGTTTGTCACCAGAACAGATTTATTCTGAGTTTATGAATTCCTAATAAGCTTGCTTTTCATAATGATGAATGATAATTATCTTTTTGAAGTCTAATCATTTACCTGAGTATTCCTATTTGTGAGATACCACACATAGGTAAGAACCCTTCCTGCAGGGAAGGTCTCTTAACTGCCTGCAGCAGCACAGCAGCTGGTCTTGGAAATACTAAAATAATTTTAAAGCACACTCAGAGGTGTTCAACAGGATGGACAATATCCCTTCACAATCCGAGTCCTACAAAACAGTAACAATTACAGGAGGAAAGAGGGACAGCTCTGAGCTCTGCTCTGGCCAGGGACAGCGCCCAGGGAGAGGCTGGAGCGGGGCAGGCTCAGAGCAGGGGAAGGTTCTGCTTCCCCCAGAGGTGCTGGCACTGCCCAGGCTCCCCAGGGAATGGGCACGGCCCCGAGGCTGCCAGAGCTCCAGGAGCGCTTGGCCAGCGCTGCCAGGGATGCCCAGGGGGATTGCTGGGGGGTCTGGGCAGGGACAGGAGCTGTGCCCGTGATCCCTGGGGGCCTTTTCCAACTCAGGATATTCAGTGATTCTCTGACTTTCCAATAGAAACCCCAGAATGGTTCCCTTTGAATGTCTGCAGAAAGATGGAATCCACAGCTTGCCTGCTCAGGAGAGGAAATCCTGTGATCAGCTCTCCCAAACATCCATCTCATCCCTGCACCTCCTCTGTCAGTCCCAGCTCACCTAAAACTGCAGAAATGGGAAAGAGACCAACTTCAGAGCTTCCCTTTAGTTCCCACCAAACCCGTCACCTCTGCTCACAAACAGGGACAGCAAAGCTGCTCTCAGTCAGGAACAAGAACAACAACACAAAGAAACAATTCAAAATTAATTCCAGTTTAATTCCTTGCATTCAGACATTCATCTCTTCCAGACAGACATGATAATGTGATTAGTACAAATTATACTGGGCTACTTATATGGCATTTAGGAATACAAGCTGTATTTATTTCACACACTACAATGGATCTTTCTGCTTTTGTTATCCCCAAACAGGGCTGTTTTGGTTGCAAAGGTATCTCAAAAATATGATTATACAGCCTTCCCCTCCTTTCAAAAGATGAGAAATTTTATTTTTTTTCCTCTTTTTAAATTTTTTTTCTTTTGGCATGTGACAGCACATTTTGCTGTAGGAAACAGAGGTGTGTTTTAATGGTGAAATAGATGTACTTGCATGGAAAAAATAACAGTTTTAGTGGTTTTCTTTGTTCTCTGTTCCAGTCTTTGAAAGACCTGGAGAACTATTTCATCTCTGCACTTCCACAAGTTTGGCAACAGGTTTTTTTAAATTAGTATGCTGTTTTAAAAAGCTGCAGAAGAGCTGGAGCTCGGAGATGTCTGATTTAAGGTGACTAATTGTTAAAGGCAGCACTCCTCTACTCACAGTGGGAGCTTCCTGAGTCACAGTTCCAGAATAACAACAGGAGTACGCACTTGTGCCTTTCCAGGATCAATTCTATGATTTTTTATACTATTTCCTTATTTTAACTGTGATGTGTTGGAGTTCACAGTTTGTATCCATCAAACCCCTACTGGCACTGCTGATGGTGGAGCATCAGAATTTACACCCCAAGTGATCCAGAGGGATCAGACTATAGAGATGTGGCCAATGGATTTGGACAAAGTATTTATCCAATCTGTCTAAGAATAAAACGGAATGCTTACATTTAGGCCATCAAAAATCTATAGATGAGCTATTTAGTAGAGGAACATTTAAATAACCCAATTCCTTAAAAAGGTGGAAAAAAGAAAAAAAATACACTTCTTACCTAAGACTTGACCAGATTGGATGCACTTGGCCATTTTACCTCTTAGAAAACTGGGCTTATCTTCACAGTAGCTTCTTTCTAAATTTAAAAAATCTTTCAGAATGGCAGTTTTAATTTTCCTTGTAACTGACTGATGAATGTCAGGGATGTGTGAGATTGCCTGAGCACATTTCAGAGAAAAAAGAAGGAACTGTAGCTGATTTTTGCAGCACAATGTGACTACATCTGTGAGACTGGCAAAAGGAATGAGCACTCACACTTCTCACTACCAAATTCAAATGAATCATGCCTAGTTTAATATAAAACTTAATGTCAAGAATGTGGTCAAGTTTTGGAGCTCAAGCTGCGCTGGATACATACAAATTGATTTAAGAGACACCAAGACCAGAATATCTCCTTTGGGAATATTTTCAACAAGGAGAACAGAGGGATTATGTTCTCTTCCTTGCACTTGGAAAATGTTAATGGTGGGTTAGATGATTTAACAAATGCTGCTTTAATGAGACATCACTTCAACACTTGCTGCTGCTAAGGTCATACATGTACTGTGTTACTGCTCAGGATTCCAGCCCAACAGGATTCTTCCACTTTAATGAAGTACTTACATGAAATTGTCTTTTTTATTATTTTTTTTTTCCCTTTCATAACTGTTCTCAGCCATGAAAGACCCAAGGTACCTAATGATCTCTACTTAGCATATTGTGGAGGGAAAAACCTAACTACAGAATAAACTACATCCTCATGTTAATACAAGTCAGGGAGAGGAAAAAAACAAACCAAAATAAATCAACCCAGAGAGAGACCTGAATTGCATTAATTCAGTCAGATATAAGGTCACAGTCTGGGTCACACAATCAGCTCTGTGCTCACTGTCAGAAATGTGCTCACATTATGGAACCTTCACCTCGCTCTGCACCATGGGTGAACCAAGGTGTTGGTGTTAGGTGTCCATCCTTTTGTTCCATTTCACCTGTGGAATTTTTACCCATTAGTTGTGGGGAAACCTGACTGCTGGTACTTGTTGGGTGCTTGAGAAACAAAAAGAGTTCAGCTGGGCCCAGGGTGGAATGGGGGCAGGAAAAAGGGAGGGCGGGGGCAGCTGGGGCCTGGCTGCTTTCCTCAGCTTCAGAGCAGGACACTTGCTGGGAGCTGTTGTGGTTTGGAGAAGAGAATTCACCATCACCCAGAGGGAGCTGCTCCTTCTTCTTCTCCTTCTTCCTTCTTCATTGGTGACCTCGCACCCCCTGTCCTGCTGGAACGTGTGGCAGTGCCAGGCACCACCACGGAGCTGCTGATCCACCTCAGCCACCGGCCCAGGATCTCAGCTCATCCCTGCTGATCCACCTCAGCCACCGGCCCAGGATCTCAGCTCATCCCTGCTGATCCACCTCAGCCACCGGCCCAGGATCTCAGCTCATCCCTGCTGTTCCAGCTGAGTGTTCCTCAGAGCCCTGCAGGAGTACCAGGACTGCCCTCCCGAGGGGTTTGTGAGGCAAAGCCTCTCCTCATCCCTTCCCGTCTCAGCCGAGAAAGCTGTCACGGGGCCCCTGGTTCTGTTTTCTTGTTAATGCTGTAGTTATTGTTGTTTGTGTGCCTCGTTATACACACTAGTAAAGAACTGCTATTCCTATCCCCAGATCTCTGCCTGAGAGCCCCTTGATTTCAAAATTATAATAATTTGGAAGGAGGGGTTTACATTTTCATTCCAAGGGAGGCTCCTGCCCTCCCTAGCAGACACCTGTCTTCTAAACTGAGACACAAGGTAAAATCAAAAGCAGGAAAAATTCCTCCTGTCTGATTTTCCACCATGGAAATCTCACCTTTCCCATATTCAGCAGCTGCACAGGAGAGTTTCCACAAGTGTGGGCCCTCGGCAGCTGAGAGGGTGAGCCTGAGGCTGTGGCAGACTCAGGAAAGTCCCCCTAGATGAAAAGCTCTGTCCTTGACCTCAGCAGAGTCTGGATCACGCCCAGGTAGGCAAAGAAAGGGAGAGTGGCAAAGTCCATAGAATAGAATTCCTGCCACAGACTGCTCAGTTCTGATTCCTCTTTGAAAACAAGATAGTTTGCTGTCTTTCCACTTCTCTAGTATGGAAAAGGCTGAGTAGGGCCCTCAAAGGCTCTGAGAAAGTCCTCACTCCTCAGATTTCACAGTCTGGCAGGAAGGAACATAACAGCAAAAACAGCCTTGCAGTAAGAAGTGCTAACCAGCCAAACATATGCTAGATTTGCTCTTTTATATTTCCTCCTTTCTCAAATATTACTTTTAAAAGATTAAGCATATAGCACCTTTTAAAGTTCAGTGAGTGCCCAGACACCCTGCTAAATAACTTTCTCAAGATTGTTCTAGAAATCCCCATTTCATATGGATTCATTTTGAAAAGCACCCTCCCCATATCCTGAGTAATTGAAAGCATCCCTTCACACCTTGCTTTTCAGAAATAAACACTCCACTCAGCTTCAGCTTTTTACATCATCTTTCCCAGGAACTAAATCTTTATAACAAGCAGGAGTTTCCTTATACTGAATATCATTTGTCAGAATGGAATGATAGTCTGCAAAATAGGTAATAAATCTGAATAATTAAATCAGAAAAAGAAAATCTCTAATCCAAATTTCAGAAGGACAAAAGAAAAAGCAGCACTTCTAGCACCACTAAAATAGTACTTTATATTGAGGGGTTGAATTGCTTTCCTGTGTGAGCTCCTGGGTGCCTTCTTACCCATTTCAGCATCACTCCCCTAACAAACTGTGCCCCTTCCAATTGCCCCAAGGACACACACACAAAATAAGTGCCTTCAGAGACTCTCAGAAACTAGCAATGACACAATTCTACTTTTTTATTCATAATTCACAAGGGCTTGGGCCCTCTTGCCTAAAGCCATGGTGTTGTACAGTGTTATCATACAGAACTCTTTAATCTCATTTTCTCGAGAGGCAAAGGCACAGGTTACTACACTACACTGCTGACCTTCCTGAAAATCCAGGCTGCCTTTACCCTGCTTCATCCCTTTTCCCTTTAACTTCTCCAAAGCCCTCATTCAGTTCTAGGCCTGCCCTGATTTTATGCCTATTGCCTCATTCCTTCCTATTGACCCCACTGTTCTCCACTGCTCCCTGCTGAGCAGAGAGGAGCACAGGGACACCTCTCCTTCTGAGCCTGGTGTGACACGTGGGGCGTTTCCAGCCTTGCACAGGGACGCTGTAGAAAGCAGCCTGTCCCCTCAGCCAGCACAGCTCTGAGCATTTGCAATAAATGGGATGTGGACCTGGCTGATCTCAGAGCACCGAGGTTAAAGTTTTTAGCAGGATGAAGCCCAGACAGCCAGTGCATCCCTGGCTTAAATAATCGTTGAGCTGTTGAAAAAACTCTCCTGACAGAGCATCAGTGCAGCTCTCTGCAGGCAGCTCGTGCTCGGGAGGAGGAGGCTCCAGTGGCTCTCTCTGTGTTCCTGTGAAGCAAATTAACTTCTGCTACAAATAGATCAGCCACAGGCTTGAAATTCTTGGAATTGGCTTGGGCTGGAAGGGACGTTAAATCTCACCCCAGCCATGGCAGGGACACCTCCCACTGTCCCAGGCTGCTCCAGCCCCAGTGTCCAACCTGGCCTTGGGCACTGCCAGGGATCCAGGGGCAGCCCCAGCTGCTCTGGGCACCCTGTGCCAGGGCCTGCCCACCCTGCCAGGGAACAATTCCTGCCCAATATCCCATCCAGCCCTGCCCTCTGGCACTGGGAGCCATTCCCTGTGTCCTGTCCCTCCAGCCCTTGGCAATTGTCTCTCCCCATCTTTCCTGCAGCTCCTTTGGGCCCTGCAAAGCCACCCTGAGCTCAGCCCAAAGCTTCTCCTGTCCAGGCTGAACCATCCCAGCTGTGGCAGCCTTTCCTCCCAGCAGAGCTGCTCCATCCCTCTGCTCATCCTGGAGCCTCCTCTGGGCTCTCTGCAGCAGCTCCAGCTCCTTGCTGTGCTGGGCCCAGGCTGGGGCAGCTCTGCAGGTGGGGTCTCACCTGAGGGCCAGAGGGGCACAATCCCCTCCCCAGGGCAGGGGGCTTTGGGGTCCCAGCGCCCATGGCCAGGGCAGGGCCAGCTCTGCCCCACAGCTCCCCCAGGGCCTTCTCCCAGGGCTGCTCTCAATCCCTTCTCCACCCAGCCTCTAGGTGTGCCCAGGATTGCCCCAAATGCCTTTTTTACCCAGTTACTTGCAGTGCTTTGTATGGGAAGTTTACTTTCTTGCAAAAGGTGCTTTTGTGGAAAATTTCCTGTTCTTATAGGATATTAGTTAAAGGTTTGTTGTCACTACTGCTGTTCACAACAATCCATAAGCAAAGGAAGCCGCAGATCAACTGCTCTGTGACTGCTGGCTTAAACAACCTACTGGAGCCCTTCCTTGTAACCTTGACACTGCTCTGTCTGAAAAGTGTGGCTCCAAGGAAATAATTTCTCCAAGAGCTGGAGCACCAGTGGGGTTTGGGATGCACCACTGTGCTCCTTCTTGTTCTGCTCTTCATTAGGAAGGGACCAATTACAAATGAAATAAATCCTTTACAGCAATACCTTAAACCATCTAAAAGTCTGTCTTGCTTTTGGGTAAATCAAGTTGCAATAACAAAGGTGGAGATGTTCACAGGCAGGCTCCAGGCTCCCAGACACCAGGATAATTGAAATATCTCACAACTAATTAACAAGTTAAATTACTTTTCTGCAAGGTGACCTAATAATGCAATCTGTCAAGACAGCAATAGGTGCCGTCCCAGTCTTTCCTCCCAAATCAAAGTTGGGAAGACCACTGCCACGTATTACTGAGCAACTTCTGTAGTTCTTGTCTAAACTGACATAACAACAGACAGGAAAATTGTTTAAACAATACCAAAGAGCAAAATTCTGGCTAACATTTAATTAAAACCACAGTTTATTATACTGCATCATCAAGGTGCATGGTGTCTTTAAATGCCACGATTACTCTCCTGGATGAATTAATCTGAGGTTTTAGTGTAAATGAGTGTAAAGCAGGCATGACTGAAAGATAAAAGCACTGTACAATCCATATGTTCTCTGAATGAGAAGGAGGAATACCCCAAGCTCACAAATCTGCAGCACTGTTCCCAGATGCAGGTTGGAATAATGACAAGGATGGCATGCAAAGAAAGGGAAAAGTAATCTTAAATCTGGGCCAGATTTTGGGGTTGTCTTTACCTTTTTAACACATGATTCCTTTCAAATAGGGTATCTAAATTGCAGCAATGAAAGCTGCCCTCAGAAACTGAGAGGAATAACTGAACAGTTTGATGAAGAGCATCAAAAATACTCAAAGCAATCCCAGGAGTCTGCTAGACATCCAATAATTTGTGGTGCTGCTCGAAGCATCCATTAACATAACAAAGTACATGCACACATTGATCCTCTCTAATTTTCAGAGAGGCAACCTCTTTGTATTTCAGTTCAGAACACCTTGAACTCCACATATTCTTTGTTATTTCAGAATATTAACCATGTCTATTTTTAAAATGCATCAATTCAGTTCCTAAATATAAATAAACAGGAGATTCAGGCTCTCAGTCTTAATATAAAACACTTATCCAAAATGATCACACTGTCAGATCTGCAGGAACAGCAACAGCATCAATTACAACCCTAATGATATTCCACGGTTTGTTTGCTCTGCTACCATTTATTTTTATTTTCCCTTCTGAAGATGCCAGTTTTGACCAAAAGGTGCAGCAGATTTATACCACATGAGTAATATTCTTGGTATACACCTCCCAAATACATTTTAATGACTTAGAGTGAATTATAAGAAATACATTGAATTCCCCATAAGAGAGCTCTATTTATGAGCCTGTTTTCAAAACAGAGCATAAAGAGATTTGTCAAGAAACACTTGCAATACCACTGCAGAAAAACTGCAGTGCTATCTGCTGAGTTCAGGATACAGCTCTGATTTTTCCACTGCATTGGCTATCACCCTTTCCAACCTTCCTTCCCTGTCCCTCCTTCACACAAACTGGGGCTTCTTCCCCCCAGTGCTGCCTCTGCTCTAATTTGCAAAAAGTCAGAGCTGGGTACATGAGCTCAGTAACCTATTTAACAAGTCTTAAAGCTGCCCTATCAGAACCTAAGTGCTAAAGGGTTTTTTGAAAGTCTCTGTGAAGTCTAGAGCCAGATTAGACCATCTGATAGAGATTTAGATCACAGAATACAGCCAGCATCTGTGCTTCAATCTGCAAAACACTAATGGGAAAAATTTGACATATTTCATTGTAGAATTCCCTGGACAAACCAGAAGATCCAGCTAAATAAAGATTTAAATCCACTCAGAGCATTCTCAGCATACTGATGTCACAGGCATTTGAAAGGGGATAGGCAGGAAAAAAAAAAATCACATTGAACTCTTAAAATCTAGGAGCCTATTAATTCATGCCTATAGTAAATCCAGGCTCTAGTTCACAATACACATATGTTAACCAAGATTTTGAGTCTTACTGACAGGTCTTGAAACAAATCTGCTCCCCACAAACAAGTAAAACTGATTGCTGTTGGTAGCAGCACAAACAGCAGTGCATTCCTTTATTAGTTGAGTGCAGCAATATTCCTTCAGAGCCTGTTTGCAATTGTCTGGCGAGGCTGAGCCTCCTCCTCTCCATACAAATCCAGGCACACAGCAGCACTGCCATCACCCCTCCGTGCACAGACTGCCTTCACTCCTCTCAGCACCAAATATTCCCTGGCACAAACCACTCTGAAGGGTTCCCCAGCTCAGGGGAGGATGCTGTGTGACAAACACGCACTGGCCACGTCCAGCATTTCCCCCACCAAAGCACCCTGGCTGCTTTCAGTTTGTGCTCATTAATCCAGGGTTGAATTGCTTTGTGTGCTAAACCTTCATAGCCAGTCCAGCCCTTTGAAAAGACACAAAATTTGGATCTCATTTGATAGATGATCATATTGAAATCTGCAGGACAGTGGAGAAAAACCCATGGAATTTCTGAGAACGCTGTTTGAAGTACCAGTAAGGGTCCATCTGAGGTAGGAAGAGTAATCTGATTTCTTTCCAGGGAAGCTGACTGATTTTCTATGTTAAAACCTGAGAAATGTAGGACAAAGCAGACAGCAAAAGTAATGAATGAGAAAAGTATACACAAGGAAGGACTGAAAATGAATTTGTCAGTGTGGACAAGAGAGGAGCCACAGTGCAGAAACATGAAGAGACCAGCAGAGATTGCAACAGAGACCTGAAAGAAGGTAGCATAATAATGAAGCTAGTAACAGACTGTGGAGTAAAGACAAATGTCTTGAGGGCTTGAAGCAATAAAATAATTCTTGAGGACATTTTATAATGCTACAAAACTTATCATAAGGAAAAATACAGACACTATAAAAGCAAGAGAAATTGTAGCAGAGCGGGTAAAGATGAGACAACATAAAGGTCAAGGAACATGATGCTTCAAGCAAGAGACAGCAATGCAAAGACTTTCCAAGCTCTGAATAAGTAAGAAAAAGTTGAAGCTTGTCTTTGAACTGACCTGTGCTCCTCTGAACACGACTATTTTTCTTTGGATGGGTTTACAGCTGTAGGAAATTGAATTGTGAGACAACTACTACAGTTTCCTACAGTCTCAAGGTATGAGCAGCTGGAGCCACTCAAAAGCACCCAGAAATCCACGGTGACAGGATGATCAGGATGACTCAAAAGGACCATGTCTCAAGCAAATAAATCACTTGGTGCTAAGTACCCAATGCTGACACACAGACCACTCTGCTTTGTAAGCCAGAGTGTCTCAGGGAGGATTCTCAAAGGATTCCTCCAAAATTAGACTTCTGGTCTGAGCTGCAGCACTGCTGCAGGCACATCTTGCAGTGGTTGCATTTATGAACTACCAGACCATAGCAGGGGCAAAGAAATCCCTTTAATTCAGCCGAGTCCATTGCCTGTGTGCACACTCTTGCAGCACAGAGATACCAGAGAATCATGGAATGGTTTAAGCTGGAAGGGACCTTAAAGCTCATCCAGTTCCACTGTCCCAGGCTGCTCCAAGCCCAGTGCAACCTGGCTTGGACACTTCCAGGGATCCAGGGGCAGCCCCAGCTTCTCTGGGCACTCTGTTCCAGGGCTTCCCCACCCTGCCAGGGAACAATTCCTACCCAATATGCCATCCCTCCCTGCCCTATGGCAGTGGGAGCCATTCCCCCTTGTCTGTCATTACATGCTCTTGGGAAAAGTCCCTCTCCAGTCTCCTTGTAATATCTTTCTTAGAGAGGGCAACACTCTGGAACAGACAGGACTCAAACAGTGACAGCTGTAAATCTACTCACTCAAATAAATGCTTCCTTACAGATTTTTCTGTGACATCATCTTTCAGAAAAGAGACCTCGTTATCATTCCCCCAAAAGGTTATCCTGATCTTAATTTCATCTTAAGTTTTATAAAAGAGAATACTTTCACACAGGCAGAGAAAGGGGCCAGATGAAGTGCCCTGGCATTCAGATAAAAATCAGTTTGCACAATAACTGCCTCTGAGTATGTGCTTCTGAGAGAATATTTTATTGAGTAGCATCCAGCCTACTGCACAAACTCCTCCGCCTCTCAGAGCTACAGAACAAATGAGGGTATGCCCTGTAGTTGTTGTACAGAGGGAGATGTCTGATTATGCACTTGGGCTAAACTTCTGCTGGCAAATCCCTGGTGCTCGTTCAGTGTCTGTAGGATGCTGTGCATAAGGCACCAGCAAATCCTGGAATGATGTGGGAAATTGTCCAGCTCCTTCACTCCTGGATAAATCACAGACTAAATGCAAATGCATTGCATGGAACAATGGCATGGCTGCTACTGTATGCAATATATATTAGAAATGAAGGATCTCCACCAGGATCCTCATTTTCCAGTATCAAAAACAAGCTTTATTTTGAAATTCCCATATTTAATGGAAAAGCATAACTTTGCAATACAGAGAACAAAACCTTTCCCACAGCATTTCTATGAAGTGTTCTAAACAAACCCTCTGGAAAGGAGCCTCTGAAGGGCTGGAGATGTGCAGTGCACAGAGCTCCCTTTGTCCTTTCACACAGCAATCACGGCTCCTTTGCAGACCTGCCCCAGCCCTTCATGTTTGCACTGCTGTAAAATGCATTTGGCAGGACACACAATTATACTGCAGTCCAAAGGAAAAAGAAAAGTGGTCCTTTTCTCCCATGCACCAAAAAGATCTGGAAGAATCTCTTTATATCCATCAGGTATGACTCTTCCCAGAATCACTGAATTGTTTGTTGGACATAGAGGAAACTTGTGGCTCAGTCCCCGAAGCATCCTGTGGTGCTGGGCCAGGTGTGATGTCAGGGCTGGGCCCATGATTAATCATGCCTGAGTTAGGCTCAATTTCCCTTAAAAGGCAAGCCAAGGACTTTATCAGTTTTAATAATGTTCCCAGATGCTTTGGAGTGGTGTAACAAAGCTGCTGTGTCTCTGCTACATCACCCTAGTTTGAATGGCTCTCTCTGGAAGCAAGGAATCAAGGCCAAGTGCTTGGCTTATCATAACCAGAGTTTGGAAACATGTAACAACGACAGAAACTCTTGGAAACTCAAATATATTTGGAATATCTTTGCTTTAAATATTGGAGGTGTCACAGAGAGGAGCATTGCCTTTGCATGGTACCCAAACCATCATTATCCTAAAGCACTGATTTCAAACTCTGAATTTCAAACTGATACAGGAGTGATTTTGCCTCAGTCATGGGCCAGGAGAAACAACTCTGTCCCAAGATAATTGGTTTTATTTTGGAGCATCCATATTCTCCCTAAACCACACCTGCACAACCCTTCTCTCTCCAAGTATCAGTCACAGCAGGGCATTACTGAATTTCAGGCAATGAAAACAGTAAATTGAAATATTTTATATCACTTGTTAACTAATGTTTTGATAAATCAATGCACTAATATATATATAAGTTGAACACTGGGTTAGCCCTTACACCTCTAGTATTTTTCCACTCACTTTATTCAGAGGTTGAGGCATTTTACACTGGAAATAATTCAAAATAATCAATTGGACCACAGGAAAGCTATGTGAAGTCCATGCTATTCAGGCAACACTGAATAATTTTTCATGTTAAAATTTGTAGTTATCATTACACTTTGAGCTTTAAAAAAATTGTTACTGTTTCATTCTAATTTAATTTTTCTTATCTGCTGAAGATATAAGAGATAATTAGTTGATTGCAACACAGAAGAACCCATGCAAAACCAGCACAGACAGAGATAATGTGTCAGTTAAAAGGCAGGAAAAGTTTACTTACATGTAGTGAGAAAATTTATTTTAGTCTGGATTAAAGAAAAAAAAAAAAAAAAGAGAGGGGATTGGAGGAAAGCAAACTAGTACTGCTTTTCAGCCACAAGCCTGAATCTTTATTTTATAGGAAATTACATGGAGACTCAGATGACAGCCAGCTGATAGCTAGGTGAAGTTTCGGTCTTGTGCTGCAGAGAGCTCAATTCCTATTCATATAAAATCTGTTTTTATTAATTCAGGACAGAGCAAGCTGATGTGTGTGTGGTATCAGTGCATTTCCCTTGCTTTTCTGGAAAAGATCTCAGGACTAATCTGACAGGGTTCCTCTTCTCCTCCATCACCTCTTCCCAGAGCTTTTCTGAGACCAGCACCCTTGGGGCTCCTGCCCAAGGTCCCTCTGCTTTTTTCTCCCATACCAGGCTATTCTGTGAATGCTCACAGTTGAGAAACAGCCCCAGCATTCTGGAATCTCTTAAAATTCATACTAATTAAATTGTACTCAACTGATATTTTGGTTCCAATACGTATTTAGAATTATTTCTTCAAACCACAGTAAGCCAGAACACTTAAAGGACACAGGTTTTGACTGCAGATGTTTCCACCTGAGCTTCCAACTTTCTCTCCCACTAAAGGTGAACCCTGGAACTCTTTTTCTTCAAATACACTGAGATCAATATTTTGCTGCAAAGGTTTGCAGCGTTTCTTATAAAAGGTCAAACTATTTTTTTTTTAATTATTATCTATGGCTCCTGGTATAAGTACTTGATGGGAAACAGACTTTTTATTAGAAAAAGCCTGTTCACCAGATAGCACACAATTCAGTGGGAAGAGCTTTATCAGAACCTGGCTTCCTGGAGAAGCTGTGGTGCTCCTCAGCTGATGGAGAGCAATGCCATCACAGTGGCACTGATTCATTTTAAATGTCACTGCTTTAAAATGCCATCAGCTGGGAGCACCTCTGGACACTCTCTGTGTAAACCAGCTCAGCTTGCTTGGCTTCAGTGGCACTACAATGATCTGAATCAACTGCAAATCCACTCCTTTGTGCTGAGCCTTCATTCTCAACAGGAAGGTTAGAGGGGGGAAGAGCCAACTCTGCAGAGCCCAGGAAGTTTTTGCAGATTCTCACAGCAGTTATTATCTGTGAGAGCAGCTCCACTGCTGCTCCCAACAATCAGAGCCACAGCACAAACCAGAGCCAGGCTCCCCCTGCCATTTCAAAAACCCCTCTCAAAGAGAGATGTGTTTGATGACACAGGAGGGAAATCCCCTGGCTGGCAAAGCCCATTTTTAGTGCTGATGTATCTTCACTCCTTGAAAATAAGTAAAATCCTGCTGGAGCAGCCAAGGCCAAAATGGAACTTTAATCAGGCCCCTGTTCCTGGAGGCTCCCACTGTACCCAACTCTGTAAGAGATAACAGGGAGTTGTTGATGAGAATGGTGCTGGAGAGCCAGAAGTGGCATCAAGGATCCTCCCTTTAAGAGCTGGATCCTCCCAGCATTTCCTTTCTTCATAGTAAAGCAAAACCCTCCCAGCTGCAACCCAAAGGAGTCTTAACCCAGAGATATTTTCAAGGAAATTTGAATAACCCCAGTGGAAAACTGGGAAACTTGATTCATTTACGCTTAAAAATGGCATCAACTAATTGCAGCCTGTGAACCAAGAGCAACAAAAGCATAAATCAAGATTAAATTTGGCTCAGAAACTAACAGCCAGGTTTTGCCAGCTTTTAAACTTTTAGCATTTAAGGTTGAAGTCCTTACTCCTCCTATGGAATTCTGCTCTGGGCCTTGTTATGTGTGCACAGAGGAAAGTCAGAGACTATGGTGTTGCTATCAATTATGGTTCATATTGATTTGTTTCTATGGAATTGCTATATTTGTCTCTCCATAAATAATGGAACAATTGAAAGGTACTTTTTAAATTAAAAAAAAAAAAAGAAGTTTCTATTTCCAGAAAATCTTACCAAATAATGCTACACTTTTATATACAAAAGTGACTAGGCTGTGTCACAACATTTTTCTGCAAAATTCCCAGTTGTTTTCCAGATGATGGTCCTATATTAGGCCATGGGCAAGCATGGTGAAAATTAAATAAATCTGGACATTTAAACCCTTGCCCCTGCATTAATTTCCCCACTGAATGCCATCACCATTGAACTCATGATAGACACAGAAATTAAAGACCCCTATTATACTAAGGTGACATTGTTTTTCAAGCAGATCTAATACGGCTCACACCATACCCCACTGACAACAACCACAGGATTCAGTTCAGCTTTTTTGCCCTCCCATCACCTCTTTCCTCCAAAAGAGATAGGGGAGCTGCCTTTCCAACCCTCATCATTCAACATTCCCTGCACAGACAGTGACATTCCCATCCCCAGCTCCGTGGCCTTTTCCCTACACAAATTACCAGCTGGAACCTACAGTGAACTGAGCTGAATGCTGTGTTTTTAATTCCTTTCCTAATTAACCTATTTGCATGCATTTCACTAATTGTACAGCTTTGCACAGCTAATGAGGTCTGTCCCACTCTGCTGTGCCCCAACAGCTGATGAAGCACAGCCACCTGTGACCACTGCTGCCACTGGAGAGGATTTTTGGGGGCACAGAAGCTTGGCCATTACCAGTGGCCATTCCACAAGCTCTGGGTGAAGGCATCAGGGGAACATTCCTGCTTGTTCCTGATAGGATCTACCTTGACTCTTGTCCATGAATTTGCATGATCTCCTTCTGAAAGTGATGTTATGTCACTCTCACTCCTCTGGTTTCATCCAGAACTGACAAATCTCTGACTGTGGGAGCTGCTCTACTCACCTTCTGCCTCTGTGACTTCCCAAAGTTCAGCCATACTCTCCCCCTCATCTCTCTTTCCAAAAAACTGAGAAGTCTCATTTTCTGTAGCATGAGCTTCCCATCCTTTCCTGTTTTATTTGCCCTTCTCTGCTGCCTCTCTAAGTCCACTCTATCCTTGTTGAGGTGTGGAGATCACCCCTGCACAGAGCACCCAGAATGGGGGCACATCAAAGCCCTTCATGCTAGAAAAATAATGCCCTGTGCCTCTCTCACTTACCCTTTCTCAGGCTGCCTGACATCCATGGAATTGAGGATTTAAGGAAACTGCTTAAGCCTCAGAGATCACTTCCCTAAACTGTGATTGTCAGTTACAAATTCAGCACCACTTTATTCTGGTTTGGCTTATTCTGTCATAGTCTGCACCACAGTTTCTTTGCCACCTTCTTGGCCTGTGACACCAATTGTTTTACAAGATCTTCCTGGATCAATCGGCAGAACATGGAACTGTGTGAAAGAGCTCAATGCTTTGTAGGAGAAGATTTCACAGAGGTACTGTACATCACACATCCCCTCTCCTAGTCAGTGATGGAGATGCTGCTGAAAATTCGTTTTCAACACTGTGTCCTTTGGAACTGATTTTCATTCATTATTTCCCCCAAACTGGCAACAGAGTACACAGCTTTTCTTTCACAATTACAGAGTTTATTCTTGCCCTAAATCCTCCACCACTGCCTCTCACCTGAGAGATGCATAAAAATTGACCACTGGAGACATAATCACAGTATTCAGCCTGGAGAGGAGAAGCTTTGGGCTGAGCTCAGGGTGGCCTTGCAGGGCCTGAAGGAGCTGCAGGAAAGATGGAGAGAGACAATTGCCAAGGGCTGGAGGGACAGGACACAGGGAATGGCTCCCAGTGCCAGAGGGCAGGGATAGATGGGATATTGGGCAGGAATTGTTCCCTGGCAGGGTGGGCAGGCCCTGGCACAGGGTGCCCAGAGCAGCTGGGGCTGCCCCTGGATCCCTGGCAGTGCCCAAGGCCAGGTTGGACATTGGGGCTGGAGCAGCCTGGGACAGTGGGAGGTGTCCCTGCCATGGCAGGGGTGGGGCTGGATCGGTTTTAGGGTCCCTTCCAATCCAAACCATTCTTGGTTCTTCGATGATGATGTGAGTAAAGAAACTCCATCAGGAGTTTCCTACTTGGCTCCATGAGCCTTGCTAGTGACACCAAGCACTTGGCTGAGCAGGCAAAACAATGACAGCCAGGAATTCCTCTGAGAGCCTCAGGAGCCAGCCCTGGACAGAGCACAATGTTGCTGTGTCAAAACTGCTTCCAAGGCCTGGGGCAGCTCAGGTACAGCACAGGCAGGTGAGTGCAGAGCAACCTCATCCTTCCACTTTTTTTCTGAAAAAACTACAGCCTTGCCTCCCAGTCTCCCCCTGAAACACCCAACAGGTCTTTCTCACCTTTTTCTTGACAAATTACATATTTTTATTTCTTTTTATTTGAGTGGATCAGTATGCCAGAGCAGTTGCTTCAGGGATATATCCCAAGAACGGGGCAGATGAACACTGGGAAACCTTTGGCAAAATGCCTGTGTTTCAGACAAGGCTTCAGAGGGAGCTTCTCCAGCAGCTCCCTTGAGCTGCAGCATTTGTTTCTCAGCAGCTACACGTGAAGTGCCGCAGTCCAAAGGGGTTTCAGCTCTATTTGCAGAGCCAAAGCCTACAAAAATCCTGGAAAAGAGGGTGGGAGGTGGAAGGAGAGAAGTGCAACAGCAATATTCCATACTGGTACAGTTTTGCTGCACTGCAGAGTAACTTCAATGGGAGAAGACTTAAAAGAGACTCTTCTCTCACACTCGGCAGGGCAGAGACTGAAAGGCTGAGAGCTGGCAGGATCGCTCTTTATTCCCAACACTAGGAGTGGAAACCAGTTGGATTTGAGGATGATTCTTGCATCAAACAAACATTTTGCTGTTAATCGTTTTGACTCTGATGAATTAACCGCTTGTTTGACCCTATTTCGGAGACACTTTGTTAGCAATATTGTGGGGATTTCTGATCCAAAATGTTATGACTGAAATGCATGACACACTGTTTTTAGCAGCTACCACTGATTGTTCTGAACCCTCTTAAGGTGGTCTTCATAAATGTGCTTTTTGCATTTTTTATTCTTTACACAACCGACACTAAACAAAAAAAAGAAGAGTCATAAAGGTTTAATCTGCTCTCGATAATCATAGTGCAAACAGTCCCATTTCTTAATTTGGGAAGGAGTGCAGATTTCAGTGCACTGAAACCTCTCAGTATCTCTGTGGAGATGGCTGCAGTGTGGAAGAAACAGGCAGGCAGAATTTTCTTTCATTATTTCTTAAAGTATAACAGCAATAAAGAGACACCCTGCTAACAAGGTGGTGCTTTGATATGGATATCCTCCCTCCAGTCCATTACTGAATCTCCTTCACAGCAAGCAAGCTCTGCCTTTTAAGACTTCCAAGGCCAGCCTGCCACTGCCAGTTTTAATTCTGTGGGCCAGGGTTATGAATATCCCGTCGTGGGCTCCTCTCAGGAGGTTACAGGGCACTGATCCCAGGTCACTTGGGAAAGTGCCACCAAAGGGAGCAGCACGAAGGCAGCAGCTCCTGCTCTCAGCTTATTCCACATCAATCCAAAGGGTGACCCAAGAGCAGGAGACCTCAACCCATAAGGCAGCAACTGGAACATGATATTCACAACTCCCCCATTAGGAATCAAAACACAAAATGGGTGAGCCACAGGAGTGAGTGGCTTTTGTGGAATGGACAAGGGAAAAGAGATGAACTCATTAGAGAATAAAGACAGAGAAATTAAATATAAAACTCTTTCAGATGTTACTAATCTCATATATCCTGATTAAAATACCAGAAAATACCATGAGCAAAATGTTTAATGAGAATTTTCTTAGTACATTCAGTGAAGAGAAGGCTCCACCTTGACTTTAGCAGTGTTCCAGTACCTAAAGGGGGCCTTCAGGAAAGCTGGAAAGGGACTTTTTACAAGGGCCTGGAGCTACAGGGCAAGGGGAAATGGCTTCACACTTACAGATATGAGATGTAGCAAAGAAATTCTTCCCTGGCAGGGTGGGCAGGCCCTGGCACAGGGTGCCCAGAGCAGCTGGGGCTGCCCCTGGATCCCTGGCAGTGCCCAAGGCCAGGTTGGACACTGGGGCTGGAGCAGCCTGGGACAGTGGGAGGTGTCCCTGCCATGGCTGGGGTGGGGCTGGATGGGCTTTAAGGTCCCTCCAAAACCAGACCATTTTGGAATTCTATGATCACACACTGTTTTTTTTTCTATGTTCTCTGCTGTTATTCTATGTTATATGTTACTATTCCATGTTCTATGTTATTATTCTGTGTTCTGTGCTGTTATTATATACCTACCAAATCAGCACAGCTTCTGATATACAGTTTCCAAATTTTCACACATTTATTTTTTTCAATGCAATACAAATGAAGGAGGATTCCTAAATACTTTAGTTGGAGATGAAGCTGCCTCTGTATTCCCTGCAGCCCTGTCCCCACTGCAGACACTGAGGTATTAACCTGTTGCACAAACATTATAGCAATGCTGACACACAGATTTTGAGAAATTACAATTAAACTTTGCCTATGTTAATCCTCATTAACACATTTTGTCAGAGAGAAAATTTGAGATTAAACAGATTAACAATCTGTTTGGACATAACCACAGGGCTGGACAAAGCCATCAAAGCCACATTGACATCCTCCAAGTTTCAGCAGGCCTAACACTTCTTCCCCCAAAAGGCACTGGTAGGAATTAGGCATTAATATCAAATGGAAATGTAGCTCATGGAGAAGAAATATTTTTATGAGAGTAATATTGCTGGCAAAAATGTGCAGTGATGGGATTGAGGGTGTATTAGCAAACAATCAATGCATCTGTGGCATATGTCAGTGAGACATCCCTGAGAAACAAATGGTTATCCTGAGCAGCACTAAGGCACTCCAGAGCATGGGAAATGGAGAATACATTTTATCATGTGACATCAAGCATATGGCACATTGCTGACTGGTGAATGACAAACTTTGAAAGGTTATTATTACCCTAATGAGAAAAACCTGACA
Source organism: Pseudopodoces humilis (assembly GCF_049639895.1). NCBI lineage: Eukaryota > Metazoa > Chordata > Aves > Passeriformes > Paridae > Pseudopodoces > Pseudopodoces humilis. The sequence goes on along the minus strand of NC_142213.1, from coordinate 19,751,548 downwards.
GAAAGGAATTAATTAGCTTTGCATTTATTTAATATTACCAAATAGCACAAGCTCCAGATGGCAGCACCCAAGGTATGAGAGGGGGAGAGTGGGGGAAGTCTATTTTTTCTGTCTCTTGGTACTTCACTCTAGGATGGCAAAACAGAAGCAATCCCGTTACTCCAATTCTTATCTGCTGTGAGAAGGAAATTGCAGTAGAGCTATTAGATTAAGGATTTAATCTTGACGAGGCATTGGAATATTTTTAAGTATGTGTTGCTCATTCAATAAAAATTATGTGTGCCTTTTTTCCTTCAGTAGCAGCTCATAAATATTTGCATAAAGCCTTCAGCTGCTTTGGGAGAGGCACAAACTCAGTCACAGCTCCTTGCAAAGAACCCACTTCTGTTAAATGATCAAGGGGCTTGGTCAGATTTTCCTGCTGAAATATACACCAATACTACACTGGGAAACGGTGTGATTTTTTAAAACTTTAAATAATCTGAACAGAAACAATAATTACAATAATGTATAGACAGGGAGTGTTTTGAGTACATCTTTATAACCAGTGCTTTCACACAGAGCACAGCCCACAGCTGACTCTCAGGGCATCCTCAGGTACATTGTCCTGAAACCTAAAATCCTTATGAGATTACCAACACCTTCTCCAACAGAGAAAAGTGCAGGCAGATAGAGAACACTGGATTAGCTGGCTGGGAGAACTCTCCAGCAAAGGGTACAGATTAATTCAGCTTTTTTGGAGAGGTGCAACCCTAAAAACCTAAAAACTGCTTCAGCAGTGAGGAATGACTGCTGTTCACCCTGTAGATGGATGGGGACAAAGGGCATCCGAAGACAAATTAAACTATCCAAGAGGGCAAGTGCATCAAGTCAGTATTTTCTGTAGCGCTAATTACTAGACACTCATAGAATTACAAAGGAAAAACACTCCTAATTCTTTTCCCTATACAAGTCTTCAGCCTCAAAATCAATGGTGATTTTACAGCAAAGAGCAAGTAAACTTTTGGAATTTTTTTATGTCCTTGAGGGGTTGAAGGTTAGGCACAAGATTTCATAACTTCCTTAGGAACTTCATTTTGCCATCGCAAAGAGTTCAGCTTCGCCTTGGTTCCATTTCTGACTAAAATACCTCATGACAGCTTTATAGTATTAATTTCCTTTTCTACTGCACTCCTTATAAATGTTTTCTTTATGGCATAAATCACATTCCCAGCACCAGATAAGTGAAGGTGCACACAGATCTCTTTGCTGGCTTTGGTATCCCAGGTGATCAGGGTTCTCTATTGACCAGTCACTGTCACAGCTCTCAGTGACCTGAGCCATTCTGATGGCCACAGAAATGAGATGGTGAGAAAAGAAAAAGAACACTAATTGAAATTACATCTTAGGACAGCTACTAATATGGTCACAAGATCTCTAGAGGATATTGCTGGTTTTCCAGCAGTTAATCCTGCTAGTAATATTTGTTTTCTCTCAGTTTTAGCAATGTTCTTCCAGACACACAGATAAGCCTAAGGTCTATTTGTTTTCTAGAAAGACCTTATCTCCTGGGCTCTTAAATAAGAGGTACTACTTTTGTGGATCTGGGGGAAAAAAAAATAATTTTAGCCTACCTACAGCTTTTTTCAGGCTGTGCTACAACCCAGATTGTCGATTCAAGGACCCTGAAACTAAACAGGTCCATCACTCACCCTTGTCATCAGCGCCAACAGTCACACATAAATAAATCCAGGCTCTGCAGGATCCCTGGGCAGCCATGCCACAGAAAGTCAGGACAGACAGCCAGGAATTCCAACCACCCCTCTAGCACCCAGCAGGGGAGGGACACCTGTGGGCCCCAGGGAGGAGTCAGGGCCATAATTGCAAATATTCAATTCCATCAGCAGCCTGCTATTGCTGGGACACGGTGCCTGGAGCCCGCTCAGTGCCCTCCCTGCTGGCTCTGCTGGTTCTCCACGCTCAGCCCTGGTGCACTGGCACAGCTCTGGAGACCCTGACACACCGAGAGCAACACATCCAGCCCAGGACACTTCTGCAGCCAGGAATACTACATTTGTAATCACTTCTCCTGAGCTAAAAGCACAGGACTTTGGGATGAAAACCACAGCAGCACTTGCAAATACAATGCATGTAACCCAAGCCTGGGGAAGTTTTATTGCCCTCATGTGTGGCAGAACCAGACCCCTCTCACTGACCTTGGTGCAGCATGTGGAGCCGACCAGGAAATCACAATTAGGTGAAAGAATTTGTGTAGCTTGTCCTTTCAACTGCCTGAAAACGTAGAGCCAGAGCCAATGTTCTGTAAGGTACAGCACCGAGTGCTTCGTATGCAAATTATAGTTGCTCTTTTTCCTTTATAGTTATTATTTTTTTTCTTATTTGTTCTCTTTTTCTTTTTTTCCTTTCTCCTTTTCCCTCTCCTTTTTTTAATTCTTTGCAGTTGCAGAGGGGTTTCTGTGATGGGGCCTGGAGCACTCGCTGTGAGCTCCTCAGCTGTGCCCGCGATCCATCGCCGGCGGGGCCAGCGCCAGCCCTGCCGCTCTTGGAACAGCTGCTCAGGGACTCCATGACCCATCAGCCAACAAACATCATCCCCATGACCTTTGTTCTCTTTCCTCAGACATAAATTGTCAAGCTTGAGTCTTCACCTAGGCCTGACTTTCCCGTGTGGCCGAGCAAGCTCCGTTTATTCTGACTTTTAGAGGATAAAGCAGCCGCATCAGCCCTGACTAGGAAATGAAAGGAACATTACAAAACTATGAAAATGAAATGTTCCATTAAAAAAATAATTCCATTACAACTCAAACCTATTTCCTGTTTCAAATTGGGCCTAAGATGATAATGTTTGCTTTGGATGCTGCTCTGCTGAACTAAAAACCTTTATTAATGATGTGCTGCTGTTTCTTAGAATTATCTTAACAGATGGACTTATAAATCATAAGTAGTAACCAAATTCTAATAATGAAGCCATTTAATATATGCCTCAACTTCTGACAACTTAATACTTGCTTTGAAAGAAGCAGTCCCCAAGCTAATCTGTTTATAGCCCAACACAGGTTACAGGGATGCGCTCCCTCCCTACTGCTCACTCCTTGTCACAACAGCTCAAAACATCCATGTCTGTGTTCTTTACCACATTTTGTAAATGAATGCTTAAATTACAAAAGATATTAATGGTCATCAAGATTTTAAAATATTCTGATCCTCTGAAAAAATATGTGGAGCTCTTGAGCTTCAAGTCTACATTTACATACAAATGGAAATACACACTCACATGTGCATGCACACACACACAGGACTCTTATAAACTATCCCAAATTTATTCTTCTCCAGATTGAACCTTAAGAAATTAAATGAACTTTTAAATAACTATTTGTTCTAACTGGATAGCCTCAAGTTATTTATAGCCTGTTCTCTCCCAAAGCAGCTTTCACCCATGGATTTGCCAAACCCCACCACTCAGGAAATGGCAAGGGCGTGGAGAGCACAGCAGCTCAAGCCAGATTAGCTTTACCAATGTATTTGTCATCATGGAAATACAAAACAACCATTAAATTAAACTGTTAAGAACCTTGGAGCAGAGAGAAAGGATTGAAATCTGCTTTCTGTCTTAAACCTACAATTCTCATTTATTTCAGGGCCTGCAGAGCTGTAGCCAAGCACCACTGTGAGCCCAACAGACAGAACAAATCAGGAGAGAAAACAAACCCATTTCTGGACACATTCAAAGGGTCCCTCAAGTGAGCTGCCTCCCAGCTCTCTGAGCTACGGGATCTCCCAGGGAAAGCAGCAGTTCTTTCAGACGTAGCACTAGAATAATTTAGAGTAAATCCAGCTAATTCAGAATTCAGCTGAATGGAGAACAGTTGAAGAGGTTAAGGCTGGTTTCATGGAAGCAATCAGGTGGTTTTAGGTGTTGTTTAGGATGCTCTTGTAAATCAGATCCTCAACTGAGCATCACGAGCTTTACGAAACAAGGGATGTGCAGGCAGTTTCTTTTCTGTCCCAACTACAATGAAACAGAAAAAACCAGAAAAACCCCCCAAAAAACAACCCAGACTTGTCTTGAGTATTCAAGCCCACCCAGTTTCTGCCCCCAGGCTATGCCTTGCCTGGTGTGAACACTTTCTTTGCCAAGATTGGAAGATCAGCCGCACCCACTGTCACCATAACTGGGACAATCTATCAGTCTGAAATTGTCCAACACCAACATCCATTTCAGGTGACTTTTGCATTTATTCACCTGAATTACTGACATAGATCCATTTTCTTCTGCAGCTGAGGGTATCAGAACAAAGAGCTACATTCCCCCAAGCCTTCCCATGACACACAGATCAAGGCATCACATCCAGAAAAACTCCCAAGAAAACCTGAAGTGTGTGATTTCTATCAACTAACTCACCAAATTTGCAACCACTTTGTGAGCTCATGAGCAATTGCACCCAGAATTCAATGCTGGCACACAAGAGACAGTGGAATAAAAATATTTTAAAGCAATTATTTAGAAAAAAAAATAATTTACAAACTGGTCCACAGTGATTGCTTTAATTCACTTTCTATTTCTGCTCTCACTTTTGTGAATAGTTTTATTTCCATTTAAAAATTGTTATAAATGTGTGAAATTAAAAAGACATGTGGGTGTGCTTTTTAGATACTTACAGTTACATATTTAACAATCATCACCAAAGTGATTGTTAACAATCATCATCATAATTAGATTTGTAAGTCTCAACACACATTTGCAGAACTAGACTTTTGCTCCTTTCCTCTGCCAGAAAAACCTTGGCTCTTGAACGTGGAGCATGACAGCAGGGGTACAATTAGAAGTAGAGACTGGCACAGATAAAAGTGCTTAGAAGTGTGAAGGTGGAAGTCTTGATCCTTCCCCCTCTCATTCCTCTCTTACGGAACAATTCCACTCCTCTGGAAACCTGCATGGACAGGCCAGTATTGGAGAGCAGCATCTCTTGCACCAGCCAGTCATGGTTTCATTCCAAAATGAAGCTTTTTAATTTGTTTTCACTTTAATAAAATAGACTTTCAGGCTGTCTTTAACTCAGTGGGGCACTGACAGGGGGTCCACATAGTTCTCCTGTTCCCCAGGGATGGCCACACCTGAACAGAGGACATGGAAACCTCTGAAGCTGAATCAATAGAAAGGTTTCAGCTACACTTAATTCTGCTTCAAAGCTACAGAGATTTTTACTGTGTTGCAAAGCCAGGAGCAGCTTTCAGTATTGCCATATCAGAAAATAAAGATAACAGTTGTCATAAAGAGTAATCTGACTGATGTACATTTACACACACAAGTAGATACAAAAACACACACCCACACTCAGAAATCATGCAGGTAAGGTTGAATGAATTCAGAGTTTCTATTCACAGGAATATTGATATTTCAATTGATAACAGGGTTCTGTGGGTTTACAATAATTACCTTTGCTTTTTAAAATCCCAAACCAAATCATTCCCTAAAAGGCATTTTCTGCCATCCTCCTTTAATATATTCCTCCAGTTTCATGATTACCTAACAAGACACAGCACTATTGATCCCATATGCTTGGATGAGCTGTAGATTATGATGTACTGAAAAAAAAATCTGCTTCAGAGACATTTTGCTGTATCCTGGAAAACATTTCACAAGCCAAACATATTGATTCAACATTGTAATAAGTGAGAAATTGGGACTTCTCTTTTTTGTTTTCTTCTTCTAAGTCAATATCCCAGTTTCTTGAACTCTAAAATCACACAGATTAGGCAAAAAATAACTTACTTAAAGACTTCAGATCTTCCTTATCAATTTTTAATACTCCTAAACTATAATAATAGAGAAATAAAAGCAGGAATTAATATTCACTTAAAGAAAAAAAAATATAAATCAATCCCAAAGAAGAGCAATAGGCACACATATACTTCTATATTTATTTATAACATTCCATGGGAATTCTTTGGGTTTGGGAATTCATTTTCCCAGAAGTCATTACATTCCCTGAAACATGAGGTCTCACCTGATCACTACTATGGACAACAACTTTTTCATTGGTAAATTACCCATTTGCATCTTATGTGTAGATATCAAAACTTCTTCTCTTAGTTCAGTACTTTACAACATGAGCAACCCCAAGAATTCCATTCACTCTTCTCAAGGATGAACTGAAATACACCAAAATTTGCATTCCATTTAGGATTCATTGTTTCCTGGCTAGGATATTCTTAAACATCAGGATATATATTTATATATAAAAGAAGACATACAAAGTAACTCGATTTTAGCTCCTGAAGCATTCAGACATAAAGAACTCCAGCACTCTCATAATCCATCCTAAAGCTCAGTGATGAGGAGATAATTAGGAGTGTATGCAAATGATGACAAGTTTGATATACACATGCTGAGCCCAGGCATAGCTGAAGGGCTGATTCCTCTGCGTGGTGAGCAAAGCTCCTTCCCTCTTTAGAGGAAGATCAGGTTATGGATATTGCTGAATGAAGCAAGAGATTGCACAGTGAACCCAGCAAACCTCGAATCAGGTTCTGAAATCAGCTGCTGAGTGCAGCCCTGAAGTGTCAATCAGCAGGGTTCCTCTTGGCAGATCAATGTGCACGGCAGGCACACCACAGATGAATGTGGATTAAATGTTCTAAGTGCTCCTCCTCATCTGCTCTTACCTCTGGGTTGGGTTTCTAAACCCGAATTAAACAACCCCTGCCCCCCTAAAACCTCTGATCTGCTTTTTTGCAAGTGTATTTTGTCTCCGTTCTAATAATTCAACTCCGTGCTAATATAATATAAAATAACCTTTTAAAAGAGATTTGAAATTTAAGAATTGGATGCATTACGATTGCAGACATAACAAAATGATCTGGTCTCTAACAACTTCCAGTAGGAAATATTTGTAATATAATAGTATCTCGTTTCCCAATGTATGCTACTCAGAGACCTAGACAGCTTGGCTTTAACCTCTGTGATGTTCTCACTGGGCTCACAAACCTCACAACAAAATCACTCTGCTTTTAGCCCCTCATTTCAACTTTCTGGCTTGTAATTTATGCTCTGCTCCTGTCTCATCTTTTCCTGTAAATTGAATAAGAGCCTTACATTGCAGCTTTCACTTTCTGACCATGAGAATGAAGGCTCTGCTCTTGGAGAAGCCTCTAGCAAAATTCAGGAGACATTCATGCTCTGCTCAGAGGAGGAGTGTCACCAATTAAGCAGTGCTATAGAAGGCACAGGTAGTTACACAGATCCCTTTCATCTGTTAATTAGGGAAAGCTCTGAAGATGGGTGGGAGCAGCTGTACAGCCACCAGCAGCCAGCAGGAGCTGACACCCAGTGGGGACCAAGAGCACCCTTCAGTCAGGGCAGGAATTCACCCCAAACCTTTGCACCCTTCACATGTTCTAAGCAAACCAGATTGGCTTGTCGAAAATCTGAAGGAATTCAGGTCCCAAAATCTGCAGTTGCCAATAGGGCACGGAGAGATCCCTGGGACAGCATCTTTCCAGTGATCAACAGGAGCTCTGCACTGCCAGGCTCGCATGGAGTGCTCAACCCCCTCATGACTTCTTTGCTGTCCTCACACACAGAGGTGAATATCAGCCCTCGAAGGAGAACTTCCCACACAGCTAAAATAGCAGAAAATATTTAGGGGAATTTCTCCTTCAAAATTAGCTCTCACTTAATGTTATTTTATGATCTAACATTTTGTATAGTAAAGCAAAATGTTTTTCAGTATAGGTTTAAGTACCCCTGATAGGTGAAGAAAATGTATTTTCTTACAGGTGGTAACAAATCTGAAGGTGATTCTGTGCATTCCTGCTTCAGCTTCCTGTCTTTGAAACTACTTTTCAGAGCTCCATATGCCCTTCTCAGCATTTGTCAGAAAATAAGCATATACATTTCACATCCACATATTCAAATACAGTCACAGAAAACTTATTCTTGTGTGTTTAAAAGCACATGCTGATTAATGCCAATAAGTCTCAGTCTGAACAAACTCAAAATCTCTTTGCTCTTGGTATGTCAGACTTGTTTCTGTGCCAATCCCTTTCCATTTTGCCAGGAGCGTGCAGTTGTTCTGCAAAGAAACATTTCCCAAAATGTTGTCCCTTTATTTCCAAAATGAAAAGCTTCTTTCAGGAACAGAAGCTCAGAACACATTAAAAATGTCACATTGAATCTCAGAGCAGCAGCTCTCAGCAGTGTGATGCACACAGGATATTCCTGAGGATGTCTGGGATGTTGGAGGACATCAGCACAGTGATCTCCAAGTGGGACCGTCAGGAGTGCTGAAGGGTTAATCCACGTGCAATGGCAGGTGATGATAACCCTCCATTTCTGTCAGCATATGGAACCTGATTTCCTGGGATTGTAGTGCTTCCCAAGCACTTAAAACACAGCTGGAACTGTGGCAATTTTGTAATTTTCTTAAATTTGGGAACAGCTGCTCAGAGCCCTGTTACTGAGCTGTCAGCTCACTGCGTGGAGCCCTTGGATTTGACCATGTTGAGATGTTTCATGATCTTTGTTAGCTTTTCTCTGCACGTCTTTTGATTCAGCCCCTCTCATTGCACTGTCTGATAAAGTCTGGCCAGAGCTGAGTTTTACAGTATTTCCTCCCATCCCATTCAATTACAAGCAGTCAAACCACATGATCTGATACCAATTTAACCAAATTGTTCATTGACAGTGCCATTGCTCCATCTAAAGAAATGAAAATACTTAAGACAGTGCAGGAATGGTTCTTTTCCTAGAGCAGGGATATTTTGGAGGAGTGGCTCTTTTTCCTCAGGCAGGGATATTTTGGAGGCAGGAAAAGCCTGCTGGCACCATGGTTAAACCCTGACTGTCTGAACTGCTCTCTTTGTCCTGTGAGAGTGCGGGGAAAGGGACACGTGGGTGAGCTGCCCACTTGGCACCCAAAATACTCCTGCAGCAGCTGCAGTTCTCCCAGCAGTTCTGAGGCCATGGAAAGTGCAAATGGATGGATCACTGAATGGAAAAGGGCAGAAACACACATTGGACACCAAACAGCTTAAAATTTCAGCAAATGTCATATCTGCTTCTATACATGCTCTTGCAAAAGGAGAAGAAAATAAGGAGTAGAGGTAAAGGGATATTGGAATAATGAAATTTCTCCCTAATAGGCAGAAGCTGATTTTCCCTCTACAGTGTTTTAGAGCTGATTGTTCAATGCCATCAATTTGTTCCATGCCACCAACTGCACTCTGAGAAGGAAACCTCTCTGGGAATTTTACACGTCGGGATAACGATGACATGAGTCCTGCACATGAAAACCCAACAAACTTCATGTCATTTGGAAAGAAAGGCTACCAAAACTACAAATCACTGTCAGCCAGAACAGCCTTCAAGAACTGGATACGCCAGATAAATGGCTCTTAATTATACCTGCAACTTGTCATAATTCTGTGTGTTCTGCGTCCCAAATCAATGTTCCTGCCACAGGACATTAAGATCTACATCCTCAGAGGGAACAGCCCAGCACTGAGCTCTGCATCACCCAGTCCTGCAGTGAATCAATCCTTCAGTGGATCTACAGCTTCTGGCATGGCCAAGCTGCTGCACGAGCAACAGGAGACAGGCAGCCAAAAATGAGAGCTACACTTCATCACGTCTCTGCAGACACAGTAAATACAGCAACAGTAAATCTTAAGGAAATAAATGCATCCTAAACTCTGCTCTCCAACAACTTCAAGGCTACTCAGGGATTTTTTGGATTATTTTTTAGGTACAGAAGGCATCACACAGGAAAGGAGAAAAATCTCTCCTTGTCACCTTCTGTGGGACCAAGCCAGCGAGCAGAATCTGCGAACGTTTTCCAGACCACATAATCAAGAGGATGCTCATTTTGTGGCTCTGAATGGGACTCAGGCACTTGTGTCTCACTCTGTCAACACTTGGAAATGGCTGGGAAGGAACAGCAGCAGAGCTTTTACACCTAGACAATGTTCTTGGCAAAAAGCAGACTCCTCCAGAAAGCAACTGAAAGGATACACAGGGGAAAGGGCTGCTCAGGATTTGTAATCTGGCCTTAGAAACTGAAAGAGAAACTGTGCTGCACAACCAGGAGAGCTGCAAAATCCCTGAGCAAATTAAGCTCAGCTCACCTCCACGCTGGGTCAGCTAGACTGTGACCAATGGCCAAGTTGGCCACTCTCAAGCTGATTCAGAAATCTCTGTTCTGAAATTCAGAAATCTCTGTAAGTGCTTTGTAAACAGCCCCCAAATGCATGTGTTACATGTTTCTGTCTCAAACATGTAACACACAAGCAATAAAATTCCTAGGTAACTAGGAGCAATGGCATTGCTAGATCTTATTTTATATACTTAGAATTTGAATTCTGCCTTTCAAGTTGGCTCTTTAAATCATCCCCATACCTTCCAAATCATATCTGGAATTTAAGCAATGTAAGAAAGACTTTGAGGATCCATTGTTTAGGCTGTCTCAGCAGTTATGTTTAGAAACATGAAGGAATACTAAATTATTGATCCTGCATTCACTTAACTCAAGGAATAAATGGTATTTAGCTGGATTTTTCTTTTTAATTTACTTTCAAAATGGGCTTAAAAAGGACTGAGAAGCAAAGGTGGAGAAAAAAAATCATTTGTGTGCTTATTTACCAAAAAGTTTTGAACAAAGCAGCATGCTAGAAAGCAGTTTTCCCAGCAAGGTTCACTGGAGGAGTTATCATGTTTTCAGAATAGGCTGTTTTCAGAAGCTGAGGAAATCTTAAACTTTTCAAACCCTTGTCCTAAACGTGACAAGTATTGCAACATTTCTTGCTCCTTGTTCAAGGAAATCTCCCAGGAAAATAAACAGCAGAGCAGATAAGCTATTAAGCTGGGCCCCTGACACTGCTGGTTCTTTTCAGGTCTTATATCTGTTAACCTTTCATAAATGTCAGGCTGAAAAGAAGTTTCAACTACATCCCAGTGCCAAAAAATCCCCTGCTCATTCTGCTCCACCGCAGGCTTCCAGGCCAGCTGCATTGCTCCTGCAAGGAGTGGGGGTCTGCAGCAAGGATGAGCTGCACTCTGCCAGGGCCTCCCTTCCCACAATAAAATTGGGGTTGCACATTGCAGGTGAATTATCATAGGTACTGAATTTGCATGAGAGTTTTCACTTGGAGACAAAAGAGGAAAGTGTCACTATGAATTACAAAAGCATGGGAAATATTCTACAAAATAACTGTCATCTACTGTCTCCCAAAATTTCCTTAATAATTTTCATATATCTTGATGAAACTGCAATAAAAGCAAAAAATTGCACCTGCATTATGATGGCCATACTACAGTTACTGGTTTATTATTGGCATAATTTACAAGTTATGTTGAAATGCAGAGAGTGTGTGAACATTTTCAGTATTTGCTACAGCAGAAAGATTGTTTTAATGAACTGTTGGCTCTCCACAATTGTTAATTACCTGCTCTCAGAAACAGCCCTACTCATAGCTAAGATCTTTTTTTTTTTAGTGTTTATAGACAGCAGTAAAACAGCTATCATTATCACATATCAATTAAGAGTCTATCTTTTCCATCCCTTCAGCAATAAAGGCAGTTTTCTCTTGGACAATGTTCTCAGGCACAAGGTGGGATTCTTGGGAATATCCCATGCAGGGTCAGGACTTGGACTCTGATCTTTGTGGGTACCTTCCAACTCAGGGGATTCTGTGATTATTCTTTTAGGAACAGCAAAAGCTCCTCATGCTAAAGGTTTCTCTAAACCATCGCAACCATAGGAGCAAAACCACACAGGTAACAACTAAACCACAACCTGCACATAAAAGAGTCCCCAGCCCCAGTTTGTGACTTCAGAGGGAACATCAGAAAAGGACATGGTTGTTTCCCTAAAGCAATTGTAGGAATGAGATGCACCCTCTCCTTATCACTGAATAAAGTATTATCCATTTAAACCCCTCTCCTCTAAGTAGCAAGTGAAAAATAAAGCAAACATTTCAGACCTGTAGTGATGACCCTTCCACAGGAGCTTTCTGTGGGTTCCTGTATCATTAGGATACCTCACAGAGCACTAATGCCAGAATCCATTCTGGGCTGAAGTGTAACAAATGAAACTTTACATTATTATTCAGGAAGATCAAATGATCAGAGGAGCACCGGCCTAAAGGTCAGCAAGAATTTTTCTCTCTGCATCTCCCTTCTCTCCCCTATATGTCTGTTAAAGAAACAAGATATTAAAAAAGGTCATTTGTTTATAGTGAGTGTGTATTCCTGTGGGTAAATGCACCTCCCTGGAGATGGTCAACACCAAAGTATCAATTCTTGGTTAAAACAAAGAGAAAGAAAAGGATAAAGTCCAGTTATATGCCACCCTGAATTTTGGTGCTGCATTACCTCCTCCCCCCAAACACTGAAGGAGGCAGGAAGACAATGCAGGGAATTGCTCTGATTTGAAATGGAGATTTAATAACTGACTGTTACCCTGGCCTTCTACAGAGTTAATAACAGGTGTAAACCACTCTGCTATTCCACTGTTAGAACTGAAATAAAGATGTCCTGAAATTTCCTGAGCTCCAGCTCCTTGGACCCTTAGAGCTTCCATCTTCGCAGTTTGAGGATTTTGTTTCTTTTCTATCACCTGGGCTAAGTTGTTCTCAAAAGTTGATATCCACCAGGCAATCCTTCCTGGTGCAGCAATTTGCCCTGATAACAGCCCCACTTTGCACATTCTTTTTGCTGATCGAGTTCTGCTGATCAGAATTTGCTGGTGCTCGAGTGCTGCAGCACCAAGGCAGCAGAGCTCACCTTGAAAAGGGGCTGGAATTGATTTTGTTGGTTATTACAATGTGGCAGGAGCTGATCTCACATCCAGCACAGTATCATTTGTGCACACAGTGCTAAATTTGTCCTTGTCCTAGGATTCCACTGCTTGGCAGGAATCAGTGATATTTGGGAATGACAGTTCTGTGTTACCACAAAAGCAAAACAGTTTGGGTTTATAGCAGAGGTGGTAATAGAGTGTTACTGCAGCTTACAACCGGATCATGTCCTTCAGCATCCCTGGCTCCATGGAATTCCTTGGGATGGCACACAGAATTTACTCTGTGCAGGTAATTTCTGGCAGCACATTATGAGAAGCACCAGAGAAGTGACTACAGAAGCTCATGAAACTTTAGGCACAGCACAGGGAAGAAAATGAGGTTTGATCACAGACAGCACCATGGCCTTTCTTCATGTAGAAAAGACCATGAAGACTGGTCAACTGCTCCAGCAAAATGGAGAAGCAACAACAAATGTAAAACAATCAAACAGAAATGATACAAGAACTGGTAATCTCCACCTCATCAAAATATTTCCCCTCTGCTTAAGTTCAGCAAAAAAAGTCAATTAAGAAACAAAAACAACTGTTTGACTGAAACACAGATTTTCAGCTAGTGCTGAGCGTACTTCAAACATTTACAGCATTAAATAGCTCAGAAGTCAGCTACAAGAGTCAAGCAGGGCCGTGCTCTTTCCTTAAGCCAAATGTCTAAATGAACACTGTGGTTCAAAATGTCTTCATGCAGCATTTGATCCCAAGTATATAAATTATTAATGGAAAAGATTTTAAAATTATTTCTAGCCTAGTAAGTGTAACTACAGCACTAACAACGAGCTCAGCTGAATATGAACAACAATCTTATGAGGTGCTGCTTAATGATAGTGTTTTAATTATTTTTTTTGTTTCAATACTTGAGTTATTTACTTACTGAGAAAAAATACAGTCCTTACAACAACATTCTGAGCTCCTATTCTTGGGATGATTTTAGACAGAGCAAAAAGTGATTTAGGCACACAGAAGTGGCCACCAGCAAGCTTGAAAAACACAACCAAGTAAAAGGATGTATTTTCTCCCACCCCAAACCCTCAGTGCTGAGCTATTTCATCCTTCTGGCTGTGTACTTATAATTGATGAAGTGAAGAGCTCTGTGCTGCTCCCACACACAGACAACAAAACAAAGGCACAGATCAAACAGAGAAGCCTCAGCTTTATTTTGGTTAACCGGAATCTGATGCACTGCCAGCTACACCCACCTATCCCCAGACCATTCCCAGCTGGGACCTCCCAGCCTGGAGCTCAAATTGCTCCCAAGGCCCCAGGCACAACAGTAATTCCCTCGGCATGGTGTGCTATATAGCAAAAAGTTATTATCTCCTTATCACTTCTGAAATCACCATTCACTGGACACAAAGTCATACCCTAACAAATGATATCGCTCCTGAAAAAGTTTCCCACCAAAAACTAATTTTCCTAAAAGAAGATGAAGCACATTTTGACAAGCAGGCAAATCAGGAGGGAGAAGGTAAGATTCAACTTGATAAGGACAGGTTATGATAAAAGTGAACATAGTGCTTAACTTAGCAATTCTGAGATGCTGCAGATAGGGAGACAAAGGCAGGCTGAGGCCAGGAGTCCTTTTTCTCACTGAGGGAGGTAAATATCCATGTATTTGTTCAATATCCCAAACACATGCAAATATCAGGAAATGGAGATAATTCTCCATCTCCTCAGTAACACCAGAAGCTTGGTTTATACATCCCACATGCTGGTGGTTCCTGAGGGATGACAAAGGAAGGAGAGGATGGAATGGCTTCTCAGCTCCTCTGGGGCCTTACAGACAGAAGACACCGGGTGTTAATTGTGTCCAATTATTCCTGGAAGCTGCAGCAGTGAAATCTGGTAGGTTCTCTCAAAGCTAGATCACTATGCTTAGCTGCAGACACTGCCAGAATTTTTACATGTTTAAAAACCTCCGGCAGACATAGGCAGAATGAAAATAAGCTTTTAAAATACTGCCTCATACTTAAGATCCCATAATTAATATTCCCTTTCCATTTAGCATCTCCAAGACCTCCAAGACTCAAGTAATCTACAAACTAATAGTTAAGTAGGAATCTCACTAGTTTTTTTGGTTTTTTTCAGTTTGCCTACCTTTCACTTGGCTCTACAATTAGACATAGGATTTTTACTTTAAGTCAGAATTTTAAATGCTGGTTATTAAATTAGCAAGTTGCTCCTCTCTCTGCACATTAGCCACTGAGTAGATATCAGGCTGAAATACATTTAATCAAATGATTCGTGAAAATGGCCAAGCAGAATGTTTCTGTCCAGTTCACTGAGCAGGGAAGTGAAAACGCAGGAGGGAAAAGATTTATGAAGTTGAACTTTATATACAGAAATAATTACCATAATATGTGCATGCATCCAGCTAAGTGCTGCAGGTCTGGATTTGTCTTCCTGCACAGTGACCTCCTCCACACCATCCCCACCATCCTCCCAGCCAGAGCAGGGCTGCTCCTTCAGTGCCTGAGCACAATGAGTTCGTGTCACTGGATTTTACAGTGTTACTGGCAGATGTCTGAAATTGATAACAACATCCATTTCTTGTGCTCAGAATAATTTTCTGAGGAAATGATTGCCCTGATGAGAAACACGGTGTGGTTCCTGTGCTCCCAGTGCTCCAGGGAGGAGCGCTGAGTGTCCCCTTGGCCCAGGCCCTGTGCTGGTGCTGCCTGTGAGGGCCATTTCTCCCCACTGCCTGCCCTCTGGAGCAGCAGAGCAACCTTTGCTTTTTCCTTTGTGAGGTGCCAGCAAGGCCTTTGGAATGGCCAGAGGAAAGCCTCCATCCCTCCTGGAGTGCCATTCCCAGGTTAACTCTCCCTTGAGCTGCCGTAACTGCCCCAGCCTGGCAAGCTCATAAAAGACCTCAAAAATGAGAACAAGCTCCTGTTTTCCTCTCCTCTTTTCCAGCCAGGGCCGTGCCTCCACACAATTAAACCACAAATATGCAGTAATTACAGTAAGTTAACTCCTCACAGGCACAGAATCCCTGGCTTGTGGCTCAAGCCACATCCTCAACCCACCAAGGGTATTAAAAAATAACAAGAATCTAAAGCAGCTTTAAGGAGTTGCCTCCTGCTCATCAGATGCTTGGCCAATGCTCATTTCCCTTTATAAACACAGCCCTGAAGCTCCAGTGGTGGAGGACCAGGGAAAACTGGAGTACAAAGAAGGTTTTGTTTTCCCACTGCTCACCCAGGAAGGCACTGGAGCTTTTATCTTGTAAAAGCAGCTCCTGTTTAGGGAAGGAGGAAAGTTAGGGAGTAGGCCTGACTCACACTTGTTACCTCTTGGCATTATGCCTTGTCTCCACAAGGACTTTGATTTAAAAGAAAAAGAAAAAAATTAAACAGGACCCAAAACTTAAGATTGCTTGAGGAGTCTTTCCAAGGATATCCAGGACATTTAAGTCTCTTGGACCATGAAATATAACTATTCTTTTAAGCATTTCTAGACAGAAGAAATGACACCATGGAAAGGTCAGGATCAGCTGGGAAAGGGAAAATGGGGCTCATGAGCTCAGTCCACCTGTGGGCAGGAGGAATTGCAACCAAGTTTGCTGTGACCTTTCCCAGCTGACAGAAATTGCATCCTCACCCTGCAGCACAAGGACTGGGTTCTCCTGCTTTTGATACAACCGGCCCAATAACACAAGCAGGGGTTTGCACAACACAATATTCCTAAGGCAGGAAGGACGTCTGACAGGAAATTTTCCATCTGCAGCAAACAGCACCTGCCTGTCTTGTGGGGAAGCCTCATTATTTGTTTCAGAGTGGGAAAGAGGCCTTAACTTAATTCCTGCGCTCCTCACAAGCTTTGAGAGGGTTGTTTGGTATGGTTTGTGTGTGGTGTTTGAAATGTTATGTGGCTACATTCCTCCAATGCTGCTGCTTCCATTAAGGCAGCAGACAGGGATGTCCCAGCCTGGCTTTCACAGGATGGCTTTCCCAGGGATCCTGGGCTGATTCTTCTTGTGCATGCACATCATTAAACAGAGCCACCTCTGGGTGCAATGACTGCTCTGTGCAGAGCAGTCTCACTGATGACAAGGGATGAAGGAGAACAATATTTCTCCTGCCCTGTCTCTAAATATTCATTTACATTAAAAGCTTTTGGAATTCAGTGTTCCCAAACAATGTAAGGGAAGTGTATAATGTGATGGTGAGAAGAACATGAAGCTTTGATAGAGAAAACTAAACACCATTTTTGTGAACTAGTTTTTCACAGCTTGAATGAATATACTTATTTCATTGTTTTTCATTCAAAAGCACAAAAGAAATTACTCTTATTAAACAGTATTATTGACTTCTCTTTTATAAACACTATAACAAGGAAAAATGAAAACTAAGGAAATGCAGTTGAATTCATATGGTCAGTAAACACTGACACTTCTTTTATTTATCCTTCATCCTGTATACATTTTTCAATCCTTTTCCTGGAACTCAATTTGTTTCCATTTCCATTTTTATTTTCATATTGAAATTTGCAAGAAGACACAATATGCCAGCTAAGTGAGGATTTATGAGGATCACCCATCCCCACCTCGGCTCCGGCAGGCTGCAGGTACTCGAGCTGGTTCTTACCTGGGAAGGAGATCCCAGGATGGCAGCAGGATTGCTGATGTGTTTAGACTTAAAGATGATCAGAAACAGATTGCTAAGCAGGGCCCATCTTTCCTGTTACACTTTTTAATTGTTCTATTTCTAAAAGTTTCACCACAGTGCTGAGAGTTGGGTTCCTCCCCCTTGCAGGAGATGACAGGTTTTTATGGCAAAGCGTAACTTTATGTTCACTGGCGCCAAGATGTACACAGCATCAATTTTCTTTCATTTTTGTGTCTCAAACACTCCACACAAAGACAACACTATAAATATGTGACATGACTAAATGATGAAGCAGCAGCTTCCTGCTGAAATTTTAAAGTGAGATAGACATTGTTTTAGCTGAGGAAGCCATTTAGATACCAGCTGTTCCCACTGAAAAGATGTGGCAGCCATCAGCAGAAATAAGAAATGCTCTCTCTGTACATATTGAAATGAGTTTTATCTTCCTCTCCATTCTGCTTTGTGCTCCTCCTGGTGAAAAAGACAAAATTCATTTCACACCCAGATTTCCTCGCAAGCACAAACGTTGCAGGAAAGGAATCTTTGCACCCATATACACTTAGGTGAGATCAAAACTATGAAGCATATTCTGTCTGCAGAGAAATAAACTGCTGAGAAGTCTGGGAGTTTGGAATACTCCCAGGTAAAAGGAGAAACTTGAGGGCATTTCCTTCCTAAAATTGATTTTCCACATATTTATTTCTAGGTGGTATTTATAAGTTTATATTCTGTTATATATAATAGGTTTATATTCTAATTAGAAGAAAATAACTTGGTATGTGTCAGATACCATTGCATGAAAACACAGAATCAGTATGGATAGTTCAGTGACACCTGAAAATAATCTTTCTTTCACTGGATCTTAGATTTAAGATTAGTACCAATCATTACAGTCACATTTTAGAAAGTAGCATGCAGTTACTCAAAGGTTTCAGCTTGAAAAATACCGTAGACCGTGCTTATCAACTTTTCATATGACTCCATCTG
Organism: Pseudopodoces humilis; assembly: GCF_049639895.1. Taxonomy (NCBI): domain Eukaryota; kingdom Metazoa; phylum Chordata; class Aves; order Passeriformes; family Paridae; genus Pseudopodoces; species Pseudopodoces humilis. Next base: position 19,733,100 of record NC_142213.1, on the reverse strand, counting down.
TTCAAAACGCAATCTTCTAATGGTTGGGACAAGATATATGATGTGGTTTGCATCCAAAAAGAGGTTAAGAAGTCAAGAGAGCTAACATTTCTCCCCAGAGATAGCATAAAAATCATTATATCATATTAAAGATTTTGCTTCTTTTGCCACAGGCAATCAATTCCAAAATTTTGATTAAAAAAAGCCTTGCATTACTGTGGTATTCTCAAGCTGCTTCTTATTAACATTTGATTGTAGCATATTCTAACAGCAACCAGTATCAGCCCTCATTATTCTAAATAAAGAGTACAGTCATTTTCTCCTTAATGACTGAAGAGAAATGTGTCCACAGGGACATTTTAGTTTACTCTCTCACACAATGTAACATTGTCATTATTAATACTTCTTGAAGACAACTTGTAGACCAAAGTTATCTTTGCAGAGTCACTAGATTTTAATTTTTAAATATGCATAGCCTCAGTCACATGCAGTTTGATTCCTTCCAATACAAATAACAGCAGCCTTGAAATGCTGCAGTAAAACTAATCACATCGTGATGCCTGTGACAAAAACAAACAACAACAAAGAAATTGAAGCAAATTAAATTTCACATCCTTGTGAAGGAGGTAATTGCCACAGAACTCAGGTAAAAGAAAGATTATGATTTGCCCATTGCTGTGTTAGCCAGTGAGTCAAACAGAAAAGGAGAACTGTAGCAGGGGTTCCCTGGACTATAACTGCATGAGAACATGACCCTTTTGGTCAATGCTGAAGGCAGTGAAATCCTGAAACTTGCAGGATGCCTCTGGATATAAGTACTTCAGCATAAATAAACAAACAGGGAAATAGTTATTTTTCTACTCTTTCAAAGCAATGCTAGGCAAAAAAAATGTATTTCCTCAAGGTATTAACCAAAGATCTGGCTTTGCAATACATCTGGAGCAATGCAATGGACACCAAAGGAGCTGCCCCAGTTCCACCAGCTGTGCAGACCCACCCTTTGCAGGGCTTGTTCCTTCTCTGGACCAGGCCATGGAGACACAGAAGAGTCACACCCCAGTGGTTTGGGGTTTGAATTAACTGGCTGTGCTAATTTTCTCAAAGGAACTTTAGAGCCAAAGGAAGTAGGACATGTTTTGGGGTGTAAGGGAGTGATTAAAGGAGGCTGGAATTGAATCCCATTGATTTCCAATACAGACAGGTACTGCCCAACTCCTATGTCCCCACAGTAAATCCTCACTCTGTCCCTCTCTCCATCTGTGCTATGTGACTAGCTCTAAAAATCCCTTCAGTGTAAATTTTCATGAAATCAGTGGTTTCTCAGGACTTTGGTAAATATTGGTTAGAAGATACATCCTTCAGAAAATGAAGCAGAACCTGGGGAGTCTGGCTCTGTTTGGTTATTCTTGTCCTTTGCTCTGAGCCACTCCCAAAATCTGCCAGACCAGGAGCTGCCCTTTCCCATGCCAGGCCTGGTGCAGCTTCTCACAAGGCTTTTACAAACAGGTAGGAACTGATGCCTTGGCTGGACAGAGCTAAAAGAATAATGTAGGTATTTATTAAACACCTTCAACAGGTACACCTTGGGCAGCCTCTGCGGGGCTACACCCAAACTGGATGATGGTCACGAGAATTTCAGACAGATAGAAGTTTTCCCCATTTACATATCAAGGGTTAATCCTCCAATTACAGCTTCAGGTCATTAAGTCATATTCCCTAGTCTGCTTCCCCACAACTCACTTTTGTTTGTTCTTTCTGGGGCCTGAGGCAGATGGTGGCCTTGGTTCTCAGGCCTAGAGAGATCATTTTGTCTGACCAAAATGGGAATACTGTTAACCAACACTCTACATGGAGCTCAGAGTTATACCCTAATGCAGTACAGGATCTGAAAAATATAAAAGCTAAAAACTTAAGGCATCAGAACAATCAAACAACTCAACACCCATCAGCACCCAAATTCCAGCAGTCGCCTTCTCAGCTGGCTGCCTCTCCCTGCCAGGTGTCCTTGGACACATCGGGCTTGGCTCAGACCCCATGGCCACACAAAGCATCACCCACCAAAGCCAGCTTGGATGGTGGCTTTAGGACCCCCAGCTGTCCTTGCCCCTCTTCCCATTCCAGCTGGTGCTCTCTCTAATCCTGGCTGGCACATGGAAAGGCTGCACAGAGCAGCCTTCTGCCTCCTACAGAAAATATCCTTACTTAAGTCAACACTTGTTCTGTATTAAATCCTGATGTTTTAGGAGTCATAACTCCTTCTGTTGGTATTTGAATGAATATTCATTCCCAAACATGTAAGCTTTTTTATTCCCAAACATGTAAGTTTTGGGGGAAAAAATGAGGAAGCCATGGTTTGAATGCTGTTGTCACATTATTCCATTGTCTCCAGAAGGCATCTAAGGGTTTTAACCATCACTTGATTTGCAGGGTTAGTTTACTATCCATATTATCTATGAACTAGCATCCTTTAAACATCCTTTGGGGGTTTATTATTGTGCTGCTGCTACTCCAAGTCTGCTTACACCCAGTACCCATTATTATAAACTCAACAGCTAATGAAGCACATCTAACACTGAAGAGGAAAAAGAAAAAAAAAAGGTTGAGATGGAAAGCAGAATTTAAAAATATAAAAACTACATGATAAACAAAGAGAGTCATAAATTGCTAAAAGATGCCACAAGAAGCAGTGTGTTATATTTTCTGATACCAGATTAAATGTATTTTATTATCAAATATTATAGCTTTTAAGTACCTAAACCCTAACTAATCTGGGAATCACTAGCTGAAAGAAAGCTTCTTTAAAGTCCTGAGCCCACAAGATTAATTTTGATTCCTGTAGCATAAACAAGTGGATATTCTCATCAAGCACCATACTGCACCACCACACACCACAAAAATCCCCCTTGGGATCAGAGAAATGTCCACAATTACAGGGCAGAAAGCTGTGGCAATTAATGGAGCTATAAAACTTGACATGAAAGCATCCCAGACTTCAACTTTCTCCCATGCACACAAATCAACAAAACTTGTACAAATTTCTATGGAAGCAGTGTCAGACACTGAATGTTTTGAAGACCAGAGCTCTCCATTGCTTTGTGTCTGCCTGGTTTATTTTTATTTTAAAAGTGTGGCCACCACCTGACCAGCTGGACATGTTGAAACCAGCAGATGTGGCAGAAATCACGGCTGAGCCCTGAGATTTTGCGCTGCTTTTACTGTGCCGCAAGTGAGGCTCTAATTTGGTTTTAATAAAAAGTAATTGAAAGTAATTTAATACCGATTGATTGTTAAGGGGATACATTTTGCAGTTTATCAAGTCTATAGAAATGCAGTATAATTAACTCCAAACTGCATAGGCAATAATGTAATTATAGTCTCAACAACTTTAAATTTCCAAGCATTGTTTAAACAGTTAATTAAATTTTTAAAAGAGAGTGTTCTGTTACATGTCTATAATGTTAATTGCTAAAAAATGCTAATCAATATTTGTTAAGTAATCCAATTAATTGAGTAATCCAATTTCTAGCTTCTCTGAAGCTAAATAAATACAGCTTCATGGCTCTGACTTACAAACTATATAAATAGCCAGATATTGATTTAATAATCAATTACATATTAAATGATTGCAAGTTATTTATAGACACAGGGCCAAGTTGGAAGAAGCAGATGAAGGTTTCAGTTTGATCATTTTCAGCAGGCTGCACAAACCCAAAGCTGAGCTTAGTGCTCTGCCATTCTTCTGGATGTGCTGGGTGAAATGTTGCTTGCCACACTGGCTGAGTATCTTTATGCCACCCTTTACAACAGCTTAACTCAGCTGAGGCACAGAGCTGATGTTCCTCAAACGAGCAGCACAGGAGGCACATTTCCACTGCTGCTCCCAGGGGTGCCCTCAGTGCCCAGGAGCTCCTGGTGCTCTGCATTTTCACAGCATTCCAGCCCCTCTCCTGCTTCCTCCTCACCACCAGAGAGCTCCAGGTTAAAGGGACCTTCCCAGCACAGAATTAAAAATGCCTGCTTCTCTGCTCTTCTACTCTGTGCTGTTAAATCTCTACCATGGAAAAAAACACATCCCTTTGTCATTTCTCTGCTTGCTATAAAGATCCACCCCGAGATGGCAATTTGCCCCTGGAAAAAGCTTTGTCCTAAATGAGGTATCAGCTTGTGTTTACTGGTGACCACTGGTGGCTGTTCCTAACTGCTAATTTAACATATTTCCAATAAACCATGATTAAATTATTGAACTCTTTTCTTTTCCTCTCATCACTGAGTTCTATGTCTGTAACACACTGAACACATCTAAAATAACCTCTGCTACTCTAATTAGGTACTTGCTCATTAAACCTACGTCAGCTCTGGCTGGAAGACTCACCAGGGCAGAGCCCACCTCATCAGTTGTGTTTGCAGCTCTCAGCACAATGTCAATATTTCCCCCAAACCACGATTTCTAAATCACACTACAAACCTCAGCTTGAATGGATTTGACAAAACAGTGCATCAGCATGAGAAGGAGTCAGGAGATATTTTGCTAGATCAATTCTTAAACAAATGTGTTGTGCAGGTGAGACCAGGGGCTGCATGGATAAAGACAGCAGCTCAGTAAGAAGTGGCATTTTATTACCTGAGTTCAGTCTTGAAGTCAAGCCACATTCACTCTTCACATCCTTCCCCTGAGGTTCAGTCCTCATGGAAGAAATTTATGGCACGAGAGCTCCTTCATGCAAATGGCACAGAGAAAATTGCAGGGTCAGAGTGCACACGAAGAGAAGCTTGACAAAGGTGTCCAAAAGTTTTCACACTTCATTTTTATGTAATAGGAAAACAAAAAAGAAAATCTTTCTAACCTTTGGGCTTATTCCCAGAGGCAAGACAGTAAATAGATAATTGTAACATCTGGACTTACTTGATTCCTTTTTCTTATTCATTTTTGAATTGCCCTCCAATGGACAAGTGGTTAAAATTAATCATCAGGGAGAGGGGAAATGAAAAAAAAAGGTAAAATTGCACCTGGGTTCCGCACTTAACACTGTCAACAGCACAAAACATTTCAAGGGTGTGTTGTCCACACTGCCTCAGAACTGGGGCTCCTTCTCTGACAGACTTCTCTAAAAACAGTGACAGTTTTCACTGTAAGCAACACTGAAGGACAGGATCTTGATTCCATCATTTCATGGCTGTCAGCCCCACAGACAGGAAGGTATATTTTAGGACAAAATACTCTTCAGCAGCTGCTTGCATGAATAAGAACACACTTCCATCATTAGTCATTTAGCCCATATAATGTGACAACAACATTTATTACACAGGCTCGGAGATTCATGACAGTAGCAAGAATCCAGCATTGTTCTTTATACAATTTGCATGTGTTGAGTGCTTCAAGGAGACAAAGTATTTGAGCATCAATAACATTTGTCTTCCTGCTACCTTAATTTACTGGGTAGGGCTGAGGGAAGATTGACTCGCAAGGCTTCAGAACCTTGGTATGAAACACTCTTGGGTCAATCCCCCATTGTGATGCCTGGGTCTGGCAGCAGGAGACTCATGGCACCATTCCCTTTGGAAAGTGGAACCAAAAAGGGCACAGATTTTAGCAAACATCTGAAAAATAATAACAAATTATGAGAAATATCTAACTGGTTTTATCTACGGAGTGGGGAAAATTCTGATAGCAGAATCAACCCTTGCCAAGTCCACTCTTCAGCAACATCCAGCCTTTCCCAGGTGCTTCCCAGCCTGCTCACGCCTCCTCCTAGGATTTCCCTTCCCCTGGCACATCTGCATGGAAAGGCAATGACTCAACTTCAGCTGAAGTGCTCACTTCAATCCAATTGCTTTGCTGAAGCCTCGATTCCATGACATCAAACACATGAATATGATATTTGGGTTGGTCCTGCAGTATTTCAACACCACAGCTGGAGGAAGCTGTGATGAGCAAACCCTTGAGTGAGAGCTGCTGCAGAATTAAGGTAGCAATTAAAGTGTGTGAATTGCTGTGTATTTACCTTGCAGCTTTTCACCAGGAGCTCTGACAGCCTGGTAAACACACACCAGGTACTTGGAGAGGCTCGGCTCTGACAGGCACACGAGGTAAGAGTGAGAGCCAAACATAATCCACTTGGATTGCTGGAACATTCCAATTAGCCAAGTGAAAGGGAGGAGATGGCTCAGCACTGCACAGGCTCTGTGCTGGGTCTCAGATACAACCTCTCCTGGCACCCTTTGGACTTCAGTTTACACAGGAAATCTAATTTATAATCCCAAACTGGACAGGGAACCAGCTCACTGAAAAACCCACCCCAAACTCCACTAAGACTCCTCAAAACAAGCACAAAAGGCTTGAGAAAAAAGGAGAAAAATCCTGGAGTCCACATCCATATTGTCCAACCCTGCCATTGCCTGCTCACACCATTCAATTAAGAGAAAACACTTTAAACTGATAATAGAAATAATGTTTCCCAAATCTCAGCTCTACTGTGAGCATCAGTCAGTGCCAAAGCCTTGATAAATTTATGTTGCATCTCATATACAATTCAAAATATAATTCCAAGTATGAAAACAAGCCACACTGCTTGCCATGCACCACAGGGTTTTTGTTTGTTTTCCAAACAGTCATGCCAGAGATGCTTCAGGCCTACTAGAAATTCCTTAACATCTGATGCATAATGAAAATATTTAATGGAGCATAAATACTCCTCTTTTCTTTCCCCCCTTCATTTCTTAAGTGGTAACCAAAGCTCTGTTTTGTTGCACATAAATGAACAAGGATTAATTCCACTTAAGTGCTGTCTGAAAGATCTTGGAACCAGGACTAGAGATTTCCTACTGAAGACAGAGGGAGCTGGCACAGTCCAGCAGAAGGACCCCAGGTCAGAGCTCTGCAGAAGTACACACTTTAATCACAACAACATCTGGAATCCCAGGATTTCCTCTCCCACTCCCCAAAACTGCCCACATTTCCCTTCCAGAGGAAAACCCTTCTGACCCTCCTGAATGAAGCCTGTAAGACCAGGCTGCCTTTCAAAAGTCCACGTCATATATACAAAAAAATAGTTTACTGAGGTTTTTCCTGCCTAGGAGCATCAAATTAAAAAGTAACTTCAGAAATTCAAGGTTCTAGTGACCTATACGCTGTCAAGTTTTAAAAAGGCATAAGAAGAAACATTATGGAAACAGCTATGTAAATATTGTTCATTTAATAAAAATGTAAATAAGATTCACAGAAGAGACTTAGAAACCTTGAAATATTTATTTTAAATGAAAGGGATTAAGTCTTCAAAGTAAGTTTCATTTCTAAACTTGTACCTCCAGTATTCTAGGGCTATTGTGCTTTATTTTAGTTCTTATAAAATAAATACATTAAGCTACTCTAACATACTTACTGCTACTTTTTATTTCCTTTCAAGAACTTGTGTTTTTTGCCACCCTGGTCTGAATTCAGCATATTAGAGGAGAAGTATTCAATATCTCATCACTGGTGTTTTCCAGCCTTAATAATTTACACAAATACATTTGTCCTTTGGCATTCATACCTGGTTTGGCTTGATAGCATCTGACAGAGAAAACCTGACTGAAAAGGAAACAAAGAAACAAGAAAAAGATCTAAGTAAGCATCATATAGAATTTATTTACAGAAGAACAAAGGAAGGAAATGGAAGGGTTATTTGGAACTTCTTTACCTACAAAACAGAAACAGAGATTGATGATCTGAGCCCCTTGATTTACTGACAATACAACACCAGCAATACTTAAATAGCATCTTACTTGTACTTTCAATGATGGACCAGCTGTGAAATTCTATTTGTAGTCTTCTAGGAAAAGAAGTTGGTGCTTTTAGGAAATATTTATATTGAGTATGTGAGATTGTTTTTATGCATCCATTTTTACCAACACCTTCTGACATGGAAGTCAGCTGTGCCCCCTGCTAAAGCATTATCCAAGAGAGACATTGATATATGCCTTCTAATGTCAAAGTTTATTTGAAGAGCTGGGAAAAAAAAGAAAGGATTGACAGGAGAATTCTAAGGAATGGATGAAGTATTCTACCCAACAGAAAAAAATAAACCTTGTGAATATTTTTCAACTACAGAAAAACTTTACTACTTTCTGTCCCTCAAAATGTAATTATATTAGAGGTAAAAGTAAGAAGTGAGATGTATAATCCCAGAATCATTGAGGAAATCATTCCATCATTCATGGAAAATCCCTCCCAGCCCAAGGAGTCCCAGCTGTGCCAAATCCCCACCCTGTCCCCAGCCCAGAGCTCTGAGTGCCACCTCCAGCCCTTCCTGGGACACCTCCAGGGATGGGGATCCAAAGCTCCCTGGGCAGTTCCAATCCCTGAGCTCCCTTTCCATGGGGAAATTCCTGCTCTGTCCCCCCTGAGCCTCTCCTGGCCCAGCCTGAGGCCGTTCCCTCTCCTCCTGTCCCTGTTCCCTGGCAGCAGAGCCCGATCCCCCCGGCTGTCCCCTCCTGCCAGGGACTTGTGCAGAGCCACAAGGGCCCCCTGAGCCTCCTTTTCTCCAGGCTGAGCCCCTTCCCAGCTCCCTCAGCCCCTGCTGGGGCTCCAGACCCTTCCCAGCTCCGTTCCCTGCCCTGGACATGCTGCAGCCCCTCCAGGGCTCTCTGGCCAGGAGGGACCCAGAACTGGACAGACAATAATGAGTTGTGATATAAACAAATGTGCCAGATTTCTAACACCAGGTAATTAATGTCACATGTGTGCACATTCATTAGGACAAACTAATCCTTTTGACCTTCCTTGCCTGACTCTTCCCAGCCTATTCGGATAGGCAAGAAACAAGATATTCAGACAGGATCAATATTCAGAAAGGATCAATATTCAGATAGGATCAATATTCAGATAAGATCAGTAAAGCATTTAGGTCAAAGCTACAGTGCTGATGAACTCAAGTTTGGGAGTCACTTCTGTAGGATCTCTCCACACCAGTTTGAGCCTATTTCTAGCAGAAGTGGGTACGCAAGGAAACTGGGAATTGCCATCATCAATCCTAGAAAAGAAAAAGGTTTGACTCAGAACTTCAGGATCAGCAGGAGACAGAACTAATGCTCAAACAAAGGAGATGTTTTTCAAATGAGAGACCTCAGAGACTTCACGTACTTAAAGTTTGAAGGCCGAGGCAGAAATAACCTGAAACCTGCTATTACCTGCATTGTCATAAACTGCTGGTCATCAGAGCCAGGGTTTGTGGGGTGGATTTAAAAATGTGCAGTCCTGAGCCCAAATTATCCTGAACACTTTTCCCCAGAACTGTACTGCAGGTAATTACACTCTTTATTCTACATGCAATGCAAGCACAAAGCCTGGAGAAGAAAATGCACAGAAGCTTTAAAATATTTACAGCAGCAGCACCATTTCTATAGATCCTGATCACTGAGTTCATGCTGGATTTTTAATTAGAAGTGATGTTTTCTGGAGAAGCATTTATTAGCTACAGGAAATTAAAAGTAATTATGAGCAGATAAAGAAAAATTTAATAGAACATTGAAACCCACAAATAACAGAAGTCCCAAGCTCCTTTGTGCAAAAGCAGAAAGTCAATGGAATTCAGGAGACAAATACTTCTGATAAATTTTTATCACACTCCTCCTTCAGATTTTAAAAGGACACCTCAACTCTTAGTATGCATTTATTTTTTCGGCTTCCCTGCTCAAATTATTAACAAGGCTGTTAATTTATAAAATTTTTATAGTAGAAACTTGTATTGCAGTAAATAAAATCTACCCAGTTCAGCAGCACTTCATGGCACAAGGAATTCAACCTGACTTAATTCAGTTCAGCAAATGCCACACATCACAGAAGGAACCAACACAAAACATTTGATCCATTAACTGCAGCTGAGGTGGCAGTATTTGACCCCAGCTGCCTGGGGACACTGAGCTAAGAGTGCAGATCTGGGTTAGTGCAGCCCACAGTGAGCCCACGGTGACCTGGGCTGCTTCACCTGCTGCCCTGTCCCTGTAGGAGCTGGAACATAACAGAGGTTCCAGCCTGGATCCCTCCTGAACCTCTGCAGGGTGGAACTCCCCAGGAGCTCCAGGCTGCCCTGGCACCGTTCATTTTGCACCTGGTATAACCCTGGCACAGAGGAAACAAAGCTCAACTTCCATCTGCAGCAAGTGCTGTCAGCTCTCCCCCAGCCTGCACCAGCCCAAAAACCCACCCAGGCTCCAAGAAAAGTGTAATTCAGATTTATGAGAAGACATTTCACATCCAATATAATTGATTACCAGCTGTAATGTGAACAGAACCTAATTTGTACTAATGAACCTGTGCATGATACAGCAAAGCATTTAATAACACAGAGACCACAAAATGCCAAGCCAGATGTCATTGATGAGGAGGCTCATTTTCCCAGATGGATACATTTCCTCTGCATTTTGCTGCCTTCAGGTTGGAGAAGGTGGCATTTTACCCAGGAGATGGCTCTGATCTCCACAGGCATTAGTTTTGTTCCATCACAGCTTGTGTTCTACACCAAGACACTTTCCTGCCCCAGTGAGAGCACAGAAATGCTTGTCTTCCCTGGCAAATTTTGATAAATGTAACATCAGATTAAAAATCCTACAACTGCACATGGACAATCTGGGCAAGATTGAAGCTAACACATCTCTTTGGGTCTGTTACAGAAGAAAAACAAAATTAAAACTCTCAAAATTTTTAAAACATTCAGTCATGAATTTGGTGTGGAAATGAAAGGACATATAGGTGTTATACCAATAAAAATGTGCCTTGGTGGAGAAAAAGCAAACTGTGTAGTGTTAAAATGATTCCATTTGTTTGCTTGATTTTTTTTAATTTTTTACATACTAGGAATGGTTAAAAAATTAACAAACTGTGGATTATTCCATCCAAAATAGCAATCAGCATGAGGGACATCCATGGATTCCTACATTTGTAACAGGGATATTCCTTATCTTGTTTACTAAAATTACAAAACCTTTTCCCAAAGTGTCAGGGTGTGCTGTAAAAAGACACAGAACTGCTCAAATTATAAAATTAAAAGCTGAAATTCAGCTTTACATGATGCAATGTAAAATCTGCAAAGGCAGATTCAAAGCAGTCAGAGCCTATAGCACAGCCCAGCACAGTTATTTTGGTGGCTCCGTTCTCAAACACACCGAGTTCTCTCAATCAATTATTTTTCCAGAAGACAACCAGCACACATTCCCTTCTCTGTATGCAATCAATCCTAGTGAAAATTATCCAAAGTAGGTTGTAAATAGATCCCCTGATTTTGCAGGGTTCACCAAATGATACAGCTAAAATGCTGAAGGAGAAGCAGGTCTGGGTAGCAGCCGAGGCATTGCTGTTAATGAAGAAAAGGCAAGTATTTAAATTGAGAAGGCATCTTGACACCTTCTATGCAAGCTGAATAGCAGAACATAATAGGAAAATAAACCAGCTATCAGCCAAGATAAATAGGAATCCATCAACAGGGACTGTACGGAATTAGAATGGCACAGCAAGAGAAGAAAAGACTTTAGAAGAATATACTAAAATTTTTACTTTGCATTATAAGGACATCTTAGAAGCAGATGGCAGGAAGAACAGGAAGATGTCAAGAAATAATAGTGTCAGCAGCTATATAAAGCTATATAAAGAGCTAAAAGATGCCCCAGACTACCTTGTGTTTGTAAGGCTGTGCTTTACAAAGGCTTAAAATAATTTCATCTATGCAAGCAAAAACAGCAAAGACACTGCAAACCCTTGCCTGGCCCACCAGTCACTTTTAAAAACAGAATTTGGGCTCAGGATCAACCCAGATTCAGGAAACAAGGAGAACATATTTTAACATATTATAAAGAAGTATTATTGTCATAATTCCTTACAAACTAAACACGGCTCAATACATGCTTAGGGCTGCTTATTAAATTTGTCATGGCTAATTAGGAATTGTTCAGAAGAGTTCATAGAGAGTGATTTGGGAAAACATGCTTTAAATGTGAAGGCCAACATCAAAGTTATCAATAAATCCTTTGTGTTCTCTAAAGAATTGAAAACAAACTAAAATACGGGTCTAGGAGCAGGTAAGGATTCAGAATAATTCATGAAAGACAATTTGTGGAGCACCATAAATCTCCCACCCCGCCTCCCTTACACAGCCAGGTAAGCCCTGGGTGTTTGTTTTGTAAGGAACAGCTCTCAGTGCCACAGGCAGTGGAATTCACATCCCATGGGAGGGAAGGGAAAATGCAGCCTTAACAGCAATAGCTGCTCAATGAGTTCTGGTTATTTAGCTCCAGTTGGTGGAGGAAGGTTTGAGGCAGGAAAGAGAAAAGATGGAGAAGGGATGGAGAAAGAGCTCCCAAAGCCTCCCTGTCGAGCCACCACAGCCAGGTACCAGGGCATGTGCCAGGTGTGCCAGAACCCTCCTGGCTCTGGAGTGCCTTGTAAGTAAAGATGAAGAATTTCTCAGTCCTGCAGCCAGGGTGTGACTCCAAGGAATCCCACACAGCACCAGGACTTGTCAGACAGACCCTCAGTACATACATTTTTGGCTTTCTGCTGATTCTTTGTAAATTTGTCAAAATCAAGAGCTTATCCCAGATTTTTCTGAGAAATGCTAATGCCAGGACTGTCTTTAAAATTAACTCTATTATATGACAAAACTAAAAGAAACCAAACCCAACATTTTATGTTAAGTTGTACATGCAACAAGTCCCCCAGTTCTCAAGTTTTTATTATTTTATATAAATTGGAGCATTTCTGACTGACAGAGCACCAAAATCAGCACGATGGGCACAGTTCAGTCTGGGGACACACAGCAAGGGGCAATCCACAGCATCAGCCTCAGCTCCCCCAAATTTACCTGCAGGGAAAAAAGCCAGCTAAAGCACAAAATAAAAACCAACATCCCCAAAAACATCAGCCCAAAAATACAGCGTTCATTGTAGTTATTAATATTTTACATTTGTGTTTTTTCATGCACCTATCTGTGCATTTGTATTTAATTCCCAGGACTGGATGTCTCCAGCTGCAGGGGGCTCTCCCAAAACAAAGAGAGAAGTATTTTGCTGACTTCAGCAGACAGAGTTGAACTCTCTAATTTTACCATTTTCCATTTATAACACGGGGGTTGTTAGATCATTTGGGTAATAAAACACAGATTGTTGACTGGATCAGTTATTTTAGGGAATAAAGCACATGGAGAACATATATTTCAATTTATTCCCCAAAGGCTGTAAAAGCAGCCATAAAGCAATCAGAAAGCAGGTAAAGGATGACTTTTATGGCAGGCTAAATGAATGATAATTAGGTAACAAAACAGGAGGCATAAGTAGATGGAAATTTTTGTTTTCTTGTTCCATCAAGCCTCTAGGCTTGAAAATCCTGCTGACAGTCCTGAAGAGCTTGAGTAAGTAATTTTTTAGCAGGGACACATTGCCAAAGCCACTGTGCTGGAATTTGGCAATTTAAACCAATCATTACATCCAGGAATGGCTCGTCAGGGCAATAATTCCCAGGGAAAGGGATCGGAGAGGGAAGTTCCATCTCCCAGCACAATTCCCACATTTGAAAGGAAAATTCACATTGTGTTGAAATACACAAAAAAGCTGAAGGCACAAAGGTATTGAAGGCCTTGAGCAGAAACACAGCCCCTTCTCCCCACGACTCTCACATTTGTATCTTGCAAAAACAAATACAGATTCTTAACCCCTTTCAAGCCAAGTTCCCATAGCAGGTGGAAAATAAGAACACATGATATTTTTATATATTTATTACATTTCCCTTTCTTTTCTTCAAGATTTCTTCTAAACTTCTGTAAAGTCAGGCTGCTGGTTTTGGGTCACAGGTTTGAATTAGATGCTTCACAAACACACTCTGGTTATGTTCTACTACAGTCAACTTGAGAGCTGGAAACTTCTGCCTCAGCTCTTTTGGAAGGATTCTTCCACTCAGCAGATAATTCCAGTTCTAGAGTTTCACTGCTACCTTACATAATTTTACCACAAGTAATAGCCTTGGAGCCTGAAGTTATTTTGATTTTAAAAATAAAAATAAATGCATTGCAGCATCCTTCCTTATTAACTCTTTTTAGAAAGAGAGGTATAAAAATTTAAGGGCATTTCTAATAGTCAAGGCCACAAAAGTGAAAGACAGAGAACTTCCCTCTTGAAAATCAGCCAAAATGTGGTGCAATATATATATTTATATATATTTATATATATATAAGGTGATGTGTCTGGACATAGAAAGTATTCAAGGGAACAATAGCTTTTGAAAAAGTAATTTGCACCGTATTTCACAATGTAATGAAGACATTTATTTGTGTTGATGTTTTCAACACCACAGAACAGGCCTTGCACATAATTGCATCCAGCTCCTCCTCACCTCTTTTGCAATAATGGGCAATAATTTCTCCTCTATGGTTTGTATCGGTTTATTCTGCCCTGAAACCTGTGAGTCTGTATCAAACAAACCAAATTAGAAATCCTTGTGTGGTTGCCATCAAGACTCTGGGTAAAGCAATTTTAAATAATGTTTTACTCCAGATTGGATTGACCTCTTCCCACTCTGCCATGCTTCAGACACGAGTCAGCACAGCTGAGGGCCTGAGAATGGGGGTTTGTCTACAAAAGAAGAAAGAACAGCCTGGCAGGACTGCCATGGATGCACCAGAGGGGCTGCTTCACTACCCAGCATCAACCACCAAGTGAAAAATTTGGCAGAGCACATCTGTGAAACTGTTTCACCTTGGCCCCTCTGGTGGTTGCAAGACGAGTGTTCTACAATTCCTTGAATGGTCTCCACATCCCAGGTGGAAAAACAAAAACAAAACAAAATTTCTGTTGCCTTCTGTCACAGACAACTCGTATCAGCATTTTTCATTCTCCTGCTAAGATTTCTCAAATTCCAAACAAGTATCTCAGCTGAATTATCTGTGATCCTCTCAAATCTCTGCCCATAGACCCTTAAAAAAAAGGGGTTAGAAAGTTACTCGACCTTCCAACCTGGAGAAGTTGCTCTGTTCCTCACTGACTTTTTTTGAATGTTCTCAAAAGAGAGATGAGAGTTGCTCTAACTGTGCCTTTAATTACATGCAATCATCTCATTTCTAGGAATTGTCACAGAAAAAAGAGTGAAAAATGAATGAATGAACTTTTATTTTGCCAGAGACGAACAGGCTTTGTCAAGGCAGCTGGTGGCACAAGGACTGGAACCTGAGCAGAGGAAGGAAGTCCTCAATAGTAGTTAATGACAAGGTTTGAAAAGAGCTTGTCATCTAGGAAAGTGTTGAATAAGTCAAAAGAGGTGTGTAGAGCAAGGGACAGCCAAAAACCCACCTGATCTTGCTAAACCCTTTTGACACCAATGACAGGAATTCTGAATTACAGAGAGGTTCTGAGTAAATAATGATCAGAGGAGGAACACTTGAAATAAAGGAGGTAAAACAGAGGAGATTCTGTCACACTAATATCCAATTATTAACCTACACACTACTGCATGAGATCAAGAGATCTGGGAGAGAAGAAGTCCTGAGCAGTAGAGCAGCACTGAGGAAGAATGAAAGAAGGAGCTATGTGAGGAAATCAGAGAGGAAGGACACAATAAACTGCTACAAGGGTTCAGAAATCTCAACGTGAGAGGGGTGATGATTTAAACAGAGTGATCTTTAGCAGGAAGAGTGGAAGTGCAGCCTGTCATAGGTGCATAATTATCAACTGTCCTCCAATATCAACATGACAATTCCTGCTCAGCTTCCCTTGCCTTTTTTTTTAATTAAGGAACTTATTTTTCATTAAAACAAGAAAACATAAGATGGAGGTGTAGGAAGGCTGTGCCTGGCATCTGGTATTTAATCTCTCTATCTTATGACACTGCAAACTTCATTATATCCCCCCATAATCTTGTCTGCTGTCATTGTGTATTACAGCTTCTATTCTCAATAAAAAGATTGTTTGAGCTAACACTGTGTGGATGATCTTTATGAATTTATGTTGACTAGCCCAAAATTAGCTACAGGTGCCCCTTGCTCCCTCTTAATAACCCCTGGTGCTGCATTAGCACATCTCCAGCCTGCTGATGCTTCCACTATTGCCTAGGAGACAGAGACCTCAGTGCTCTCTCTTCACACCTAGGACCTTTAAGAGGTCTAATCCTCTTAAAATTATACAATTATTTCAATTTTTCAAGCATTACAGGTTTGAAATTCAAATTGAAATAGAATATGTTCTTCTATGCAACTTGCCCAGAAAGGCAGGGAGCTCACAAGAGATTTCACGTGAGAATCTGCTTTTGGACAGTCTCTGCTTCATGGATAACCTTTGTCATGGAATATTGGCCAGGTACCAGAGTCAGCACTCAGGGGTGGAGTGCCCATCCCTGGAGGTGTCCCAGGAAGGGCTGGAGGTGGCACTCAGAGCTCTGGGCTGGGGACAGGGTGGGGATTGGGCACAGCTGGGACTCCTTGGGCTGGGAGGGATTTTCCAGCCTCAGGGATTCTGGAATTCAGATGGACCTTGGCACTGGGGAGCCCCTGCAGAAGAGAACCCAACCAGCCTCCAAATAAGACAGCACTTATCAGAAACAACCAAAAAAGGCAGAATTTTGTGATCAGAACTGCTGATCCAAACAGCCACTTACTCCCTTGAACAATCAGAGTTTTATCATCTGTGCCTGAGCTGTTTTACACACATCCATGACACAATTTCCATTAATGTCAGGCCTACTTGATCTTCTCCAGACAAAATCCTGACCAGCTCTGAGGCTCAGAGCTTGTTCCAAACATCAGCAGGGTGGCCTAAGACATCCCAAAGCACCCTACAGTGACAAGTACTCTGATGTACTAATAAAATAAATAAAATTCACTATGTTCCTACTTCTACAAACAAAACATTGATGATTAGTCATTGAATAGTGTTAATTTTACCTTATACTGCCAGCATTTACAGGCCTCAGAGCCTATTCCAACACAGCTGAATAATGACAATTGAACAACAAAGTCAATCTCTCTATTTTCATCACTGTAACTTTGAGAAAGGGCCTTATAAGTTTTTTTAATTGCAGCACAAGATTATTTACCAAGTTGGGATTTTTTTGGTTTTGGGTGGATTTTTTTTTGGGGGGGGAGGTTGCTCTTTTGTAGGGTTTTTTTTTGGGTTCTGGAGAGGCATTTTTGGTTGTTGTTTTGGATTTTCTTTGTTTTTCTTTGGGTTCTTTTCTGAGGTGGTTTTCTGGGGTTTTTTTGTGGGTTTTTTTGTTTGTTTTTTACTTTGCTTATATTCTATATGATGCTAAAGAAACAGGAGAGGGAAAACTATCTAAGATGAATTTACACCGAGTATTTTCCTGGTGTGGTCCTGGATGAATTTAGCTTTGAAGCCGAGCAGGAGAGCCCCTGCACTCGTGCAAGGAGCCACAGGCAATTACCTCTGCCCAGCTCCCTGCTTCCCAAAATAAAGCAATTCCCAGGCTGAGGTTTTAATCCACTGCCCATCACTTGTGTTCCTGAAGCTTTAACGTGTCATGAAAGACAGTGGGAGAGGTAATCACTGACCTGCAGCTCGTTCCCTTTGTAAATCACAGCTGGTCACAGGGCGTGCAACACATTTAGAAACACACAGATTATGGTATTGATCCTCCCCTCACATTGGATCATGAACATCTCTTTCTTCTACCTGAAAATATTTCAGTTTAAAATGTGCTTAAATCTATTTTTATGTGCTCCTTTGGTGGCTTCACTGAAAGGCCAGAAAGAAGAAAAAAGCCCTGTTATTTCCATAATACTCAGTAATGACTTTTCCCCCCAAATTTTTGCTTTGAATGTTGCTACTTTAAGCAAAATAAAAATAAAAAAATCAGTGAACACCAGGCCAAATAAATATAGCAGCAATCCCATTGCTGTGCACCCCTAAAATGATCAGTTGCCAATTATGTCAGCTCTTCCCAACTTTTTTTTCCAGAGTTCTTTTTGTTTCAAGCAAACCTGTCTGCATATTGTGGCTGGAAAGGATGACACCTCTATTGCTCTAACAAAGGACTGATAAATATATTAAATATATATGAATGTATATGTTAGGATAACAGGAAGTACATTGCACCTGAAATTATGCCAGATGAGCAAAAAAGATATTAAAGAAACATTAATTAAGAAACAAACTATTAATTTAGTATTAGAACAAATAGAATAATAATCTGAGTCTAGCTAGCATTTACCTACAAATTGTAATACCAGGCAGTCAAAGTACTGATGAAAATAAGAAATTCAGTGTTTAAGCTATCTATAATATTAAAAAAGGTGTCACCTAAATATAAATTAGACCCCCAGGAAGCAAAGGCCAGTAAAAATTCTTTTATAAACCATATAAAATGGTTACATTCAGACTACAAACAAAATTAAATCCATACAAGAAAGAAATACTGAAAAGTCAACATTGCTTAGTGAAGAAAAAAAGGGAAGATATTAAATAACCTTCACTAAGATGTTTTCAGTTCAAAACAATCATAAGTGATCAGGAAAATTCTATATAATAATATGAGAGAAAAAAAATTAGATTTTTTGAAGTTTTGCATATTAGTTTTTTTAAAAAAGTGTAACTATTACCACACAGAAGATCTACAAGAAGATATATGAAATTACAGTACCATAGCAGGTGAAAATTAAATAAACTCAGTCTGGTTGCCTTGTGAACAAATTCTTTTTTTTGTAGGAAAAGCAAAGACCCTTATCACATTTTGGAGAAGAGAATCAGCTCCCCACGTTTCTGGCTGTGAACATACCCCACATTATATCAGAAACTGAGGAAAGACAGAGGGGGTGCAACACAAAGCATGCTCAGGCCCCCAAGCACGTGCCCACATCTCAAACACCTCCCACTCATCACCACTCCCAGGTTCCAGTGACCCAGAGAGCAGCTCAGGGGATGCAGAACAAAGAGTTTGATTGGAGGAGTGGAATGGATTTCACAGAAAGCCAACTCCATGCGGTAATTTTCAAAAATAAGTGGCTGAGGAGAAATATGTTCGAGGTCTATAAAACGAGGAGCAGCACAGAGATAGTGAATAGGCAATGATTTTTCATTATTTGCCATTATTCAAGACATAAGTGGAATAAAATGAAATTATGAACAAGCAGTTCAAAACAACCAAGAAGAAGGACTTTCCTTCGCAACTCGTAATTAAATCATACAGCTCATTACCCCAGCACGGTGCTTCTGCCAAGAGTATAAATTTTTTCAGAAGGAATTAGATAAATTCCTGGAGGGAATGTCCACCCTCCAAGCACTGGAAGTGGCTGCTCCACAGCTGAGTGGAGCTGGGAGGATGCCACAGGACAGGTACACCCTGAGAGGTTCCCCCATGCTGGGGAACACGAGGGTGCAAAGCTCTCGTTCTCCTCAAGCCACCCCATCATCACTCAGCAGAGCCTCCAGTCCCTCAGCTCACAAAATGTACAACAGGGAACTAAATGAGGCTTAGAATGTCATGACTAATGTCTCGCACTCTCAGATTGTCCTACACACACAGAAAATATGATTTTGACTCAGTTATATCACTTGACCAAAAAAACCCCATGCCACCAACCAGTTGTAGATGTAGAAATTTCTTCATCAGCTTTGAGATGACTTTAATTTCACAAACAGTTTGAGGGGCAACCTAAAACATTTTAACATTTAAATGAAATATCTTTGTGTTAAACACCTTAAGAATTATGGGATATTTGCGGCCACCTGAAGGAAACACTTGATAAAAAACCAAAAATGGGATTGCAAGGGTCTGAAAAATCCCTTTGTTCTCATTTCATGTCCCTGAACATAAAAGCTTAAATTGTCATTGATATTTCAGTTTGTCTGGCAAAACTGAAAAAGCTTCTCACTGGCAGAAATTCTCTAATCCTTGAGCAATAAACACTCAAACACTTTGACTGTTGAGATTACTGTGACTCCATCTTCCATCAAGGCACAACACAGTTCAGTGACAACTCTGTCACCACCATAACAAAGAGAGAACTCTCCTGCAAAAACTCCTTTTCTCTTGCAGGAGAGCTGTTCCTGTTCTGCTCAGCAGTACAGAAATGGGCCATTCATGCACTAATGTGAGAAATCCCCACTAAGAGTGCACCACCATAAAATAAGCTGCAATATTTCCAGCCTGGGAGCCTACACTGCAGAGGGACCAGTCCCAGGAGAAGCCAGTGCAGGGTGAAATTGGTGGCTCTATAACCAATAATATTTCCCTCAGATTTAGCTCCTTCTGCTCTCCTGCACTGATAATCTCCCAAACCTCAGCTGCAGGACTGTTGTGCATCTCCTGCTGCCCTGCTGAATTCCAAACAAACCAAATATGAGGGAAGGTTGACTGGGCTGTTCACCTCTAGCCACTCAAACAAACAAAAAGAAACATGGTAGAGAAAAAAAAGTGTTTATTTCAATGAGGTCTCTGTAGACATCTTTAGAGGTTTTATCCTGATGACCCATTTATTGATAGCAAATCTTGAGAGCTCAGGAAATGTAGATTAACTCTGGGAATTGTCTGCCTCAGATTTTTTGTTCTATTTTCCTTTCCCCCACATTTCCAGTCAACTACTTTGGTATTTCTGTCAATGACAAAAAGATTAAAGTCAATTTGAGTGCCTGTTTTCCAAATTTACTTCGATTTGAGAGGAAATTACTCCCAGAAAGAGAAATCTACCAGATTGATTAATTAATATTCTTATTCATTAACTGATTTTTGAAAAAAATAAAAAAAATATACTATAATAATGCAGTAATATCCCCTGCAGTTAGCCTGCTGTCGAGGAAACGCTTCAAGAATAAGAAAATAAGCATTAAATATAGTTAACATCCACCCAGAATGAGACTGAGACTAATTAAAAACCCAACAATATCACTATTTCCAATATACTCTAATTCTGTATTATCCAAGATTCTAAGAACACCCCTCAATTGCTTTGTTAATTCTGTTAGGTAAACGCCAGCAATATATTAAATTCACACATGGTAAATTCAACATGGGGTATTAAGGAAAGTGCATAGAAAGTCTAATTAGGCATTTAAAAAGTTTTAGATGTGCTTTCATGATCAAACAATGCAGTACAAAACAAATATTTAACACTTAAAACACAGCTACTCCGATAAGCATAATTTGGAAACCTTTAATGAATTCACCTCAATTAGCCTTTCATTAAATAGCTCATTAAAAACTGATCTGAATATTGCTCCAGAAGAAATCCTGGTTCAGCTGTTGTGATGGGATAGGGAGTCAGTGGAGGTGAGGTTAAACACACGCTTTGGAACTGTCTGAAAGTCGGATTTGTTCCAGGGAAAAAGCCCTCAACCTCCTGTGACATCAATATCAGATAAACTGAGCACAAACCTGGAAAATACAGGGATTGGATTTTCTGGTTTAATTCCGTTCAGAAGGAAACCAGACCAAGAAATGAACTCAACCATCTTGAATATGTGCCAGGTTCTTATCACCAACTCCATTCTCATCTGGACTTAAAGAAAAACAATAGTTTTTGTGGTTTTGGGGGTTTTTTTGTTGTTGTTGTTTCTGGTTTTGTTTTTGTGGATTTTTAAAGGCTAATTTTAACTTGTCTTTTCAGTGGAAACGTCACCTTACCAACACATGGACAACAAATCCAGAGGCAAGGAGGCATTTAAAAGAGCAAACACATTCAAGGTTGCTTGAACCCTGAATGTATTTATTTACAGAAGCAGTTTTGAGCAGCCATTGTGGCTCAGGGAGACGGAAAGGAGAATTTATTGCAGAGATAGACATTGTTTTTACAAACTAATTGATCAGATGAGTGGAAAATCCTCCTAATTGCCTCCATGCTACCTCAGTTGATCCAACAAAAGATTTTATTTCTCCATGACCTTCACTTCAAATGTAGCTCAAGTCTTTTTACACTGCTTCACATCAAGTTAACTTGGAAACTTTGGAGAGCTTTAAGTGGAATAAAGTCAAGATCCAGAGAGAAGAACACAAAAGAGTAGGGCCAGGCTGGAGGCAGGAAAGAGACAAAGTCTAAACATACCTTCAAATGCGACTTTAATAAGTGCACAGCACGGAAGCACTTCTCTTTCTTTTCCCTTTTGCTTCACTGGGAAGGAACCAATTGAGGGACAGGATTGTGTCGTGCTGGCACAGCCTGGTGTGCAGAGGCATGTTCTGTTGCATTACCTGGAAGAGGTCACTGAACAGGTGGACTTGAAATTGTCTAAATCTAAGCCACATTCTGTCATTCACGGATGTTGCAAAGTGTGCAGAGCCTGCAGAATCCCTCTCCCTGCCCAGGAAAAGAGCTCAGGAGCAGCTTCTGCCCGTCAGCTCCTGCTTTGGGCAGGGTCTGTCCCTCCCCCTGCACTGCAGAAAGGTCAGGGGCAGAGAAGTCTCAAACAAGGGCTGACAGCAACCCCAGCCCCTCCTGGGCACCAGGCAGCAGCATTATTAGCATAGAAATCCAATCCAGCGCAGAGTCAACACCAGTAATAACACTGCAGCCATTAATAATTTAAATCCAATAAACCCAGCACCTCATGAGCGCATGCAAACGTTATTTATGAACACCTCCAACTCAGCTCAGCCTGGGAAGGCATTTCTGGATCGTTCTGCTGTGTTCCATGGGTGATTAATACACATGGAACAATGCACTCACGTGGAAATCCGGGCTGATGTTCCAGGCCCAGGAAGCAATCGAGAACTTTTAACAATATTTGCATTTTCCTCTCGTGTCTCTGAGCACAGCAGGGCTCCCAGAGGCACCCAGAGACCACTGAAACAAATCCATTGGAGGAACTATCAAAGGCTGCTGAGCACCAACACATCACCTCTGAGTCAGGAAATCCAGGGATCCCGGCAGGCTCATGGGAAGTGCTGGGGAGCTGCATTGCTCTTACAGGACTCCCATCCCTGCAGACTCTGAGTCACCCAGTGCTCTCATGCTGTTTGGACCAAAACAAGCGCTGGGCACTGTATTTGAGCAGATAAACACAAATGAGCACTCAGGAACAAGCAGCATTTCAGGACTGACTTGTCCCCCTGCACAGTTCCTGTATCCCCAGGGAGCATTCCTGAACTCCAGCTCTGTGCTGATGACTTAGGATTCTAGCTTTTATATTTTTCATATGTTTGTAATCCTGCAATTCTTTAGTGTAGAACTCTAAACTCCTTATCCAGTGCCAGCTGCTGCTTCCCCACTTTGGGCAGACACAGCAATTCCTCTCCAGGCCTGGCAATCAAGGACACCTCACTGCCTCAGGCCTGAGAGATGGAAACAAAAGTGAGCTGGGGGCAGCAAACCTGGGGAAAATGACTTCATTCCCTGCAGCTGGAACTGGGAGATGAACCCCCAATGTGCAAATGGCCCAAACCTAGAGAAGTGTGAAACCTGGGACCCGTGGTCCGTTTTGGGTGCAGCCCCTGGGGGAAGGCTCTGTCTGCCCAAAATGTACTGGAGGCCCTTCAATAAATATAAATAAAATGATTTTTATTCCCTTAATTTTGTCTGGCTTCTGTTTTAGGTAGTTCTGACAGGGCACCAGTCGGGGCAGCACAGCCTCCCTTGGGGACTCCTCCCATCACAGGCACCCACACGGGCTCCTGCCCTCTCATTCCATAAAGACTGAGGGGAAAAGAAGCCTTCAGGCTTCTTCCTTCTCTCCCTGTCAAGACCAAGAGCGGTACAAACACATCACACAGCTCCCAACATTCCCCTTCCCACTGCTCTCAGGGAACAGCCAAGGACAGGCTCACACCACAGCCACCTCACAGATCCCACAGCTTTTCCTGGAGGGCTCACTGCTTTAAAATACTCCAGATGTAGCTGAGATTTCTCCCTTTTAAAAGAAGACCTTCAGGTAGATGTGCCAATAAGTTACACTTGAAATAGGAAAGAAAGAGAATTGTTATATTAGGAAGCTACCTGGGCAGGCTTGACAGAGTAGGATGTAAAGTTCAGGAGGGAATTCACAATCCTTGTTATGTGATGGAGCTCAGCCATTCAGACAGAGCCACCATTTCTTTACCTCCTGCTCACTTCACAAACCACTCTAATGTCATCAACAATGAAACCCCTCATGAAAAGTAAGGCAAAGCCCAGGCCAGCCCAGCTGATTGCAATGACTGCTGCTTTTCCCAGGAATGGAAACATCAGACTTGCCCTTCTCTGAGTGCACTTTGGGTAGAGGAGGCAGTTCCACGACTGAGGAACATCACCACTGACTGTAAGCATCATTGAAACTGTTCATGTGCTTAATTACTCATTTTAATTCACATTTCATCCTCTTGGCAGCTCTGGAGAGCTGTAGGCAGGTGTGCTGATCACAAGCTCATGCTGAGGGGCTTCTGAACACAGGCATAAATCCCACTCCCCAAATCCCCACTCACAACAATTAAAGGCTGAAGGGAGTGGGGGGAAAATTAAAGTAGAAATCACAGCATAGAAATTACTTAGAGACAAAAATGGAGAAGCAAAAGGATATTTTTGACTCTTCTATGCCATGGAACAATACACAGAAATCTTATTTTGCAACTTTAACAGTGAATAAGCAAGATGACAATCAAAATATCTTATAAACCAGAGAGAAGCAGAGATCGATAACCAGACACTACAAGAGAATCCAGATTAACTTTAGGAACTGAGACAAAACCTTAATCTACAGCTCTTCAAACACAAACCTGCAGGGAAAAACAGGCAGAAAACACAGCAAGTTTCAATGCCCTAAAATCTATCATATCTTTCCTTTTCATAACTCTGGACAATAATTACTGTTTTAAAATATTGCACATTTTATATCTGTAAATTATTTTTTTCTCACATCCTCCAATAAACCCAATGGACATGTCTATACTCTGTTTACATGGACTGACCATTTGATTCCACACCTTCCCTCCCAAGTATCTTTTCCTGTCAGATTTTATCTATTTTGGATACTGTAGATTTACATTCAGGTTTTTTAAATCCTGAGCAGAAATAGTAGCTTTTGCAAGGGGAAATTGTTTGATGGCTGCATTCCACTTCAGTCTGTTTTGTGAATGAGTCCATGCCCAGAACAGAGGCTGATGTGGGATGGGTGGTGTTTTGGGGTCTCAGGATTCTTGGAAGTATCCAGGGGCAGGCTGGATGGGACTCTGGGGAGCCTGGTCTCATGGAAGGTGTGGAGAGGTCCATTCCAACACAAACCATTCTGTCATTCTGTGACTGGGGCTGTAGGGCTGGGAAAAGCAGGCAGAAATATGCAGGAAATGCTTTTTAGAGCAGGGTGGAATTCAGGATTTGCCACAACCCACTGCAGGGGCACAAACTGCTGCTCCTGCTGCAATTCCCCCTCTGCTTCCTCATCTTAGGGCCTGACATGCAGGAAAAATCCCCCCACTAAACCATTTCCTTCATGTAGCTGCACTGTTGTGTTTCTGCATGGATAAAGAGCTTTTATCCCTTCATCAGAGCAAACCCAGGCTGGAACATCCCATCTTTGCAAACCAGCTCTGCCCCAGGAGCAGCTAGCAAGGAGAGCAGAGGCCCTGGACAGGAGCTGTGCCCATCACTCAGGAGGGATTGTTCCAGGAGGAGATGGAGAACCGGGCTGGGAACTCGCTGAAGGTGATGAGTTCTGCTGCTCCCTCGTGTAAAATCCAGCAGGAACAGCTCCAGGGTGACCCTGGGGACACAAAAGAACCCAGGGGGGGAAAGGAGCTCTCCTGTGCCCCTGGCTGTGTCTCCCATGGTGGAGGAATTGGGAATAAGCTGCCCATGGTCCCCCCTTTTCTCCAGGAGAAGGAAAAGCTGCCCCCTCCTCATCTCTGCCCAGGGCCAGAGCAAACAGCTCCAGGCTTCATTACTCCAACACTATTTTAAAAGTGCCTTGAGAAATTCGCTATGTGCTTCTAGAAGGGGGCACTTCCTCTCCAAAAAGGCAGATAAAAGTGAGCAGAAGTCCTCTGAGGAGCTGTGAGGGATCGATACACCCACTGCTGCAATTTCTGCTGCTGTTTCAGAACTGAATCCAGCGTGCCTTCACTAGAGCAGCTCTGAACTGGTACTGGAGGTGTGATTAACCTTCCCATTGCCTCCTCATCTTTCATGTTCCCATTATGTGCACACACTGAAAATGCACAGCACTGCGTATCTACATAACACTGAAAATAAAGAGAATTATTCAAGCGCTTTTTCCATTTATTAGTGGAAATGCTGAAGTCTCCTGCTAGTATCCTCTTTTTCAAACTTTTTTCACAGGATTTTTTTTTTTCTTTTTGCTTTTAATCTTGCAATTCAGAAAAAAAAGATGAAGTATCCAATGATTATGATTCCCGATGGAAATCCAAACTAAATGTGACCCATGCAACCTGAAGCACAAAGTTGTCTCCTGGTGTGTAATAGTGAAATTTCAGTGGCATGAGTGGAGGTTGGTTATTTATATCTGAGCTCAAAATTTGGTCACATATTTTTTCAAAGCAGTGCAACTAAGCCTGTTTTTATGAATCTGCTATACATGAGACAGCTGCCATTTTTTGAGGAAAAAAAAAAAAAATCAATCAGCATCAAACAAATAAAGACTTGCACATTCTCTTGTTATCAAGGTTTTATACCTCTCCTCTTTTCTACTTCTTTTGAAATTGCTCCCACTTGCATCATAATACTCTTCATGACACAAAAAATTGTATTCTCTTTTTCCCCAAAGTTCTGTTTAGTAGTAAACACCTCCACGAGTTCCTCAGTTTTGAAGGAAACAGTGAGTAAGTGACATATCTTGGTTGAAATATGTCATGATCAAAGATTAAGTCCTCACCATGAAAAAAGCAGTTCTTTGTAAGATGCTTAGGAGGATAAAACTTTTTGTGTGACAGATGTCACAATAAAACAAAGTAAAACTGTAAGATCCAGAAACACATAACAGTATTTTATTCTTCCAGTCACTGATGATAAATGGGGGAGGAAAGGGAAGTAACTTACACACGTTTATCTTGACACATCAGCTTTGGTGCATACAACACTTTAAGCACTCAAAATTAAAAAAAAAAAATCTTATCAGGCCTGTATCAAATGGATTTGTCAATGCTTAGTTGAGTTATATTACAAATTACTGGTTCAGATTAACATGTCTCTTGAGATTTACTTGTGTACCTGCAAGCCTCAAGGAGGGAAATATTTTATTCTCCCATATTCAGCTGTGGCACAACAGTGCTAGTTCTGTCAGATTCACTGTCTGTCCCCAAACTCTGCTGCCTGACACCACCCTGATAGAGTTTTTTATGTCAATACAGAGGCTGCACCAAGGTGAGGTTGTGGCCACCACCCCCTGAATACCCCCTTGAAGGATTCTGTGATCCTTGTCCTTTGCCACCACCCCAAATCCCATTTCCTCCTCTCCCCCTCTGCCTCCTGCAGGGCTGGATGTGCACAGATGGAGCCCCTTTTCCTTTTGAAGAGCTGTCTCAGGGCTGCTGGCCTGAGCACATTTCAGGAGGGACAGCCCAGCAGTGTTCAGGGGACATGGAAGGACCCTCAGGCTGACCCTGACAGCTCCAGGGGCTCAGCTCCACTGGCTGGACCTGACAAACCCAGCTCCTAATGCACAAAACTGCAGCTACACAAATATTATCCAACTCACTGCAGCTCATAATGCATGTGTGCCAACAAGGAAAAAAATGCAATAAGAATTTCCTAAATTATGTATTTCAAACCTTCTTTTATATATCTCTTTAGACTGGGGGGGGAATCAAGTAACAGCAACAGAAGCATAGAATTCCAGTGCAACACACTGACAACACTTGTGCCTTCCTGTTTAAAGGCTAACTTTGCATTTTCCTATCAGCTTTACAGAATAAATGATTATAGTATTCTTATATTTGAATTTTCTTAAATTATTATAGCGTTCTCACTTCTCAGCTGTAATGGAACCACTGGCCTTCCCCCTGTTTTGCAGAAACAAAAGATGCAAAGTGCTCTTTCATCAGACCAGACACATCCTGAGCATACTCCTACACTGGAAGTGGCCTATCCTAAGAATATTCAATGCTTTTCCCACCACATAACCCCTGACAACAAAATATTTTCACTCTGATTAAAAAAAAAAAAAAAAAAGATTTTAGGGGTTTTTGCCTTTATAGCAAGAATCCACACAGAAGTGCCAAAGGCAGAAGAAATACATTACTTTATTTGCACACACAGAGCACCAGCTCCACGATGGAAGGAATAAAACCCCCCTAAGCAGCCCTGCCATCTCTCAGCCCTTCCCTATCCCCTACTCCTTCTCCTGGAGCTGACTCCTCCATGGAGGCTTTTTGCAGGCAGCCACAGCCCCTTCAATTTGGACTTGTTAAAATAAAACCAGCCTGCCACAGGTCTGCAGAGCTGCTGTGCTCAGCTCAGAGCCAACCAGACAGATGCAAAGAAGAATCTTTCCTGGGAGAACCCAAGGAAAAGCTGCTCATGCACAAGGAGCCACTGCACTGCATTTTTTGCCCTCTCCCTATGGCAAGTGCAGAAACAGCATAACTAAGTAACTTTGCACCTAAGGAATTTTTCCTTTGGAGTCAGACAAAACTCTTACAGCAATTCATTTCATGAAGGCACCCAGGACCACAGCAAGGGGCAGCCTGACCCTAACCTTGAAACCTGAGCCAAGGTCATATGGTTTATCCCATTTTCACCATGGAATTAGAGGAATTTCCAGGCATGGCATGTGTGTAATTTTATTTGCACTTTTATATTTCCTGTTCTAAACACAAGATGACTTTTCCACCCACTGAACTCTCTTCTCCCTGATCAGTGTGTGGGCAGGATTGCAGGAGGATTTCCTGGAGAAGCAGGACAAGCCAGGGTGTTTATGGTTAGAGGAGGTGACCCACCAAGCATCCCATAACAGGATTTCAGGCTGCCCCACTGGAGTTTATCAGTGTCCCGAGGGTCTGACACAGCCCACAGCAGCACCAGCAGCCCTGGAGCACATCCTCACCACAAGGCTGAAGGCAACAGGAGACTCTCACTGATTAACACAATAATTACTCAGGATTCTCATGGAAAACCACACAGAACCAAAGCTCAGACCTCACTCAATTTGCACTTTTTGCAACCACAAAAAACATCCTCCTAGGGACAGCTCGACCCAAAATTCTAGCAAGCTAAAATAGGTGTCCAGCAAGTTTTAAAGTCTGGAAGTGTGCTTTGAAAAAAAACATCCCTAAAAAGCAGAAGAGAGATGCTGTTCATTTTCAGCCCTATTGACTGCAGCCTTTTTTTCCTCTCTCCATGAAAAATTGATGTGTCTGTCTCTCATTCCTAGCCCTGTTCACATGAACAGTGAACTTGTCAGGAACAGGGAATGCATCATTGAAGAGCTGTTGTTTTCCTGTGAGACACCTAAAATCCTGTCAATCCACAGATGAGCAAACAGAACCAAGCACTCCTCAGATCTGGGGAAAAAAAACCAAAACACCCTCTATGTTGAGATTCAGAGCAAATACAGAGTAAATATTAAAAATACCTCTAAATCATACCCAAAAAGCTGGTGATCTACTGAAAGAGTTGAAACACAGCCTGTATTTCTCTCCAGTTTAGGACAGAAAGAAAGATTTGCCTGTTTACCTGGAGGACAAATTTTTAAGAAGTCAGAACTTAAGAAAAAGAATCATTCTTTTTCTGCTAAAATTTTTGAAATCATGAATACAAGGATCCCTGCCTTTAAAAGCCCCTCGGATTAAACCCCTTTTGTCTTAGTGTAGAAGTCACCTTTGGAACATAAAATGAATGTTTTCCATTTTTCAGCAGCTGAACAGATTTTTTTTTCCCACCTCTCATCTTCCCACCAGATTGTCCTGCTCTTTGAATGCCTTGAAATGCAACTTTGGTCAACTTGTCCTTTTCAGTGATTTACACACATTTCATTTCCTGATGTTCTTTATTCCTGCTGCTCACCTGAGGGGAGGCAAGGCAGACACACAATAGCTCCTCTCTTTTCAAATATTGCTGGTGATTAACTGAAGGATTAGATTTCTGCTTCTGTAATGATTTCATTTTAAAAATCTATTTGTGTGTTCAGACCCCAGTGCTTGGGGAATGGTTTTCCTTGCTGGGGAACAGATGTGAGGAGAGAGCATTGACAGCCCAATTTCTTCATTAATATTAGAAGGGGCTGGTACAGAGTGGCTGCACTCCTCAGGTGCAGCTAAACTGCATTTCTCACCAAATTCTGGAGATTAGAACAATTGAAAATAAACAACATTGGGTCTTTCAGCTTGAGCCAAATGGAGAGCAGCCTCAGAGCCCCCAGCCCTCGGCACCCTGCTGCAAAGCAGGGGCTCAGTGCACTGTCACAAGCCTCTCCTCTGGGTTAGTCTCCTAAACTTGCCCAGGACAGTCTGGAGAATTATTCCAACCCTGGGAATATTTCAAGCAGTAAAGCAGAACACCCCTGGGCCCAGTGCACATGGGGAGTGTGTGGGATGGCCTTCCCCAGTGCCACCAGCACAGCAGGGACTTCATCCAGCACAGCCTCTCTTTGTAAAATCATTTCAGTTTAACCAGAGTTAAAATGAAAGTCAAAAACCACTTATCTAGTAACATGGTATCCACACCTTGCCTTTAACACCCCCAGTTTTTCAAATGAGGCAAAAGATTCCTTTCCATCCCTCAAATCCAGCTGTTTCCCTCCTCTTCTGTGCTATGAAAAGCACACCCAGAGCCCACAGAAAATTTCACAGGAAAACACAGTTCAGAGAAATGATGGTTTCTAACCCTTTCTGACATCCCCTGTAAGATCAGGTGAGAGATCTCTCTCAAATCTGGGACAACCTGATGTAAATCACGATGCTTTCCTTGAAATCCAAACTTGGTGAATTTACACTCACAGGCAGGGCCGGGGCTCTGAGCTGAAACATAATTGCCAACATTCAAAACAGCTTCACCTTTACTCTGAAAGTAACAACTGCAAGAGTAATAGTATAAGTGATTTATTTTAATACTATTTTCACAATGCAACACAATTAATAAACTAATTTTTGAACCATTGCACTCCTCCCTTACTGAGGAGACTGTGGTGCCATTATGTCAGAAATAATTCTGTCAATTCAGTAACTGAAGTTAGATTAAGTAATATAAAACAACAAATTGACAGAAAAAACCCCACACTTTTGTGCATAGAACATATGCAAACTTATTTATCATATGAATAAATAAAAATCAAAATGCAATCCTGGTGAATTGTATCTTCAGAATATACTTAATGTGAAATGAAAAAGATGAATCAACATTTAATTAGCTTTGGATGCCTTTTCACCAAAGAGCTGATAAAAATTCTCTCCTCCTTCCTTCCCACAAAAGCTTAAAGTGATTAAAACATTTTTGGACACTTGGTGGTTTGACCAAAGTCTCCCAAAAGGTTCTCCAGCGTCTCCTTTATTTCCTATACTTTACATCCAGAACAAGAGAAAATAAAATATTACCAGCTGAACTAACAGAAGTTAACAGCCTTGCTGTAAATTCCAAGGAAATTTTGAGAACAATTCTTTCCTTAAGCACCTCAGTCCTCCACCATCTTTGGTTTGTCAAATTTGTCATATTTGTCAAAGTATTGATTTTTTCCTAATAATAAATAATAGCAATTTACACAATAGCTAATGACTAAACTAAAAGTGAGGAAATGAGAATGCAGCAGAGTTTTTATTAGGTTTGAGCCCTCATAGATTGCCTAAAACCAGAACTAATTTGGGTCCAATCCTAAATCATCCCAAGGCTCTGACTAAAGAAAAGCTCTGACTAAGAAAAGCTGGCTCCAGGTCAGGGCTGCAGGCACAAGGTGGGGGCCATGGAGAGCCAAAAGCTGCTTCCCAAAGGGATAAAGTTGACAGAAATTCCAATTCCCTGCCATCCAATGCCAGATCCCCAACATAACACAGAACAATTACATTGCTGCTCCCCAAAGCACACAGAAAACAAAGGATTCTTTCACCTGCATCTTATGTGTTTCTGAATTTATATCCTCAAACTAAAGCACTGTCTTCTGTTCATTTCCATTTTCGCCCATTTTCCATTTTAGTGACTCAATCAAACTAAAAACTTTCATTTACAACCATGAAATATATTAACACCTCTCTGCTGCTCCCCCAGCCTAAAAAATACCAGATTCTCTCATTTGGACTCTGACCTCTTAGATGAAGGTCAGTTCTAACATTGTCTTATACACAGGCTACAAAAATCCAAGAAAGCCAAATATAACATTTTCCAGAAAAGTATCACAGCCAAATAACCCTCAGAGACAGGAGAAAATGCTCTGTCAGGTAATTTGGGATTTGAAGGGGAGTGTTGACACAGTTCTTTTGACAGTGTTATCTCCAGATTTTGAAATAGAACTTGACAGATACAGTAAAACTTTGTGTTGTGGTAACAAAACAGAAAGGCACCAGATCTCATCACCTACTTCATAACCCCGAATTTTCTAACTGCTGGTTCAATTTTCATTTACCATCTTTAATTGAGGAATAACTTAGAAAAAGTCTTCAAAATAAATTCTCTGGCAAGAAAGAAAAAATTAACCCACCCATCTTTATATTAATATTAGGGTGGCAAAGGCTGTGTTTTGGAAACCTATTCCGATCTCACATATTCATAAAATCAGATTTTGAACTGAGTGGCAGGAGGTTTCTACATTAGGGGAAAAACACTGCTAATTTGGAATGCATTCATTTAGCTGTGCTTTAAAATTTAAACAAATTTTGCTAATGATTGAAATCCTTGAGTACCTTTTAAATATTCTGATTTAGGTGTGAGGTCTCAACTTAGGAATACTTAAAAAAATACATCAGGTTTGAGATAAAGTCTCACTAAAAGTGAAAAATAGTGCACAAACACACACAGCCATGGTGGTGGCCAAAATAACCATGCATGCAGGAAATCTGAAATGCACAAAGAGTTCTTTCTGCTAAAGTTACAGAGCCTGCAAAGTTTCAAATAACTTCAGCTTCACATTTTTGATAGATATTACTCTGATCGAAAGCAGCAAAAAAAAGTTGCATACAGAAATACAGAATAATCAGCAAACAAATGTTCAGCAAGATCAGGGCATGAAAGAGAAAAGATCTGTTACTTTTAACTTTTATTGATAAAATAAATAAATAAATAAAATTATACAACTAAAGGAAGACTAAAATGAAGGAGGGCATGTTGGCCTTCCAGTGAAGTTGGGGATATCCCATCCCTGAAGTGTCCAAGGTTGGCTGGGGCTGGAGCAGCCTGGGGCAGTGGGAGGTGTCCCTGCCATGGCTGGGGTGGGATGGGATGGGCTTTGAGGTGCCAAGCCAAGCCAAGCCAAGCCAAGCCAAGCCAAGCCAAGCCAAGCCAAGCCAGGCCAAGCCAAGCCAAGCCAAGCCAGGCCAAGCCAAGCCAAGCCAAGCCAAGCCAGGCCAAGCCAAGCCAAGCCAGGCCAAGCCAGGCCAAGCCAGGCCAAGCCAGGCCAAGCCAAGCCAAGCCAGGCCAAGCCAGGCCAAGCCAAGCCAAGCCAAGCCAAGCCAGGCCAAGCCAGGCCAAGCCAGGCCAGGCCAAGCCAGGCCAAGCCAAGCCAAGCCAAGCCAAGCCAAGCCAGGCCAAGCCAAGCCAAGCCAAGCCAGGCCAAGCCAGGCCAAGCCAAGCCAAGCCAAGCCAAGCCAAGCCAAGCCAGGCCAAGCCAGGCCAAGCCAAGCCAAGCCAAGCCAAGCCAGGCCAAGCCAGGCCAAGCCAAGCCAAGCCAAGCCAAGCCAGGCCAAGCCAGGCCAAGCCAGGCCAGGCCAAGCCAAGCCAAGCCAAGCCAAGCCAAGCCAAGCCAGGCCAAGCCAAGCCAAGCCAAGCCAAGCCAAGCCAAGCCAAGCCAGGCCAAGCCAAGCCAGGCCAAGCCAGGCCAAGCCAAGCCAGGCCAAGCCAGGCCAAGCCAAGCCAGGCCAAGCCAGGCCAAGCCAGGCCAAGCCAAGTCAAGCCAAGCCAGGCCAGGCCAGGCCAGGCCAAGCCAAGCTGGGATTCTGTAGCCCCCACAGGTAAGGGCAGCAGATGTCCCAGCAGGGAGGGAAGGGCTCTGGGGCTGCTGGGGATGCACTCCCTGCTCAGCCCTTCAGGGAGGAGGGTGAGGGGTGCAGAAGCTCTGCCACAGGACCCACAGCCAGGCTTTGGCACAGCTGAGGCTCAACCCCCTCAGTGCTACAGCCAGGATAGAGAAAAACAACCCAAGAAAAAAGCAGCATCTTCTTACACTCAGACTGCCAAAATCATCATCTCAGTGTTCGAGGTAGATGGGTTCTCCAGATGCAGCCAGATGGTGCAATACCTCCTAAAGGCTGCCAAACACAGGAAAGTGTCTCTCAGGCTGAAATAAAGTCAGTAACAACAAACAGATGAAGCCAAACTTTGCAGAGCAATGGAGGGACTGGACTGGAGAGCTGTGCTCAGCTCCCCAGAGAACTGTGGTGCCAGGCATGGTGTGGTTGGCACCCTTGTGACTGCAGGCCTTGAAATCCCTGCCCTTGAAAAGGATTTTTATTTTCTCTCTGCCAGAAAAGATTATTCCTTGTGGTTCCCTTTCTGCCATTGCTGTGGCTGTCCCTGCCAGTGGCTGTGTGCACCCACAGTTGTGAACATCCTGGCTTTGCAAGAGGTTTAGGAGATGAAAAATTACATTAACAAAAAAATAGATTAGTTAGGTGCATAACAACATTTGTTTGCAAGAAAGACTCAGAAAGGACCGGGTTAGAAGGGACATTAAAGCCCATCCAGCCCCACCCCAGCCATGGCAGGGACACCTCCCACTGTCCCAGGCTGCTCCAGCCCCAATGTCCAACCTGGCCTTGGGCACTGCCAGACACAATCACACATTTTAACACACACTGGCAAGATGTTTCAAATTATCTAATAAGAAATCATTATTCAGTGATGTCAAAAAACCCAAGCAGCTTGAAGTTCTTCAAGGGTGAGGAACAAGGAGATCTGACAGGCTTGGGGATTTATTATCATTTAGTAAATAAATCCTGCAAAGATGTTCTTCCAGGAGTCCTAAAGCAGAGGTCTTCTGATTTCTTTGATTGTTTTATTTTGATTGTTTATCTGTAATTCATTAATATGACCCAGAAGTTTCAGCAGGAAATAATTCTTAACAGATTTTATCTGACGAGAGTGAAAATTGAACAGAACTGGAACTTCCCAATTTCTGCCATTTCTTCCCAAATGCCTGGCTACTTTTATTGCAAGACACTCTTGAGTTGTGAAGAATGTTTTCAAGGCCATTTAAGATTTCAACACAAAGGGGATCTTTGCTACTAAGGAAAAAAAAGGTAAAAAATAAAAGAGAAAGAAACAGTACATCAAAATCAAACCCCACCTTTCAGTCCAGGCATTTTCCATGCACAGAAGCCCCAAGAAGCCCTGGAAAGATGACACACAACCCAACACAGAAAAAATACAAGTCTCTGACTCTTCAGAAGCACGTGGCCCTTTCTTTCCTTTGCAGAACTCTATGTTCTTGACCAGGACAAATGTTTTTGAAAGCTGACAAATCAGATTTGGTAAGGATTCAGATGCTCAGTGTGTGCCACTGCTTAACAATAGCAGAAGAAAAAATGGTAATCTAAAAAAAGGCACTGGATTAACAAAAGTTGGTAGAGAAATGTTACATTGTGGAAGATGAAAATACAGAAAATGAAATGTATGAATTATTTAGGTGATTGAGCAGTTGCTAAAAAACCACGAAGTGTCAATTAATTCTAAAACGGTTTCTATTCTTGTGGAAATTTCATTTTTAGGCTACAAAATTTCAAAGATTTGTAAGGCAAAGACAGTTACTTGCTACACATAATGCAAGAGTAAGTGGGCAACCCAAAAATTGCACGACTACATAAAATACAAATTTTGAATTTGGCAAAGGAAACTTCATCTACTTGTTTTACATTCCTCAGTCTGTGACTTCTTTGTGGACCTTTTTTTCTCTGTTTATGTAGGAGAGTGTGTGTATATATAAATATATATTATATATCCATAGATTTCTATATACACACATATATATGTTTGTATATAAATCTAAACATTCATTGATTCAAAATGACTAAAAACTTTACAACTTGTGCACAATGGGCACAAACTTCATTAAATCATATTGACTTACAAGTCATCAACTTGCAGGTCAATGTGATATCCTACAAGTCCACCAACACACACCTTCAGGAAAGATAAAACCATTCATGACAAGGCCAAACATGAACTTTATTTACACATTTTTGTCCAAATCTGTCTGGTGCTACTACTTCAGGAAGAATGGAGCAAAAATCCTGTTGAGCTACTGCAGAGCAGAACTCAGCAACTTCCCACGATTTCCACGGTGTCTCTCAGGCTGTGCCAAAGTTTGATGTGATGTGATGTGAGGGCTGTAATGACAATTAAAAGATAGCACAGTGCTTGACAAGGGCTGCTGTAGCAACTGTCCCACCTGATCTCTGCTGTGTATTTATAAGTTGTGCAAGAGGTTCTTTACTATGAACATGTGCTTGGGAAAACGCCCAGATCATCCAGAACCAAATATTCTGCTGGTGTAAGTCTGTGTAGTTGCATGAATCTCTATTAGAGCATATCCCTTTGTGTTTCCCAAGCAGTTTAGCGCAAAATATCCAGGCTTCAAAGGATGTGGGTGCCTTGTTCCCTCCCAGGGAGAGGGAACAGCCCCTGCAGCCCCTGGCTGGCCAGGTGGGTGGTGGAGCTGCTGTCATGGGGAACCCTTCCCCACGGGAGAGGCTCTTTCTTTGGTGATAATCCAGGGATTAAAGGTTGCAGAACTGGGGTGCAGACCATAAGCAGTGATTTGGGATGTGGTTTAAATCATCAAGAAAGTTGTTCACACTTTTAGCACTGCAGTGTAAATCAGGGCTGGTTTTTAAAAGCTCTTTTCTAAACTAGAACAGCCCCTAGGACTAGCTGGGTTCTTAATGCAGGACTGAAAAATTTAATCCAGCATAACCAGACTCATAGTCCAGTGACAAACTTGCATTATAGTGTATAATATATAGATTATAGTGTAACAGAATAATAACCAGGAGTTTCAGCAGAAATCCTGCCAAATTTCCTTTAGCCCTACAGTAATTCCACCAAAAGTGATAAAATTTGTGCAACAAATGGGTGGCACTTTAAATATGAATATTTCTTTTAAAATGGC
The DNA here is from genome assembly GCF_049639895.1 of Pseudopodoces humilis. Classification (NCBI taxonomy): domain Eukaryota; kingdom Metazoa; phylum Chordata; class Aves; order Passeriformes; family Paridae; genus Pseudopodoces; species Pseudopodoces humilis. The sequence goes on along the minus strand of NC_142213.1, from coordinate 19,695,996 downwards.
TTTGATAATGCACACTGGCTGATTAATTACTTCAAGATTCAAATTATTGATCTTCACTTAGACATCAGGATAAGTTCTGTTTAAAAACAAATTCCATTTATAATTGTAGTGTGGAAGTTTCAATAAAGGAAACCACTGGCAAACAATGATCCAGGAATAATTTTTCAACAAGTGTTTTAATTTTGCTAACAGGTTTCCAGGTGGGGTGAAGAGAGACATCCTCAGTCAGACACCACCCCACAAAGCTCCCACTCAAGGCCACCTTTGACTTTTTGAGTTTTCCAAATTATTAATGCAAGGTGAAACTCTACAGTGGAGCCCATGTGAAGGCTGAAGGACAAAGCAGATTTGGTAAGGGTTACCTGTGCTCTGCAGCCTCGGAAGGATCCAGGAAGGATCCCAGCCTGACAAGACAGCAAGGAAAAGGCAGAGCTCTCAGCTTTCCTCAGCATCCTTCTGCCCCTGAATCTTGAATGGGAAACATCAGCGAGTTCAGGGTCACACGGGAAAGGTGTCAAAAGCAGCACTGGATCAGCAGCCTCCAGTTCTGCTGCAGGAGATGCTGGATGGCAGCTCTGGGAAGGTGTTTGCCACATTGCTTTGCCACAGCAGCAAACACGGCAGGGTGTGGTGACACTTTTACCCCACCTGTGGGGATCCTGACTTGCTGACTGCAAAGGAGTTTTGCTTCTGCCTCTGCCAGAAGCATCTCAACACCCACAGAGCACGAGGGACTTCTCCCAGGATGGAAGGAGTCACAGACTAATTATCCCAGTCTCTGATTACATTAATAACCTACAAGTTGGCTTTGCTCTGAGGAGTATAACTCTCCTTTATTGCCTGCAGTCAGAAAGCTCTTCAGGTCTGCAGGAAGTGATTACAAAGTCAGACAAACAGGCTTGTGCCTGGCTCAGCTGTGGAGCAGTTCCTAGGCAGGCTGCAGGGTTTGGAATATCGCTGGGTACCCCTCTCTCACATCCCTGTGCCAGCTCTGGGGGGCTGCTGCATCCACACACTCGCTGGACTGCAGATGGCAAAAGCCCTTTTCCTGCAGCACCTCCCCATGTCCTCCTCCTGAGCTGTGGCAGAGCTGGGAAATGTGAAACAAAGGACAAATCCTGCTGCTGATTAAAGAGCTGGAATTGAACTGGTAGGAAGTTTGCACATCTGGTTCTTTGTCTCCATTTCTGCTGCTTGTACTATTGCAGCGATTATGCACTGTGTGAGTCACATTGTAACTTCTAATATTAACAGCCTGATTTCCCACAGTTTGCTGGGGCTTTTTTCCCCCCTCTAGAAGCATAAATTACAAAAGATTTCTCCTTCTCCTTCACTTTTGAAAGCAATTAAAAACAAACTATTTAACAAATCACTAACTGCCAAGAAGTGTTCAAATTAGATCTTTTCATAGCCTTCTTACTTTTGAGTTGGAACAGAACCAATTGGCTTTGAGATCTCTCCTCAAAAAGATACTTCTACTAACATTTTAGGCTATTGAAAGCTGTAAAACAAAAGAACTTTTAATGTTTTACAGTATGGCTTCAACGAGCTAGAATAATTTCTAAAGATATACATTTACACCAGGTACTGTTTGGATTTAATTCCAGTGCCATGCTCCTAGATTCTATAAGATAGATGAAGGTTTGCTAATATCATTCTTTCTTCATTATTCAAATAAATGTTGATGCAGAACAGAGGCAGCAAAGAAAGGAGAGAGGAAAGGGAAAAAAAAACAATCACTCCCTATTTCTTGATAGTCTGGGTAAGATGGATTTGTATGTTTTGGCTTTCGGTAGCAGAAGCAGAATTGTTCTATAAATGTCAGTCTGGGCAGCAAGATCCAACAACTGGCTCCCCTACCCCCAGCACTTAATTCTGATTATTGCCAGACAGAGCTGACTCCTTCCAAGCAGCACTTGGAGAATGGTCCCATTGTACAGGGGCAGAGGGGCTCCTGCTCCAGTGGAAACTCTGTTATCTCCCAACAGCTGCTTGCAGTTAACTGCAGCCCAGCTTCAAGCCTTTAAAGTCTGCTCCTTGTTTAGTCTTGGATGTATGGGAATGGCTTGGGGGATATTAACCTGTTGTGGGCTGTTGGCAGCGACAGCTGAACAGGCTCCACCTTCAGCACAGTGCTCCCAAACCTTGGGAATAAAACTTCTGTTCTCTTTGCCTTCCACAGCACTTGGAGCTAATGAAAGGTTGAGATTTCCAGAGCTAAGTCAGCAGATGCCTATCCAAAACCATTTAGAGAACCCTTTAAAAACCCCACACATAATGTAGACATTTTGATGCTAAAACATGTGAACTAGAGAAAGGAAAATAAAAAACAAACCAAAAGTGAGGTCTTTCAGTTCTCTTTTTTCTCCCAACAAAATAAAAGGCTGCCTTGTCAGGTTTTCATTCCTTTTGATTTTAAGCTATTCCTTGCAGACAAATACCAATAGTTGCTTAGGATGCTTTCAGAAAAACAGAAGATTTCTTGCCAGCAGTACTTCTCTCCTGTTGATTCTTACAAACCTTAGCAGGGAATATCACTGTTCAAACTGCTTCCTGCCACTTGGAATTGTGAGCACAGCCAGATGGAGGCAGAAGGTTTGTCTGTAATTCCGATGTGCTGCTGCTAACGGGACACAACAAAGGGAAGCAGGAGAGGAGGCAAGCTCACACACACACTGCTGCATCTGCAGGGCAGCTGAGCTGGCAGGACAGACACCTCAGTGCCACCTCACTGCCACTAACAAGTTGTCTTTTTCACCAGCACCAGCACAATTTAGACACTGGGGGTTTAAGTGACCCTAATTTGAGGTTAGAAGCCCCAGTGTTCCTTATATTTATGTAAGTGCAAGTTGCTCTGTGTAATATTCAGCACGAGTGACTCCCCCCCAGGGGGACAAGGACACTTGAGGACTCTGCTTCTCCAGCATAACCTCCACAGCTATCTCCAGATGGGAAAGAACAAGAGGTTCAATGTGATTCAGTTGTTCCTCTGCCATCTCTTTCCATATTCATAAGTGAAGCTTCTCAAATGATGTATTTTTACCCAGCAGAACTCGTGTGGCCCAATATCCCTAAAAGTTTAGACACACTCTTGTTACTGTAATAATTTACAAACTATTTTGAACAGGGAATTGCAAACAAACAGCAAGTTACTTTGCTAAGTTTGCAGACTCCTCCTGTGACAAATAAGGAAAGCTGGTTGAGTCTAGCAGGACTTTTTCAATTCTTACATTGCAGTATTCCACTGATTTTGAACATTCTTCAGTAGTCACTCCTATCCTCTCCACTACAGCTAGCAGGCAAAGTGGCACAGATTTTTATATTAGATTTGTCCAGGTTCTAGGGTAATGCTCCTTTGCTCCACTCTCTAGCAGAGCTCTGTAACACAGTTAGCCAGCTTTACCAGCCACTGCTGCCCTTGGTTTTAGGCTCAAAACCATCTTGAGCCTATTTTGTGTTGCTTGTTCTTCCTGAGAATTATTGAATGGGTCAGGAAATTGTCCTGAGCACCTACAAGCCCTCTCCTTATGGTTTTGAAAGTTCTCTTTTGCAGCCTGGGATCTGCCAGGAATAAAACTGTGGGGTGCTGAGACCTCTGGCAGTGGCTGAGCCGTGCTCAGAGTGCACACCCCATGGCAGCACTGTGGGGGGAAGGCAGAGATGTTGGACTGCCCACCCCAGAGAGCAGGGCTGACCTGAACTGCAGCATCCCAGCACCTGCTCAACCAGGAGCTTGAGTTCTGTGCTGCCAAAACAGTCCTAAGTGGGATGCACGTGCCTCAAAGTCTAACACAAATGTGTGCTGAGCTCTTCTTTCCTCTCTCTTCAGTCTTAGCTGAGCACGTTTTAAGCTCAACCCCCAGATTTTAACTTTACTTTTTTACTACTCACACAATTAAACAATGGAAATTCTGTGTGGGTTAAAAAAATCCCCAACACAGCCCCAAACAAGAAGCTCATGTGCACATTTGGGTGCACCTCTAGGCAGAAAGAAATATCCACATTTCTCCTGGGAGCCAAAACAGTGCCCCAAAACTGGCCTCAGGTGCCCAGCATGGGTTATCATTAATGCAGAACACTGCATCCTCCAGAGGAATGAACTGCCTTCAAACAGAGAAAAACTGAAGGAAGTGATGTCTGATCCAAGAATCGACACCGGCTCGCACCCAGCAGAATCTGGGGAACATCCCAAGCCAAGATTACCCCACTTACACAGAGATGGACTTTCAAGGCTATGGGTAAAAAGCCCAACAGATTTAATTAGAGAGAGATGAGTTTTTCTGAGTAGAGTGGGAAAGATTTGAAGAATTGGCCTTCAGCATGACAAAAAGCTGAAATACATTATCAACCCAGGGCACAAGCAAATGAATTGTTCCCAGAAATTTCTTTCCAAGAGATAATAGTAAGGATGAGGTTTTCTTTGGTTTTCCTTGGAGCAGTCAGACTGATGTCAGGCTGCCCAGACTGCAGCTCAACTACCAATTTATTTTCCACAGGGTTTCATACCCCAAGAACACATAAAATCAATTAATTGAGGGCCTGGATGTCCTGTGAGATCAATGCAAAGGTATCTGCTGACTTCACTGAGTTTTACAGCTGGTTCTCCAATTCCTTTGCTTTTCCACAACGAATGTTTTTTACAAGACAGGACATATTTTTACTTTATTAATGCAGCTCTTCTCAATACGACATAATTTTGGAACATATACATGGAGAAAAAAATCCAATTAAATCACTGCAACATCCCCACAGAAGAATGAATGGACATTTCAACATATTTCCCTTACCTTGATGTTATAGTAATGAACATTTCATTTCAAATACAACCCTTGTTCTTAGGAAACATTTGGCACTGTGGTTAATGAAATTAGGCTTTTTTTAAAAAAAAGTAAACATAAATAATATAAATATACATAAATATAAAAATATAAATAATACAAATAAAACATAAAAATTATAAATATAAATATAAATATAAATATAAATATAAATATAAATATAAATATAAATATAAATATAAATATAAATATAAATATAAATATAAATATAGCAAGTGAGCTGTGCCCTGTTTTATTTCATGTGCACAAATTGGTCCAATCCTGTTTCTCCAACCTTTGTGGAAGGATTAACTAGAAAAAGGTGGTGGATTCAGAGGAACCTGGTGACAACCTCCACAGCCAGCAGAGGTTACAGAACATCATCTAGAGACTCCTGACAGGACATTCCTGGCAGCCTTTCCACCTCTGCTGCTGCCCTGTGGCTGCACCAAGAACCTTCAGGTCCTCTGAAACTGAGGGGCTCAGAACTGCCCAGAGTGCCCAAGGTGAGGCCACACCAGAGCTGGCAACAGCAGGGTGATCATGACCTCATAATGCTTCCAAAATAGAAAGGGTTCTCTAAGTTATAGTTCAATATTACAGTGTGTATTTTCATGGCTATTTCCATCACTTTTCTCATTTATCTCATTCTTCACCCTGTGACAGAAGTGCATATTCTATTAAAAACAGTGGGAAGGATCAATAAAGGTTGAAAAATCCTAAAAGCCTGGGTTTGCATGTGACTTCTGTGCAAGAATTTTAGATAGATTTATCTGAATTTCTGAAAAGATTATTGGACTCTTAAGACTACTCTTATCCTTATGTATCTACCTCTGCTCAGGGATAATCAGAGAAACCTGTTAATTGAAATTTTTCACATTGCTCAGATATAAATTGTTGCCATCAGGGAAATATTTTCAATGCAAAAAGGAATTTTAGTTCAGCTCTGGTGAATCCCAGCAGCCACATTGCTCAGGGTGAAGGTACCCTGCAGGGTGAGAGAAGCCTCAGCCCTGGGTCAGGGCCCACGTGTGCTCCCAGCCCCAAAAAACACTAAATATTTATCACCAACTCAACCCAAGCCCTCCTGGGTACCAAAAAGCCGTGGTGTCTCAAAGGTTTGTTGCTGCCCCACCCAGAGTGTTTCCAACATCTGGATGAGCCCAGCTGTGCCCCAAACCCAGCGTGACCCTGGGCTGGGCTCCTCTTCCAATGACTCCCATGAACAATAAGCATTTTCTCCCTTCACCCCCTAAAACTCTCACAGATTTAAATTCCTGTGTGAAATGGAACTGGAGTGGGAAGAGGTCACTTACAGAAAGATGGTTTTTGCTCTCAGGATCTCTTTCCATTATGCTAATTCCAAAGTTAAGGTCCATGACCATTATTAGCCCACACTTTTTACTCCTCTAATGCTGTGCAGCAGGGCATTAAAGAGCCTGGCAGCTAATGCTGTGATTGTGGGCAAGTAACAAAACTAAAAAAGCATCTTTAATAATGCTGTAATGATCAAAATTCTGGTCAGGACTGTAGAATATACACAGTCACTCGAGCAGTATCAAACCATTCACCAAACCTTAATTTTTTGCATCTCTCTGCCTTTATGTTGGTTTGGGGTTTTCATTTTGAGACCTTTTAATTTGTTTTTGTTTTGCTTTGGATTTTAGTTCTGTTTGTTTTTAATGAATCTTTTTTTCTAAGAATTGTAAAAGATTCTAAACTTATTTTTTAACTCACATTATTTAAAGGAGCTGTGTTTAGTTATACTCTGGGCCAGTAAATAAGTGACAGTCAAATTACTACGAAAAGGCTTTCAGATAACATCCCTACAAAAATAAATTCTCAGTTTTAAATTCTCTCCAACTGAGACTTAGTCCATATTTTCTTAAAATAAAGCATTTGCTTAAGCTTCAATTCTATATCAGGCAGTGACATCAGAGAATTCTGCAAGCATAAGGTTTGTCCCTTATCCAGGGCTTCTTGCAGGATTAGAGGCCTAAATTAGCAACTCCTATATCAGAGATGCAGTTGCTCAATTACATTTCTACAGAAGTTACTCATCTGAAGTGAAAATCCTCGCTGGGGAGGCAGCTCCAGTGGAGGAATGTCCACTAATGCTTCCAGTTTCATGGCATCCTCAAAATTCCAAAAAAAAACAGAACAGGCAGGATGTGAGGAATGTGTCTGCACACAAAAAATGTCTGGTTTTGTCCTTAGACACAGCTTTGGGTAATCTTGAAAAATGTGGAAATAGCCTAATGAATTGTGGTTTGTTATCCTGGGATTTAACTGTTCAGAAGTGGCAAAATATCAATTAACATTTCCAGGGCTGACTGTGTGTGCTGGCCCTTTGTTCCCCTCTGCTGGCCTGAGGCAATCCAAAGGCAAGAACAATTTCCCTAGCTAGGAAGAGGGATGGAACACATTAGTAATAAGGTCAAGATTAGAAAGACTGGGACAGAAAGAAAAGATTGCCAAGGGAGCTTGCAAAAAACCCCAAATATCTGTACCAAATATCACCATTATCTGCTGAACACAGCAATGCACTGTGCACTTTGGGTGGTTGAACTGTGGTTTGTGACAGTAAGTTAGAAAGGAATACACAAAAATATAATTTTCTTAAAAGGTATCAAGAGAGGGAATTATACAGATCAGTCTGTGGCATCTCAAAAATTGATTTTGGATACAGAAATACGTTCGAGTGGTACCAGCTGTATCCCAGTGCAAGAAGAGGTGAGAAATTATAAAAAAGTAGGAAAAAAAGTAATCTTCCATTCCAGCTCAAGTGAAATGTCTCCTAAATTAAATGAAGAGAGGAAGGGACAAAGCCCTTGGATAAGTTCAGATTTCAGAACAAGTATCTTTGATGGTTTAGGGAGCTGAATTTTGGAAACTGTTTTTCAGGGTATCCCATGGCTGTGAGATCCCACCAGGGCTCATCCTGACCAAGAGCAGGACTCTGCACCAGAAATGCAGGAGAAATCACAGCAGTGTCACCTCCTCCTCCTCCAGGCAGAGTCAGCCCTGCCTGCTCCTCTCACTCCAAGCTGAGGAAGCACTAATTCAGGTGGGAAATAAGTGCTAAGAAAACATATTTAAGAGAAGTGATGTAGGGAATATGCATCCTATGATGTAGGGGTACATCAGCACTGAGCTGGATTTTGAACCCTACCAAAATCATAAAAACCAAATTTATGACCAACTGTCTCTGCAACCACAACAAAGGGCCATACCCCACCACAGCACACTGCTCATTCCTGCTGGAAAAGAACATTCCACGGCCATCCCAGCCCCTGGAAGGGCGGCTTAAGGAGCACTGCAGCCAAATCCATGAGGCTCCAGGAACCCGTGGTCTTGTCTGGAACCTGCCTTCCCTTTGTCTTCCCACCCACCCCTGCCTTCCTAAAGCAGAGGTCATTCTACTTCCCTCTGCTTGGGACAGAATAAATGTGTGCTCCCATCTCTTGAGAAAAATCAACACATCTACAAGGATGGCTCGGCCTGGCCTGTGTGGCCTCCCAGGGATGCTTTCCTCTCACACCTGGAGAGACCAGCACTTAAAGAGCATTAAAAACACTCATTTTCCCTGTTGTGATAGCATGATCTCCCAAAGGGACTCATCAAGAAATTAATCTGCTAAACATATAATCAAGGTAAATCTATGAAAGAAAACCCCAGAGGACACACAGACTATCCCGACTACTAAAACCAGATTTTGCTGGGGCTCCCTTCCTAATTGCTGAGGTGTTCATGCAATAAACTTTTCCTTGCTAATAACACTGAAAACCAATTATGAAGACAGCCACTATAGTGCCTGATATTTTGCAAGTTTGTGGTTTGGGTTTTTTTTCCCCACCCTACAAATTTACAGAGTTGTCCTTGTGAAGATAAAAAGGAAGGAAGTGTAGCTGAGACCATTGGTTTTGGTTGAGAAAATAAACCCAATAAATTGCAAATACACGATTAAAGAGAGATGATGTGAGACAGGTGAGAAAAGGATGTTTTAGGTTCGAAATACTGATTTAAGCTGAAAGAACAGGATTTCCATGCAAGTGTGTGACACCTTTCCTTGCACTACAGCTCCTGAGGGACATATGGGGATTTTACAGGGCTTTAAAAATTTATTTTTAATAAGTTTACTGTTTACTGACACAGTCTGACAGGTTTCTGACAGCATTCTTTCAGCTTAGTTACAAAGTCAATAGCAACCTAACTTACCAAAATATAATTTTAATCCTCTCTATCAATTCTTCTAGAAATCACAGTCTTCAGGTTCTGCTTACACCAAGTTTTTCTCCTGAAAACTCTGGAAGCTCTCAACTAATTAGCATTGATGTGAGGCTGTCTTGTTGCTGTAAATGATTTACAAGATGTGCTCTGATTGTTCTTCAGTACCTGATGCATTCCCTTCTACTCAACCACATTTAATGCATTTCAATAAAGACACGAAATTATCTCCCCAGGAATGTGACTCAGCCAACAACGTCACGCACTGTAACGCTGAAATTTCTGCTCCATTCTGCATTGCTTAATTATAAATGTTTTTTCCTAATGGATGCATTTTGGAGACTAATGAAGAGAAGGGATTCATTTCTCACAGAGGGTGACAGCAATCATCGTTAGGTGTTAAGCAGGCATCTATAAAACCAGTTAGCAACAACAGGACTGTGAAAAGTTTATAGGAGATGCTTTTTCAAATGATTGTCTGTTGTAGCTGCCTGTTTAAAAGATTCCCCACCTCAGATATATTCTAGGCAGCCTTTTGAGGACAGATAGGTGTTCTCACTGACACAAATACACAGATCTGATTCACAACTTCCTGGCCAATACATGGAGTAAAAGATCTTTTGGCTGAGGGGACCCTTTGAAACGAGAAGAGATTAAAAGAAACCATTCTAAAAGCAGAGCTGGTGATGGTGGCCAGATGTAAAATGATATACTGATGCTGAAGGATCACTTTTGTCTGAATTTGGCAAGAGAGAGAGAGGAAAGAGAGGAGAAAAGAATAAAAAAAATAAAAATAAAGGCTCAACATTTTTTTAAAAAATAAACAGATAAGTGAAAGGAACTTGTGGAGGCAAGCTCTCTTCTGCCATCATAAAGGAATTGTTTGTGGTTTTGGGTATTTGTACTCAAATGCTGGATACAGCAGCAATGCTGGGAACCTGTGAAATGAAGTTTCCTGAGGGGAGGATTTGGTTACAAAACCTTGCTTTGGACAACTGCTCTAACCAAGACTGTTGTTAGCAGATCTAAAATCCAGAGGGAAATAAGGAATAACCAAGTCCCTGGACTAAAAATGGCTAAACAGAATTTTAAAACTTCAGACCAGTAAAATGTATGGTTTCAAACCTGGTTTAACACATTCTAGAATCATGATTATTAAAGTTACAATTTGGCCCATATTGCCAGGGATAATAGTGCTTTATATCCTGTGCCTGTGTTCCCAAATCCTGAGCTAATCCTCCTGCCATGCCTTGATCCCGTTTTATCAGCAAGAAGCATGCTTCAGAATTAAATGTATTTGCCAAATCTGAATCTGTCATCACCAGCAGATCATCTGTCACAGAAAACCCCATAAACCTTACAGTGAATATTTCTAGAGCATAAACTTGATACAAAAATGAATTAAAAAAAAATTAAAAATACATTTAGGCTAGAGCACCCAGTACTAGGTCACTTCTACCTTACATTCAGCAATTGCTGATTTACAGGTAGAAATCATGCTGGGGAAAAAACCCATGTTTATTTACTCTTAGAAATGTGTTTTTGGCATATTGTATTGATCAAGGCATCTCCCTTCCTGAAACAGGAGGGCTAAGACTGTAAGAGAAGTGTGTATTTATATCCTGGTGATGCCCAATCACTGCACAGAGAGCAGCAAATAACCAGTTCTCAAATCTCTGAGAACAAGAATTGGAGGCTTTTATAGGCAAAGCTCTTAGGAGAAATGAGGGAACAAGAGAAAGCTCAAATCCCAGAGCAGAGCACAGTGCAATCCATAGGCAGGACACAAAAACAACAATCTCTTGTCAGGAGGTTCACGAGAAGCAAATGGCTCTGTGCTTCTGCTGACAGGGCACTGGGGAAGGGCCAAGGCACAGTTTTGCAGAAGGAACAGCAAAGCAATGAGACATCGGCTCCATTTCCACCCCAGCACCCCAAAATGTCACTCTGGGTGTCCAATCACTGATAAATCCCTACACTGCAACTGGAAATAAAGTACTGCAAAGTTATTCCTATGGCCTCAAATACATATTTATGAAGGGAAGTAAAGAAAATAATACATCATCAGTTTTCAAGAGGTTTTATAGCAACCCCTTATCCCATTAACCTCTGGTAATTTATAACAAGCTGTCATATCATTAACACAATAAGTCAATAATTGCTGTCACTACATTTCCAACCCTGTGCTCACAGTGTTCCCCCACTTCAGCAAGAGGGATGATTAATGAAGCTTTTGCACAGCCTCTGATACTTGTATTTATCTTTCAGCAAACACTAAGTTCAGCTGATCACAGCACATGGGAAATTGACTTTCTTTTGCATCAGTTGCCAAGAGAACCACCATGGCCATACCTGGAAAGTTATTTCATTTCATAGTAGAAAGAAAAAGGAGAATAAGAATCAAATGCTTGCCAAGGTCTTTTTAAACTCACATTTTCCTCGTGTAACTGTTCTCTGTCAAAACAAACCTTCATTCAAAAATGAAACTAGCTCTCTTCACTGGAGAAATAACCTTCGCTATGCAAATCTATTCACTTCCCCAACCTTGCAAACAAACGCTTCCAGAAACAACAAAAATAAGTGAGAATCCTATTAGCAGCTTTGCTGCTCCTTGCACCCAAAACTCCCAATAGCTGCAATAAAAGCATCAGGAGCAGAGCAGAGCCAATGCTGAGCACTTTGGAAAGCCAAAGTGGAATCAGTGTTATAGCTCAAATCACTCAATCCTTACTTGAATTAACAGAAGAGTCAAGCGAGTCAAAGCTTCCCATCATCCTCCTGTCCCAGCAGAAAGGGAGATTCAGGTATTTTGCAAAATAAAAATTGAAAAGCTAAACAAATACTGAGATTTCCTTACTACAGCCTTTCTTCTTTTCCTTCAAGGGCTGAATTTTTAAATCAATTGAGAGACAGATTTGTTTTCATAAAGTTGTCATTACTTTTTGTATTTTTTTTTGGGGGGGGCATAATTTATGTTGCTGTGAAATTCCCCAGCTTCACTACTCCAAAGGAACTGTTCCCAAATTCAGATTATCATGTTTAAATAGCAACCCTGCCACAAACCAAGTCACGCCAGTGCTTTAAGCAAAGCAGCCCTCCAGAAAGAGCACTTCTAGATGAGTTTCCATGTTGGAGTCAATTCAGAAGAAATCATTATGCTCTGCTGCAAGGAGCTCAGATGCAGAATAAAGAGCCAGACCCTTCAATGCCATGAAGCACCCTGCCAGCATGGGGAACAAGGAAGGCTTGAAAGCACATCTCTGAACACTCCCATATCCACTGGCAGACCAGGCTTTTCTGCAACAGGGAACAGCAGCCATAATAATATCTCATTAATAGCTCCTTCTTCACTGGGACATTTAGCATTTTAAAACACTTGGTATAGGCAACAATCAGATTTAACACTCTGGTGTTCAAATACCAAGAGGAAATAAACTCAGGTTTAAAATCTAAAGATGATTTTTACTGTGAAGGTGCTGGTGAAATGCAAATCTTTGAAGGAAAAGAACATCACTCCCGTACATGAATGTTATCTCCCCTTTTTTTGATTGTTCTCTCTTTAAAGAATTTCTACAAAGTTTTTATTCAAACTTGTATGAAACATTAATTTTAACAAAATAAAAACTAAACCCCAAAAATCACCCACCTCAGAAGCAGTGGCTCAAAATTCCTGCCTAGAGCCCAAACTTTATTTATCTATTTAGTGACAACATTAATGTGCACACATATGCATTAGGGAAGATCCTCTTCCAAGGCATGAAATACAGTACCTTAGGTATTTAAGTATTTCTTTGACAGAGTTTCAAGTACACCGAATTTACATTCCATAAATGTTATTAGACCATTCAAAATATCTGACATTTCTGCAGAAACACATTAATGAGATACTCCAGAGACTCAGATTCATGTTAAATCAGTCTCCTCAAAGAAAATTCTACACTAAATACATAACAAATACTGTCTCACACAGAAATAGAAAAACCAAACAATGCTTAAGTGGAAAGCATTTTATTCATTTGCTTTCAAACCTATTTTCTAAACATTAGTATTTGTATTAGCATTTTTTTATAACTCACTGTGAATAAAAGCTGCATTTATTGTTTATTCAAAGGTACTTTTCAAAGGTAGTTTATTCAGAAGGTAAATTTCAACTTTTGATCATCCTTGTAGGGCCTCAGATCAGTCCTACCAGGAGTGGATCTGAGGGTGCTAAAGATGGACTGGAAGGGTGAGAGAGTCACTGCAAGCCTTAAATCCAACACTGACACTTGGCTGAGCCCTGGACAACAAACAAAATGTATTTCCAGGTCAGAAACTCTGCAGCCTTTCTCACCTGCTGAGCATTGCAGCAAACTCCTCCCTTCCACAGAGATGATCTCTGAGAGCAGAGCAGGAAAGGGAAACAGGCACCAACTGGCCCAGCTGCACACTGGTGGAGGGTTCCAAAAACCTCCCCTTTCCAAACAGAAAGCAGAGCTCCAGCTGAGGTTGGAGGCTCAGGTTTGGACAGCAGAGAGTGAGGAGTTACACAGAAGGGAGTGAGAGGCCAAAAAACCCACCAGAAGGGCAGCACTGGGTGTGCTGTGGGTCACTGGGGTGCTCTGAGAGCCCAAACACACCCGGCAGGGCTCGCTCCCCTCTCCCAACACAAGCAGCTCCGGGAAACCGATTCCAGCTGGAATTCCAACTGCTCCACAAACCTGGATTAGAACCTACAAGTGAAGCTGGATCACCTGCTGCTCTAGGAAAAGCTCTCTGAGGTGGGGCTGCACCCAGAATGTCCAGGGACCCTTTCTGTCACGTTTTCTGGTCAGCTCTGCACAGGGAGGAGCCAAGAACGTGTTTCTGTTGCACAGAAAATCCACTTCATGCACCCATCCCTGCGAGTCCTGGCCCAAGCTGGGGGAGAATATTTGTTTCTAGCTGTAATTTAGAATCACTCCTATGTCTGATTGTGTGCAGATGTGAACCTGTGGCTATCTGGGCCCCATCACTTATACAAATAAAAGAAAATTTCATGACCTGTCAGGTGTTGACTGCAAATTCGTCGGAAGAAAATTAGAATGTTGTCCCAAAATCAAGGAAGATATTTTAAACACATTCTATCTCAATTAGCCAAACCATTCTGACACTCACAACAGGTGATACAGAGACAAAAAAGGGTCTATTTTCATATTTTCACCCTGGAGAAGGAAACTTCCCTTCACACCACCTGTGCACTGCAGAACATGTTTGCTCTCATTTCCAAGAACATGCAAAGAACTTTGAAACAATTTTAAAAAATGAGACACCAACAATTCATGTTTATTTTTTCACATAAAAAAAGCATCTCTAAACATTTTGTCACTGCTTAAGAGAAAAATACATGAAAAAATAGAATGAAAAAACAGCATTAAGCTCTGAAACCTGTATCCCCCAGTTCTGCACAGTTCTAGTACACTCCAACCAGTCTGTTCCACAAAGTCAGCCCTGAATGGAAAATAAAATGGGAAGGTAAATGAATGCCTCTCATGGCATTGGGACTGGATATATATATATATATATATATGTTTAATAAAATAAATAATTTAAGTAAGGACACTTCGATGTTATAAAGTCCAATTTCTTTCACCTTGGAAACCTGGATGTTTTGTGTTCTTTTTAAGCTCACTGCACCACATCTGTATTGACAAAGAAAGGGAAAATCCCAGAATTTCCTCAACATCGTTATCCTATAAATCAGAGCAATACCAGCCTTTTTACCTCCTGGAATACCTCCTCCACCCCTCACCTTCCAAGGCCTCTGCTGAAGCCCCAGGATAAACCCCTCTCCAGTAACTGAGCATTACCAAATTCACAGCATTTTGGAAGGAGGGACATTGCCATCCCTGCTCCCGCTCTCCCAGTGGGTGTTTTCCTTCCCTTCTCTGCCTGGGAACACCAGACTGGAGCCCCACTGCCCAAAGGGACCCTGAGCTACGTGCAGTGCTTGGACACGTTCTCAAGAACAAACAAGCATCTTAAGCTCTTTTGCTGAGAATTGTGTGCATTTAGCAGCACCTTATGAAGCTCCACTGCCCCCCTCCAGTTTTTCACCATTTTCCATGACAGCTTTTGGGGCTAAGGTCATCAAGGGACTGCCTTAATTATCTGCCAGCACTCAGCAATGGGATGTCCACTCACACACTGCACTTCAAGTGCAGGGCCACAGGATTTTTATCTGGCTTTTTTTCAGGTTTACAGAGCAAAACAATATGAGTGTACCTTGCAAATATTACAACCTGATAGAGAATATCCTGCTGCTGGAAGCTGCCAGCTTTTCTCCCCCAGACCTCTCCCACACTTCTGAACCCGTTTCAGAAAGTGCTCTGTGTTTGTGTGGATCATGGTTTTATATAATGGCCACAGTAACTGTGTTTATGCAAAGAGAAGAATTTTGCCAGGTAGAGGAAAAATGTGACAGGAGTGTGGTACAGAGCAGGGTCTATTTCTGTCCTTTCCCACTAGCAAAGCCCCATTTCCTGGGCAGAACAACTTCCTTTAACACAAGCCAGCTCCAGTTTTTAATAGGAAACTGTAATAGCTGTTAAACCCCAGGTCACCTTCCATGCACAGAATCCATAAACTGCTTTCGAAAATAACAAAATCATGCTTGAACAGGATGTGTACTCAACATATCAGTGCTATGATATAAAATAACTGCTACTTAAAATAGACTATTTCTCCTCACTACTAGTTACTTAACTGCAAATATTTAGTATTTCACTTTATGGCAGCAAAGCCCAAAACCTAAGAGGTCATTTGAGAGCAGCATCACCTTCCAGATATTTGAGGGAAAACCTACTTACTGAGTGAAAATTATTTGCTTTTCCTTTTTCTAACCATTTCCCTTTCAGATATCATAAGCAGGAAGCTTGCAAGGCACAGTATGTGAATTATCTTGAAAAGAGGCTGTCGTCTTAGGTTTATGGAAATGGAGTAAATCTCCAGCTTAAACAGAACGAGAATAATGACTTCCTTTATATTCTTTCAGCATAGCTTTAAGAGCAAACACAAATCATCTGGGTGATATTTCAAAACCAAACTGAAATACAGGGTATATGTTGCAGTCATTATATATAGAGAGGCTTGTGCTGTTCTCTGAAAATATGATTAACCAGGTTCAACAAGTGAGCAAAGAGCCAGTTAAATAAATACAGCTTTCCCCATGAGTTCTACTTGCTGAGCTGGGCTATTTACACCATGGATTAGAATTGCCATTTCCATGCCCACAGCTCAGCATGGCTTTCAGGGCAGGCACAGCAAGCAGGGCTCCAGAATTCAGGAGCTGACAGCTACTAAAACAGACCTTTGGTGGCTGTCAGACCTGTCTAGGACTGATCTGCCTTCTGTTTGGGACAACATGATGATTTTCTTCTGACAAACTCACCATCAACACCTGACACCACCTCAGGTACCAGACAGAGCGCGCCCCAACACCAGAGCAGGGCCCTTAAAGCAGTAACCTAAAGGCTACTTCCTTTAGGGACTGGGACGTGAAATCTTCAAAAGAATCTGAGTACTGAGCATGTTGCTGAAGTAAGGATGAGTGTTGTGCTGCTTTTCCGGAAAAAAATACTTCATTGCAGTTTAGCTGCACAAAAACTACAGAACAAACCTTGGATTACTGCTATTAGGAACACATCTTGATCTTTAGGAAATAAAAAAGCTGTCAGGTGCAAAGATACACAGACTAAGGTGCCTGACAGCCAGTGGTGACACCCTGTCCCTCAGGATATTGGGGGCATCCCATCACCAAACATTCGGGATGAGCAGGAGACAACACAAATTCCCTCTCCTGTGGTTGTCTCTTTTGTTGTCATGCTAGCAAGGCTAGCATAACATATATAACATATATATATATATAATAACATATCTGCTGCAAATATAAAAGAGTTGACAAATAACTGCTTAATGAACCACATCCAGCAGCTCATAATTCCCCATTAAAAGCCTAATAAAAACCACTTATCTCAAAAGTGCCGATTCCACAGCCTGATCTCTGCCTGATAAAGACATAACCAAAACTCCTCTGGTAAACTCGAAAGCTTCATCACCCTCAAGGTATCCCACAGCAGTGGGATTGTACATGCATCACCAATTCTGAAAAATGCCATTTAAAACATCTTTTCAAGAGAACACATCCTGCCACTTTACACACTGAGCGTTCTTGGTGCTTACCCATGCATGGAGAGATTTTGCATTGCTTGAGGTGATTTCCACTTTGAGAAACTTTTAAATCACTGAGGAACTGTCCCTGACAAAGATTTTTACATCTTTGGGTAACTGCTTTCCCTTTGAGAGTTTTCTTGTTATTGTGTAATTCCCTTTTTGAAGATTTGCATATTGATGAAGGAGTGCCTTTGAAGATTTCCACATTGTTAGGAGGGGAGAAGCCTTTGGAAAAAAGCTCCCATCATGGAAGATCTACCTCCAAAATAATGTGTATGAACAGGGTATTACCCTCTCAAAAACAGCTTCATTGCTTTCTTCATTTAGTGGCACAGAACTTCTTAATGTACAAAAAGCTCTCACTTTGTAAAGCTCCTGGAAAACAGAACACAAGAAAATTGAGCTCTTTATCTCCAGAAGTTCTAACAAGAATTACAAAAGAGAAAACAAGGAGCTGAAAAAGTGTTACCAATTTTTTCCTGCCAAACCATACTTGTGTCACTCATGCAGAATGCTGGGGGGAGAGGGGATGTCCCATGGGGGCTGGAACTGGAGCTCTGTGCTGGGATCCTTCAGGACAGCAGCTCTCAAGCCCCTCACTCAGGGGAGTTTTGCCCTGAAAAAAAACAAATGTTAAGTTTTGCCTGTATTTGTTTTTGTTCTTTTTTTTTTAAAGAACAGAAAAGTCTTTTTTTGACTTTTTTTACTTAGTCAAACCAACCCATTCTAAACCACCAGATTTTAGCACAAAAGCAACAAAATAATTTGGCAAGCTTAACAACCAAATTACACCCAAAAACCAATTTGCAAGATGCTTTCCAGTTCCAATTAAGCATGAGTGTCCACCAGCACTTCCAAGTGGAAGAACAGCCAGGAAAAAAACTGGTTTTTTAGTATTTCATAATGTAGCTAACATTCTGTACACAGCAGTTAATTCTTCTGGCTTGCTTTACATGCCAACAAATAGAGCAGTTAATGGTGTAAGAAACCATTTTTTTTTATATACTCTTGTGGAATTCTGAAGTATTCATTTAAGAAAATGCAAGACAATTCCCAAGCAATTACAAAAATATTAATTCAATGTATGTATCAATGCATTGCATCGGCCTCAAGTCAGAAAAGCCTGGAATAAGTCAAAGTTGGTGAAAGGAAAATCTTCTGAAGAATTCTCAACTATCCTGAGGTCAGAAATAGCTCAGCTGATGTCAGAGCCGCATTTTCAAAGCCTTCTAAAAACCAAATCTGGATGTTTTCATTAACAGAAATGAGGCTTGGCTCTGTTGGATACAGAGAACTTTGAGTTTCTGTCCTTCTACACCTTCTGAAATGAAAAGGAATTCAGCCACTGTCCTTTTGAGAGGAGAAAAAGGACAAAAGCCACTGATGTGGAAGTGGGGAGGGGAGGCAGGGTGGGAGAAGGAATAGCTCCATCAAGAAAAGGAGGGATTAAAAGAGTTTGATCTGTTGATTCAGGAAAAAATGAGGATTATGATCTCAACTCAAATATCCTCAGATATCTCAAGCAAATATCCTGGGCATGTTTTTCATAGTGATTTTCAATAAATCACCAGAGTCGTAAGTTAATTGCTATAAAAAATAACATTTTTCCCATGCATGGCCATGAGATTGCTTTGTTACTGTAAGGATGAGCTTGGCTGTCAGGGATAATTTCCTAGCAGTCTCTGAAGGTTTCCTATTGCAGTACAAAAGAAGTCATTCTTAGGGAGCAGGGCAGGGCAAGAGAAGGGAGAGAAATGAGCATTAACAATCTCCATTCATTAGCAGGAAGCTGCTAAAGGGTGGCAGTGATTAATCAGATTAAGTAACTATTGACCAGCCACAATTAAAAAATATTTGGTGGCCTGTTCTTGAAAGCTGGAAGGAGATATTTCATCTGTTCTCATAAAAATTAGTTTCCTTGGTTTAATGCAGCACACTTGATCTTTAAGCCTAAAATCTGTGTTTTTTAGTACTATCTCCTCAAGTTCATGTTAAGTTATTTAAATATTATTTGAAGACCCCACCCCATCACAACCTTGAAATGGGCTCTTTGAAGTGTAAAGTTTCAGTCTCTCTTTCCTCCAGCATCTTGAACTTCCACCATTTCTCACCCCAGATATTTCCTCCTATTTCAAACTGACACAGCACTTAATACTAGTTTTAAATGGTGCCCACCAAAGCCAAGATCTCTACATAATTTCTGGAAAACCAGAAATTCAGTTTCTAATAAAGCCTCAAAGCGAGGTAAAGCACAACAAGAGCTTCTGGCAATTCTCCACAGAGCTCTAGTTTCTCTTACTTGGACCTCATGAGTCAGTCAGAAAGCAGATTTCTGGTTTCTAACAAAATGCTCCTCTTGCAAGAAAGAAAAAAACCACCAAAAAAACCCAAACAAAAAATCAAAACAAACAGAAGGGAAACAAGGCAAAACAAACCACCCCACAAAAAACCCCCAACCAACAAAACCCACAAAAAACACCACAAAACCACAAAAAATACCAACCAAACAAAGTAACCAACCAAAAAAACACACTCACAAAAAAACAAACAAACAAAAAATCCACAAAAATCAACCAACCAACCAAGCAAAAAAACCCTCAAGAATTTGGAAATACACCTTACAGGTAACTTTGGCCCTGATAGCCAGCTGAAGTGGCAAAAAAGAACATTGCTCTTCTGTTATGCTTTTATTCAGATTTTAGTTCCAGCACATTTCCTCAGTGGGGGCACAGACCTCTCCAGGGCAATCTGAAGTTCTGCTGGAGCCCTATAACCCACAGGACAAAGCTTCTCCAAATCCTGGGCAGCTGTCATCAGCATGTCCTGACAACTCCCAGGCAGAGACAGGAATAAAAACCCCCAAGCCTACAAAAACCAACAAACACAAACCCCAAAGAGGTGTCATCCAACCATGTCATACTCTGCCCGTTTCAGAGGAAGGAGAGAAGCAACCTTACTGAATCCTACAGGCTCCTCCTCACCCCCCAAATCCAAACCATTATCCCCAATGCCACACCTCACATAAATCACTGTTCACTGCAGCCCAAACCCATCCTTCCAGAAACACCAAAATTCACTGTATCATGTGGCACCTCTGAGCACAGCAACTCAGACCCCTAAAGCATCACAGGTACTCCTACCATTAAATACTACAACCTTAAAGATGTGCCAGTTTACGCTCTAACCACAACTTCAAATGTTTAAATTGCAACAGTTTCAATAGTGACCGCCCCCTCATAGAGATGATAATAACATCTTCTTGCTCTTAATTGCCATTACTTAGCTCCACGGCAGAATGGATCACTCACGTGAGTGCCAGAGAGCCTGAAATATGTGAAATTGAATTTCACTCGCTCCAGCAAGGTTTGCAAATGGTAGACACTTTAAGATTCACCATTAGACCCCAAACAAACATTGTACTTCTAAAACAGAGGTCATGGTTTAAAGCATCGAGCGTCTGAGACTGCTTCACAATTAACAACAAACAAAGGCTGGGACAGACTTCAAATGGCCAGGAAAGTTGGACATTCTTCAAGAAGGGACCCCCTGAATTGCCCCAGGTTTGTGCAGGGAGGCTGGAAAGCCACCCAGAGGAAAAAGACCTGGGGGTGCTGGTGCCAGGGCTGGGCACAGCCCCCGTGTGCCCGAGGCCGATGGCAGCCGGCTGTGCCAGCCCTGGGGGACAGCAGGGCCTGTCCCCTGTGCTGAGGGACCTCCAGGGCCGTGTCCAGCTCTGGGCACAGCCACAAGAGATCCTGAGGGGCTGCAGCGTGTCCAGGGCAGGGAATGGAGCTGGGAAAGGTCTGGAGCCCCAGGAGGGGCTGAGGGAGCTGGGAAGGGGCTCAGCCTGGAGCAAAGGAGGCTCAGGGGGCCCTTGTGGCTCTGCACAAGTCCCTGGCAGGAGGGGACAGCCGGGGGGGTCGGGCTCTGCTGCCAGGAACAGGGACAGGAGGAGAGGGAACGGCCTCAGGCTGGGCCAGGGGAGGCTCAGGGTGGATATTGGGAACAGTTTCCTCACAGAAAGGTTTCTCCAGCCCTGGCACAGCTGCCCAGTGCAGGGGTGGAGCTCCCGTCCCTGAAAGGATTAAAGCCACGTGGATGGGGCACTTGGGGACATGGCTTAGTGGTGGCCTTGGCAATGCAGTGTTAATTTAAGGATCTTAAAGTCCTTTTCCAACCTAAGCAGTTCTATGATTCCCAAGGAGATTCCCCTCTGTCCCCCAGGGTCCCTGCTGCAGGCAGAGCACCCTGCCTGCCCTGCTGAGAACGTCACCTGCACGGACAGAGAGGAAGCAGCTGGAGTTTTCTGCTTTATGATCACCACTACAACCCTCCTCACCTATTCAGATCCCACCAGGTCATGTATCATGTAGGTATCTATTTTCTCTTAAAAGATAAAGATTTGTGATGCCCAATACTTCCAAGCCTCTTCACATGCACTTGCATACAGAACATGCTGTGTTTTGGATTAGATATTGTCATACAGAGCGTCTTAAATAATGAAACCTGGAAACAGTTTTACCATTTGTTATCCTAAATATATCCAGAAATTTTGTCCCAGCTTTCCTCCTGTATTCCGCATTGCTTTGACAGAACCAAAATTTCACATCTATTTTGTGTAATTTTGAGTGAAGCATGTTCCAGAAATGTTTCTTGGGGTCACACTGGAACTTACCCAGGGATCAGTGACAAAATCACTGCAGGCCATTGAGGCGGAGCCAGAGCTCAGGCTAGCTCACAGCTCAGCACTGTGCCGAGTGTGGGGTACAGCCCTGGAGCAGGGGGACAGGGGCTGCACCTTCCAGCTATTGCTCTGCGGCATGTCTGGCTGGCAGCACAAGGACGAGACGAAGCATGACAGGGAGGCTCAGGTTTGCATTGCAGGGAAAGGTTCATTCCTCAAAGGGAATGGTCAGGGACCAAAGAGCCCAGAGCAAGGGTGTGCAGGGATTTCTGAATGGGGTGAGAACCTGGGGAGGAGACACATTCACAACCTACAGGGAGCAGCTGGGGGAGGAGCGAGGGGAGGGGATTACATTCTCAGAGCCCACGGATACAAAGGCGAGGAGGAAGCGCTGCACATGGGCCAATGGGGCCTCCAACAATAGGGGACTTCCAAAGGGGAGGGGTAAGCAAGGGTTGGGCTCACAATGGATTGGCAAGGAAGGTTCAGGAACAAGGGGAGGAGTTCAACAATTGACAGCTGAAAGGGAGGGTACAACTTAGGGAAGATTCATTAACACAGGGGTGAACAGAACAAACCATTAAAACAGCGTAAGAACGGACTGCAACAGGCAACGTTCTCCACTGTGGGGAACATGAAATTCCACAGCTTTTTGTCTATTCTGGAAGAAACAACTGAACTGTGAGCATGCAACATCCTCTATTATAGATGTAGACATTTGGCTAAAAAACACTGACAAGTTTGTAGGTATGTTTGACGCAACCATATTTTTCAAGGAATTGAGATATTTTGTAGTGCTTCTGTTTCACAAAAGAAACCCAAACAAACTGTAAAAAAGCTTCATTTCCAATAAATATTCCAGTCAGCAACTGAAATGAACATTGAAAGACCCAGCCCTTAGTTCATGCTCAAAAAAAGTCCATGGTATAAATATAGATTTAATTGTTTTCACCTTGCTTCCTTGCTCCCTTTAGAAATATAAAGCCATTCAATTAATTATTCACACAAAACTCTCCTCTCCACACAATTACAGAATAACAGAGAATTCCAGGTTTATTCACACATTTGCTTTTTCAGAGCTTACAGACCCGTAAGAAATGAAAATATTTGAAGTGAAATTAATTTTGTGCTGACAACTCATAAATTATGGGCCTTCAATTTGAGTTTGGGTGACAGAGAGTGGCACGTAACCTTTCTACATTCCTTTTCCAAGGCAAAATCATCTCAAAAATACAGCCAGAGCAGTGAATTGCCTTTTCCACTGAAAATCAGTTGACTTTCATTGCTTGGGACTGAGGCACAGCTTAACAAACTATTACAGAATGATATCTTTGATTTTAAATTAAACGTCAAGCACAGTTATACAGCGGTGGAGTAGCCTGGGCTGTCTGGCAAAAGTGCAACATATTGCATGCAAAATGTCAGGAGATAAGATAGAGAAACTCAGCCAACCAGAAAAGCTGAGCTGCAGGAGGGATGAGCCCAGAACAGGGACAGACAAGCCCTGCCACTCCAATTTCCTTCAGTGCTGCTATCACTCGGCCCCTCTGAGCCCAGGGAGAAGAACGGGCACAGGAGAGAGGGGGTGAGCTCAGAGGGGTTTGCATGACAAAGGAAAGATTCATATACATAAGGAAAAAGCTTCAAAATTTGTTACTGAACAAATTGTTACTGAAAAAAACCCAGAAAAACTAATTTCCACACAACTGACATAATGTTCCAATAACTAAAAAGTTTTGTAGCATGTGTGGGTTTTTGGGATTTTTTGGGGGGTTTCTGTGGTTTTTTTGTGGTTTTTTTGTGTTTTTTTTGTTGTTTTTTTGTTTTGTTTTGTTTTTTGTTTTTTGGGTTTTTTTTATTTGTAGGATGCCTTTAGCATAAAGCAAGGAAGTCTTCAGGTACGAACACCACCTCTGAAAGCCCAAAAATTCATTATGTCAGTTCATGGTCATATCCTAAAGACCTTCTTCAACCTAAGCAATTCAGTGATTCCCAGAAAAATGTCCTTGGTGCTTCTGTGTCACCAAGAGTCACTGGTGCAGGCTACAGGAGAGCTCAACCGTGAACCCCCACACCCCTGACTGCGCTGGTGTCTGTTCCCAGGAGTCACTGGGGGCTGCAGGCACCTCCATGAGGAGGGAATGGGACTGGCCCATGTCATACACTGCCACCACAGCCCCACCACAGCACTGTGACACTGCCCAGCAGTGAGGGAGAAAACATCAAAAAACCGTGAAAACACCTAAAAAACCAGGGGAGAGCCCTATTACCAGTCAGAGAGAAGATACATTTTGTACAACCACAGAACAGCTTGGTCTGGAAGGGACCTCAAAGCCCATCCAGTGCCACCCCAGCCATGGCAGGGACACCTCCCACTGTCCCAGGCTGCTCCAGCCCCAATGTCCAACCTGGCCTTGGGCACTGCCAGGGATCCAGGGGCAGCCCCAGCTGCTCTGGGCACCCTGCCAGGGAACAATTCCTGCCCAATATCCTATCTCTCCCTGCCCTCTGGCACTGGGAGTGTCCTGTCCCTCCATCCCTTGGCAATTGTCACCCCAAAGCTTCTCCTCTCCAGAGTGAACCATCCCAGCTCTCCCAGCCCTACAGCTCCAGGAGATCCACATTATCCCTTGAATAGAAAACAGATTTTATACAATGTGGGGAAAAGTTTGCCTCCATGTAGTGGCAACACCTCACCTGGTCAATGGTCCCTGTATCTTGTCACCCATCCCCACCAAAACCAGGGTGTTCATGCCACCACTAAAAGCTCCACTGCAGTGCACAGCAGGAACAGTTGTATTTTGGCTGCTTTATGGCATTTATATTTTCCAGTTTTGTTGCACAGATGTACCAATAAGTGACCAGGAGCTTCAAATAACAATCAATAACCCATCCTCCTGAGAACCTGGCTCCACAGTTTGTGCCAACTGAAGCTGTCACATGAGATGTTTTATGCAAAGATAGTGATGTGACACTGAAAGAAAGTTAAAAACCTGGTGTTGTTCTCCAGGCTTGTGCCAGTGAGTGCAATGGGGGATTTAATCAGCCCACCATATAAAAACGAAAGTTTCATGTGGTTGTGACTGATCCACAAAGATTTCACTCTCAAGAGACAACAGAGAAGTTTAAAATGTAGAAGCATATGGCTTTTATAGCTACAGTTAATTTGGGACTTTTTACTATGAAAACATTTTAAACACCTGTCATTTTTAACTTATGAAGTTATTATCAGGCTCAGCTAACAAAAGAATACTGCATATTACTACAGTAATTAGTAACCTATTTTCTCAAAAGGCTGAATTTTTAAAGAACATTACAAAAGGCCCTTTCATCCTCATAAACTTTCAGGATCCAGTATCAACAATTTAATTTCCAAAAGTCACAGGTGACAACCTGCTGCCCCCTCCCCTGTTCCTGACACAGCTGCCACTGCCATGAGGATGCTCAGCCAGGTGCTGAGGTGTTGCTTGTTCAACCACTGCAGTGTCTAACTGGAGTCAGTAGCTATGAAATTTTCATACTCAAGCTCGTGTTAATTATCTATTTTATGAAGAAAAGCTGATCAAGAACTCTAAGAACTCTGATTTCACTAAGCAGCAAACCAAGGAACACTTTGCACTGCCAACCATTCCTCCCTTGGGTGGAGTTTCCTGTTCACACCCACTAATGACTTTATTTTAACCCCTCCTGGTCTCATCCTCTTCAGTAGAACACAATTTGCTTGTGTTAGAGATATCTGAGCAGCACATTTGCCTTACTCTGCTTTTAGGCATCCTGGCTAATATTTGCAGCCATAAATTACAGTCCATATATAATTTACTGTATAACACACCACTGTTGTCTCATTACATTGACCTGAGTAAATGAGATTTATGAAGTCTATTTCTGGTAGTTATAAAACATTTTGAGAGCTGTTATAATAAAAGTCTTGATTTTTCAGAAAATGCTCAAACCCAGAAACTTTTCTACAAACCCCCACTGAAACTGCCAAACCAGAAGGAACAACACTGACTTTCGGTGAGGGTTGGATGCATCATGGAGCAGCCACCTGTAAATCATGGAGAAGGCCCAGGTAACCTTTGGGGACACACACAGAAGTAATGTGATACGTAATGGCAATAAAGGGGAAGGAAGCTTTTTTCCCCCCGAGACTGAAAAGAGAGCTGAAGTCAGCAGCAGGTTGACTTCCTACTCACCAGAAGGTTTCTCTTCCCACTGCTCACTGAGGAGAACAAGCCTTGGAAGGGATCCCAAGCACTTTCTGAGAAACATTTAATTGAATAACTCCTTCTGACACAAGGGGACCACATAACTGACAATTCAGAGATGGGAGTGATACTGAAAATTGATATTTGTGCCTGCTGTCTATACCCAAAAACATTACTTTAAAAATGTGGTACAAGCGTTAAAATCAAGCAAATGTACATGGAAATCAACCCATCTTAATTCTGAAATATTTTTAGGCAACCTCTGAGGATCTTCTGATAATAAACCATGTTCTTCCTCTTTGTAAGGGAATGCTTGCAGGAAAACTTTTGTGCATTTGGGAACACTAGGAGGTCACTACGAAAGGAACATCAGGCTCTGCACAAATATTTCAGGATCAATGAATTTTCTGAAACAATCAGGATATATTTGATGAAAAAAAAAATCATCCAGTCCCTTCAGGCCTTTTGCTTCAAGGTAGAAGGAAATGATCAGTTCTAAAAGAGTAATAAATCTAAACAATCCACTGCTAAACAGGGGAAGTCCATGGGCAGGGACACCTCCCACTGTCCCAGGCTGCTCCAAACCCCAATGTTCATCCTGCCCTTGGGCACTGCCAGGGATCCAGGGGCAGCCCCAGCTGCTCTGGGCACCCTGTGCCAGGGCCTGCCCACCCTCCCAGGGAACAGTTTCTTCTGAATATCCCATCTAAATGGACTCTCTGTCAGTTTGAAGCCATTCCCCCTTGTCCTCTTGCTCCAGGCCCTTATAAAAAGTTTCTTTTCATATTTCCTGCAGGCTTCTTCAGGCACTGCAATGAAGTTCAGGGCAGGTTATCACACACTGGCTTGGTTCACTCCCCTTGTTCAGTCTTCCCTCAGTTTTTAATTCTCCTGTGGTGGTGTTCTTCAGCTGAGCACAACAGGAGGCTGCAGGGAGTATCTGCATCTGCTTATTCTTGCTCCCAAAAGGGGGTGAAAAATTTAACACACTGCTCTGAAAAACTGAAATGCTGAGAAATATACTACATAAATCCAATTTTTCTACCTACATTTCTTTTCCTCCCAAAAAAGTCAATATAATGATTTTCCTTGAAGCAAACAGAGCCCAGCCAGTTAGGGGATAAAGACTTTACCCTTTTTAAGTTAACACCATTCAACTACTATCTCCCTAATAACTCCTGGCTATAGCAGTGACTCCTAGATATATTCACTTAATCCTACTTTATCCAGCAGCCTTGGTAGGCAGCAGCACTTTGCAGGGAAACGCAGGCCTGTCCTAAAGACACACGGTGGTAAACAAGATCAATAACTCCTCATTTCACACAGGAACCAGTGGCAGGGCACACCAAACTCAGACTTTATTTACATGTGAAGCACTGACTGAAACCATGAGGACTCTGGATGTGCTAATTATCCTGCCAGTGCTGCAGAGCCCCAGTGGAACCTAAATACACATCCTGTTAGTCCATCATCTGATTATTGGATCCACCAAGAGTAAAACAAGTATTTGAGAGACTTGGAAATGAGAAATTTCACAGAATAGAAAGAGGCAGCTGTTGTTCAGGTCTAAAAACATAGCCTAAGTGTACCATAAACTGATTATTTTCTCCTATAAATCTGGAGTTAAAGCTTTTAGAAAAGCTTTTCTGTGCTCTGAAGATGAAATTTTACATTTACAACTTTATTACATGACTGTGTATTTGAGATTGCAGTGTCCAGATTGGTCTGAAGGTACAAGAAAGTTCTTTCATTGTAGGAAGAGGTTCCCCTCACTTATTAATTGCAAAATCACTTCCCACGTGCAAACAAAGGAATCCACAATGTTCAATCTGCCCCAAGCAACAGCAAGTGACACAAAAGTGGTTCCTGGAAAAAGAAAGGATTCTACAGTGAAATTAAGTGAGGATGTAATTATTCCAGTATCTTTTGTTTAATTTACTTCAAGATGAAACCTACAGTGGGAAGAAGCTGGTGTTTAAAAATAATTTTCCCTAAAGAAAATCCCTTACAGGAACTTGAGAACAGCGTAAAACTCTGCTGATGGTTTTCAGAAGCTGGATTGATTACACACAGGGACTTCAAACATCCAGAAGTTACTACTACTGATGAAGTAGATTTTAAAATTATTTTATTATTGACTCATTGGTCAATTAAAACATCTTTACTCTGCATTATTTTCTGCCTGAAAATAAAAGCCACTAGGGAGCCACAGCATGTTTGGAAGCTAACAATTAGCAACAACAAACTTTTCATGTGTCTATAACCAAGTCTTGTTTTCAATTAAGAGATCCTTAATGAGGCAAGTTTAGGGTTTTTTTGGGTTTGTTTGGTTGCTTTGTTTGTTGTTTCAGTTTGATTATAAGGACACTGTTCCTCCCATCACTGCTGTCCTGCTCACCACCAGAACATTAGGCCAGACCACACTTCTGCAGAGAAAGTTCAGCTACTCTGAGGACTAATTACAATTTTCAGGCTCAAGATAAGTTTATGTTACTTTCAGTAAACAACTTTTCATTCTTTAGGGATCACATATCATTACAGTGCTACATCTAAAGGTTAAAATCTGTGTGTGCTGCTGGAAAGTTTAAGTGGTGTCCTGAAAAGCCACTGTCATTATTTATAATGGCTGCCCCAGCTGCAAAGGGTGGTAGATGGCACAAATTAAATGTTTGCTGAGAGAAAAACCTTCTGAGATGAAAACAAAGCAAACAACAAACAACAGATGTTTAGCCAAGAACTAATTGAGTATGCCCAGGACTGAGGCTGGAGGCTTGTACCCCTTGTCCAACAGATTGCCCACAAGTTGGGTATTTCTGGGTTTTGAGGAATGCCCAGGTATAACCCCTTTGTGCCTTGCAAGCAAGATGCATTCTGCCAGCTCTGTCCCTTGATTTCCTTTAGGTGCACATATAATTGCCTCGTTAGTGATAATTTGTAGCTGTGTCCTTTGCAATGACTCTGGTGCCCAGCACACTTCAGACCCTGCTGCAGGAACATCAACAGGAGTGTGTGAGCACAGGGACCTGCTGGGAAACAGCAGCAAAGGGCTGATCTCCTCCAGGGAAAGCAGGACAGGGACTCATGATATGGGGTGTAACTAAACAGAAAATAACACTCAGTGGCCAAGGACTGCATTTATCATGCTACACAGAGATAAAATCCACCAATCATCTCATCTTTACTTGCAAAATGAAGTAAAACAGACCCATCTTCAATCATAATTTCCCACCAATGGGGGCAAAAGAAATCCCAAAGCCACAAATAGACCCGAAGTTTTCTCAATTGTCCTCTAGTTCTTTAACTCTCTCGCAAATGAAAGACAAAATAATGATCTGGAGTATAGGCAGACACTGAAGAGCAATTCAGTCCCAACTGGGTTGAACTCTAGCTTCTATTAGTTCCATAGAGAGAGCCATCAATTTAAATACCTCTCCACCTCTAACAAATGCATTCAAGGCATAATTTATCTGGTAATTGTTCCCCTATCTGAGGATTGTGTTCCTAAAAGAGGTACCTAAAACAAACCAAACTTCACCAACACCCCCACACCAAACAGCAGCATGGTGGGTATGGAAAAACCAATTCTAATTATTTCCTTTAACATTCTGCTCCCATCTCTCTTTTCCTTATTATCTGCTTAGCATTTAAGCATCCTTAAAGCACCATAAGACTGCTCTGTTTTAGCAACAGGCTCTTTAGACATTGGGAGATATTCTGGGGAAACCTCAAGTGTGTTTTGACACACACTGAGCCAGATAAAATGATTCTGCCACTTGTTTACAGCACAAGTGACAATATTATTTCGGAGTCCTTGGAAAAGTGATAGACAACTGGTAGCCTCCAGGGAGCTCACAGACTTGCATTTGGCACCACCCTCCAAGCTGTGGACACGACTGTCACCTCCGTGATGGCTCTCAGCCACTGCAGGCTCCATTCAGGCCTCCCATCACTGCTTCATAGTTATCCATGCTCCGCTCCTTTGAGCTACTCGCCCTTTTTGGTGTATTTTTAACCCTCAAATCAGCCATATTATTATTTTTTATGCTTTGTTTAGCGTTACCCCAGTGTGGCAGGAGGTTTGGGCTCCTTCATGCAACAGGCAGGTGGTTTGGGATGGCTTACATCAAAAAACCACAAGAGTTACTGGATCAACTGCTGGTTACTGCTGCCTCTCCAGAGAAAATTAACTCTTGCATTTCATCCTCAATTTGGGGTGTGTGTGTGTGGTTTGAAAAAGGAAAATAAACAAATAAATTTTGAGCTTTTAAGGTTCCATTTTCACAGCCCAGCACCTCAGAATTTGAGCAATTAAATAAATAATTAAAACATTTATATTTCAAAGCACAAGGGAAAGCAAAGATCTGGAACCCCACTGGAAGGGCTCCAAATCAAAAGAAAGAGCTATTCAGAAAAAAAGTATTATTCCTATACTCTTGCAAAGTATATAAATTCTTTTTTTCTGGAAGTAGCAGTGGAGCATTGGGAAGAGGTAGAACAGCAATGACTCATGTCATTTTCTGCAGTGATTCATGACACTTCTGAGAATTCAACTGCAGCTGAGGCCCTCAATTCCACAAAGGCAAATTCCACAAGTACAAATATAACCTGAACCTCCACACAGCAGGTGTGTCCCACCTGGAACACAGATGAGATGCTGCACAAAACAAGGACCTCAGAGCTCAGCTGGAAAAACATGAAGTCCTCGAGTTTCTTTACTTTAAAAAGGGCAAAAAATGTTTATAATTTCTGGAAACAAGAGCCATTTTTTCTCTTGCACTAATCATTGTGAAAGGTGGTGTGCTGGTTCCACATTAATTGGTATTTAGTAAGAAGGAAAAAAAACACTCATGGAAATTATTTTCCTGAGAGAAGCTGCTAGAGAGTTTCCACTGTGCCTGGAAAAAACCAATAGCTGGCTAGCTCTGAGAACTGACATCCTATTAAACCATGTAGAAGCTGGGTCCACCTCTGTGAATTCCACATTTTAAAAACAGGCAAGCCTCGGAAATCTCTCTCTTGTTTCCAGCCTTGAAAGGTAACGGAGCTCCGGTGGGGCTGGCCCGGCTCCCCCGCAGCCTGCGTGGCCTGGCAGGGCCGGGCCAGCCCCAGCAGTGGCCAGGAGGGGATGGAGGCTGCAGGGAGGGGGATGGAGGCTGCAGGGAGCAGGCCAGGCTGGGCCAGTTCACAGCTGATAACATCTTGCTAACACTGAGCCCTGCCTGCTCCAGAGGCTGCCAGGCAGAGGGAAAAGCCCAGTGCGGCCTGAAATCCATCACTGTGACTACTTGGCCACTGCTCATGACCACCTGCAGGCCTGGACAAGAGATTGGCCCTTTCACTACACAGATGAGACCTGCACACCTTGATCCTCTCTCAAGGGAGAGAAAAAGACAGTGATGACACATAGACAACATGAAGACACCAAGGTCAGTGAAAAAGGAGACAAGTCTCAGATGGAATGAGAATGAAGAGATGTCCTAATGGGGCTGAAAGTTCTTTTGGTAGGGCCATGGAGATGGACAGTGATACTCTGAAATATCCCCTTTAATTCATGAGAGAGTATGGGGGGATGGAGTATTCAAACTGCAGATGTGAGCAGAGGTATCCATGATGAAGCAAAATAGATACTGAAGAGACTGTGAAACCATGAGAAGCTTGAACAGAGAGAGACTGATGAACACTCTTTGCCCTGGGGAAAGGAGAAGACCTCTGTTCCCAGAGATAAAGATGGTCACAGAGATAGATGAAGAGAACCTTTGCTGTTGAGCAGCTCATCCTTAAAATAATATCCCAGAATTTGACATGGTCCATAAACACAGCTGTAGGAGTGCTGTGAAAATGGGAGGAACTTCACAACGGCAGATTTCTTCCTGGGCAGCTGCAATTAGTGGAAATGAAAAACCACAAGAGAACTGTTTCTTATGGAGAAGTCTCCATGGCATGGCAAGAGAAAGCTCCTCTCCCTACAAGAACTGATGAAAAATTATTGTAAAATTGGTAACTGATTTAAAATCCCAGTCTTTATCTCTGCTTTGTTGGGAAAGAAAAAAAGCCAGGCAGGGGAAGGAAAAGTGTTTTGAAGGTTTTATTTGGATGTTTCTTTTTCTTTTAGTTCTGTTAATAAAGTTTTCTCCATACTTTTTAAGTTTTATGCCTGTTTTGCCCTCTTCCTAATCTATATCTCACAGCAAGAATTAAGCGCACTGGTGATTTTGGCCAGCACCATACCCACATTATTTGGTGCATTGGCCAGGAAACTCAAATCAGTGAGCCTAAACCACTACACTAAATTAGTGTTTCTTCCTGGTTTTGAACTGAAACCGCCACAGGTGGCAATTTAAAATGCAAACATTGGAGCACATTTCCATTGTACCCCTGAAACATGACAGAAGACAGCATTTGTTTTCTGGAGAGCTCACGGATGCACTTGATGATATTTTTCATAATTTTTAGTTTCTTTTTTTAAACAAAGAAGAAACATTCTCCCTCAACTTCCTCATGTGCAGTGACAGACAGACCCAGTGACACATTGATAACCAGAGCCATGCCAGTTCTTATTCCTGTGAGTGGGACACTGTTTCTATCTGTAAACCATGTGTGGTTCTTTAGATCCCACAGACAGGAGTGGATTTTCAAAGGGCTTTATTGGAGCACCTAAACCAAGTTGGACAGATTTTGAAATCTGCCTAAGTCACTCAGCAGTCAACAGCTCTTGTTTATTTATAATACTTGACAATTAATGAACCTGGAGACATTATGAAAATATTTTTAAAATTTACCAGTTTGGACCATTCCCTGTCCTTTGCACCAGTTGCCCTTCCAGCTCCTCAGCAGCTGAGCTGTCTCCTAGTGCTGGTTTCTCCTGGGACACTTTTGCCATGAAACTTCTGTCAGCTTGGAGTCATCCACAAGCCAAGGAGGAATCCAGGTTCACATATTGCAGTTCTGTCACATGTTGATGTTCTTTCACTTGTTAATACATCCCTGACACTTCACAGATATTCCCTGGCTTCTCCCCAGGATGATCTCATGGACCTACCATGGAGCTAAAAGCTGATGTATTTCGCAGATCATGTTTGGTGCCACTGCCCTCAGACAGAAAATATGGACAGAGGAATTAACTCTT
The DNA here is from genome assembly GCF_049639895.1 of Pseudopodoces humilis. NCBI lineage: Eukaryota > Metazoa > Chordata > Aves > Passeriformes > Paridae > Pseudopodoces > Pseudopodoces humilis. Next base: position 19,662,744 of record NC_142213.1, on the reverse strand, counting down.
GTTGTGGGTCTGATTTACAAGGAAGTTTTAGTGAGGTTCAGACATGAGTTGGGCAAGGCAAAGGAGCATGAGAAACAGGACAAGACCAGGATAAAGAACTGTGGGATATTTACAGTCTCTCCCTCAACCTTGCTGCAAATATTTTTTATGAGAGACTAAGCTTAAAATTACAACTATATTTATATTTTCCTTACCTTTCTGTGCTGCCCACATGTGCTCACTTGTGTACCCAGCGCTACGCGAGTTCTACCAAAGCCTTACAGAGACACAGCCATGGAAGGAAACAGAACTCAAGTTCATAAATTGAAAAATGACATAAATCTAAAAGAAACCAATTCAGAAATACAATGAGTAAAAGGAGTTTCAGAGCTGGAAATTCTTGAGCTTTGTTAATACTTTTTCTAACCTGTGGCAGGAATTGGGGTTTCAGATAAGTGGGGAACAGGACAAGTTATGTTCTGTGGGTTGGAACAAAGATTTCAAAACCATTACTACTAATGAACTACTCACTCTTGAGACACGTTCATCATTTAACCATGACTTAGAAGGTACATTATATTTAAATTGCCTTTATCTTCACAGTGACTTAGGAAAAATATTTTTTTTTTACTCACTATTAGGTGCCACAAACAAAAGTAACACAATCACAACCAAATAATATTTAAAATATTCTGGTTTAAACACACAAATTAAGAAAGTATTTGGAACCGTCAATAGAGAATTTGATCTGAAAACGCTTCAGATGTTTCCATCTTCTGTCTACTCCAAGACCATTGCATTCCAAGGAATTCTTTGCTTCAACACTTCATAATGGTTAAAAAGCACAGTTTAGGAAATAGAAGTTTGTAAAAGAACTTCTCAATTTTCAGAATGTAATGTTCAAACAGTGGCTAAAATTACATAGAACAGTGATTTTTAAAAATATTCTTTTCCCTCACTTGTCTGTCATTTTGTAAGGAACAGGGACAAAAGGGGAAAGCCAAAACTCAAAAGCATTAACCATCACATACAGCATTCGGCTGATTAAGAACATAACAAGCCCTCACCATTTTCTGAAACTTTTCCATTTTTTAGTTTCTTTCACACTTCAAAGCCAAATCCAGAACTTCTCTGAGGTTAAAGCAATCCTGCCAAAACATCTCGAGCCAACTTTAGTGAGGTATGTTTGAGAGCAGGAAGCACGCTGCAGCATTTCCAGTATTCCAAGTGTCTGGAAAGTGTGTTCAGGCTGGAAACCTGCCAGCGTGGGGTGGCAGCGCGACTTGGCACGGCTGTAGGCGCTCTGCCTGCGAGGCCTCCTGCTTGGGGTGGCAGCAGGGCTTCACACAGCTGCCTTGCCCATCCTCCTCTCCCACGTGCCCGGTGTGGTGCCCATGCCATCTCCATGTCCTCTGCCATCCTCATGTCCTTCTCAATTTTTTACTGCCCCAGGAAGTCCAAAACAAGCCCCCAGGGCTAATCAACGTCCATATCAGCTTCCAGAGCCTGTTCCACAAGATTTGAGGGCTTTATAACATCCACAACAGCTTCCAGAGCCTGTTCCACAAAATTTACCCCCATTCAGATAAAAAGAGGGTCCATACCTTCACCATAGGGTCTTATTCCACTGAAGCCCACGCTCCCATATTTCCCGGTGTCTTCTTCTATTTACAAAGGGTCCAGACCAATGTGGCTTTCCCCACTGCTCTTTGCAGCTCTGCACGCTGCTCTCAGCTATCCCCACTGCTCTGCCAGGCCCACTGCAGCTCTCCACGCTGCTGTCCCCACTGCCCTGCTGTCCCCACTGCAGCTCTCCACAGCTCTACAGGCTGCTGTCCCCACTGCAGCTCTCCACAGCTCTACAGGCTGCTGTCCCCACTGCCCTGCTGTCCCCACTGCAGCTCTCCACAGCTCTACAAGCTGCTGTCCCCACTGCCCTGCTGTCCCCACTGCAGCTCTCCACAGCTCTACAGGCTGCTGTTCCTGCTGCCCTCTGTCTCCCTGCTCCACCCACAGCAGCTGTTACATCACATCAGCAGATCACCACTTGTGGCAGCTGTGGAGACAGGTGTGAAACAGAACACACCAAGCTTCACGCTACAACAGCCAAAGGTTATCGTGGGGTGCCGCCTTTTATAGGGGCTTGACACTTCCTGTGCTTCCACATCTGATTGGTTGGGGTCTTAGCTCCGCCCAGCTCACTGGCCAATGATATGTTTGCATTCGTGATTCAATGGGATTGGCTGGGGTCCCTTGTTTGAGTTTGAAGCTGCTCTATCATTATCATACCTGGGGACTTGTTTACTTCTATTCTCTAACGAGTCAGGCTGGTCAAGTTGGTGTCTGTTATGGACAATTTATCTGTGCAGCTACTGACCGGCTGTAGCTGTCACAGAAACTCCATTTCGGTGTGTGCTTTGAGCGTGCAGTAGGCAAGGAAGGCTTCAAATAGCACAGGTTTCCTTTCCTGATGAGCCCATTCAATGTATAACACATTCTCCCCCCCAATATTTACAGGAATAATACCAGAAACACAATACGCATCTTAAATTAATTGCTGTTGTTATTGTTAAAAACAAAGATCTCTCCATGTTATCCAACTCCAGCTACAGGAAAATCTTCCCTGCTTTGTGAATCAAATAACATTGTTTGGTATCTTTTCTATCCCTTAGTCATTAAGGATGCACAGATCAAAGCTGGCTTATAATTATGTTTTAAAACTCACAGCACTCATGGGAAGAGTTGTTAAAGATCCCAAATGTCCCGAGCAAGCATTCCTGCTGCCTCACTGGGCCCTCTCAGATGAGGATTCACACATTTTAACATTCCCTTGTTATGCCAAGAGCTCATCCTCAGGACATTATGACATATACTTGGTGTTCTATGGGTTTCCCCTGATCAAGGACACTCTGCACAGGGATCCATCCCAACCATGTCCAGGATGGAGCTGCAGCCTGAGCACAGCCCCTTCCCTCTCCTGGTGGTGCTGCAGCTTCCAGAAACATCACACATGCCAAGTTAATTTGTTTGCCACAGCTCCTTTATGTGTCAGAGGCATTGCTTGGGAGCAGATACATGAAATCACAATGGATAGCAGTACTGAAAACAGATTGCCCTGGGTTTACATTGGTATTTAGACTGGAAAGAGAGAAAGTTTCCAATTAAGGATGCAAGATACACCCAATACGAACAAAACCTGCAGTTCAATTTCCCACCTAAGTCTGTTCCTGCCTATATTCAGAGATCCCTGTTCTATTTCCAGTACCCCAAGAAGGAAATTTATTCAAATAACCAGAAGAATTTAGCACTAGAACTCGGCAGCAGTGATCAGAGAGGGGAAAGGATGCACAGGTGGAGCTGTGTTCATCCTCCCCTGGGGATCACAGCAGCTTCCCTGGGACACACAGGAGAGTGACCCTGACAAGTCGTGGAGATACACACCTTCAAACCCAGGTTTGGGTTGGAAGAGACAGAGATCATCCCATTCCACCCCTGCCATGGCAGGGACACTTCTGACTGTCCCAGGCTGCTCCAGCCCCAGTGTCCAACCTGGCCTTGGGCACTGCCAGGGATCCAGGGGCAGCCCCAGCTGCTCTGGGCACCCTGTGCCAGGGCCTGCCCACCCTGCCAGGGAACAATTCCTGCCCAATATCCCATCCATCCCTGCCCTCTGGCACTGGGAGCCCCTTGCCCTGTCATTAATGTGGCACCAGGAACAAGCTTGGGCTTTGGACCTTAGTGGAGAAAATAAGATCTATTTCAGATAAAATGCTGTAAATTACCTGTACTGATGTGCAGAGAATCAGTGCTCTTGGAATCATTATATATCACACTTGTAGAAAATCTCTATTTATTCTGGGGGATGACTCCAGTATCTGACTTGCCAAATTGTGCTGAAGTGTGTGTAAAATCTGACCTTCTTCAGACTGTATCTGATCTCCATAAAGATTTCACAAAAGACTGCTTCCCCTTGTTAAGGGATTTTAACTCCCTGCTTTGTTATTTATTTCCCTGTAGTGGAAAAATCCAGTTAAAAAAAAAACAAGAAAAAAAACCAAACAGAAGAAATATTTTACTACTTACACAGTAGAAAAATAATCTTATAATGGAAAATACTCAGCATTTATTAATCTTCACTGTAGAAATTTACATGTTCTTTCATCAAAATGTTTGGCAAAAACTAATGCCAAGTATGCTAATAAGTTTAAAATATATTTGTGCTCATTATTCCAGGAATTGTCATGGCAAAATTGATTTGATTTGAAGAAAAATGTGGAATATCAATAATAAGGGCTTAAGACCAAGTCTAACAAAAAATTCTAAACACCATAACATTGAGCACAACAGGTATAAAGGCAGGAGAGCAAAACCACAAAACTGGCTTGGTTTTAATCCAGACTTAATTAAAAAATTGGCTTTGACCAAAAGGTCTTTTTAATTTCTTCTGGTGAAACACTAGGCAAGATGTCCAGTTTCTCTAAGTACACATTTCAATATGACCTTATGATAAAAATTGTATCAAAATTTTACTAAAACTTAATTAGCATTAATATTTTTTATATTAATATTTTTATTTTAAAATTTGCATATATTCTGACATATGTCTTTTTTTTTGTTCTAGCCAAAATAAAAACTGCCTTCATCCTTCCAAAGAAGTATTTTCAGTATCTTTCTCAGCTATAATCAACTGGTCCTGCACTGAAATTCATTAAAATAATGTGGAGGTTTTGGTCAAATGGTTCTTCTTCCAAATAAAATTCCATAGAATTTCTAAAGAAGATTAAGTTGCAATCTTGGCACAACCAGCCATGGATTTGCACCCACCCTGTGTGCCTACAACAGAAGTCATGGAAAGATGAAATGAAATTTTTAAAAAAAGGAACCAGGAAGAGAAGAATGTGGTTTTACCTGATAAAGAAAGGCTATAATGAAAATTTATGGTGGGCTATTAAATAAAAGGTTCTTCAGGATATTATAAAAAGCACAATGAGGGTCACTGCTTTTCATTTTTGTAGCAGCACCTATTTTTTGCACATGAATATATTTAATATATTTTAAGCAGATTAGAGGAGGTGACGGGCAGAAGCAAGACAAAATTTATCAGCTGTTAAAATATAAAAAAAGAAGTTGTAGACCAAAGTGATCATGAGGAAAGAAGAAACAAAAATCTACTGCCCTTTTTAGAAAAAAACGATATTTACAGTTCTGCAAAACACCTCTGGAAAGCCACAGGCTCCAGGGCAGGCCGGGTTTTCCACACCTGCCTGGGGTTAGATGGGTCGGTCTCTGTCACCACTTTTCTGCCACGGGATGCAAAACAGCAAACCCATTTCATTAGCAACACCCTGCTCTCCAAAACTGCCTGTTCCCTTCTAAACTCCTGCTCCCACGCGGCCACCAACAGCTCTGAGTGTGTCTTAGATGCAGGAAAACAGAGCTAACAGTGTCTAGAAATAAATAAATCATGGCATGCTAAATCTGAGAAATTCTCCCTAAAATGCAGCAGAAATCCCTGGTGGGGGGAATCAAACAGTCTTAGGAGTGTGTCTGCTCATTCCCAACCCTGCCACTTGTGCCAGCATCATCCCAAGGCAAACTTTTCTCCAGCTACCCAGTTTAACTTCTCTTAATAAACAAGATGTCCTAGAGCACGGGAATCTGCAGTTCCCAAAAGGGGAATAAAACGAGGGATGAGAAGGGAGTGAAAAGATCAGTTTCATCCAACACATCTTCAAAGTCTTGTAACCTGGTTTCTATTTGCTAAAAATGGAAAGCTGAAGCTGCCTCTGAGACAGTTATAAAAATATAATGTATCCGTTTCCCTGGGCTCTCTTGTTCATTAAAGGCTGGGATTTTTTTTCCTCCCTCTCCTTTAAGAAAACTGTCCTACTGCAAAGGGCACTAGAAATAAAGATTGTATTTCAGCTGAAGACAGAGTGAGTAAAAAAGCTTTCTTATTACGTTGCTGATTACTTGAGCAGTCCTCCATCTGACAATACAATTATACCAAAGAGAGGAGAATATCTTCATTACACTGAAAAAAAGGAGAAAGTGTGGTTTTTCCAGCTTTGAAATTTATGGACTATGAGCCAGACATATAGAACTTCTCTTGAACTCCAAAAGACCAGATAAACTTCCTGAAAACACCATTTTTTTTCTCTTACACAAATATCTTTGCTACATAACTCATATTTTATGGTTTTTTGTAGGATTTTATGTTCTTTTTAGGAACTCCTTCACCTGGAGGCCTCAACTGGAGCTAGCCTCAACTGGAGCAGTAACACTGGCTCTAGGCTCTCTTACTGGTTCCAGGGTTTGCTCTAGCAGACTTCTATTTATTTCATGCAGAAATCAGCAAAAGTCAATGGTCCTGCCACATCTGGCCATGCCATAGTGTAACACAGCTCAGCATCCCAGAAACACTTCAGCAGCTTAAAAGCAAAGGCAAAGAAGAGCCCAGATCAAGTCCCAGCTGTAAACTGTAACTCCATAAAAAGCTGCTGTGCTAACACCAGGCTGGTGATGACTGCCATCCTGGTGATAAATCATCATCTTCTCACCTTTAACCTTCAAAATAATCTCAGTATTCATTCTTCAAGCACTCTTTCACCCTGGTTTGCAGATGAGTGACTCAGGCAGGTTGGGAGTCAGTGCCTCCCTTTGCTGATGGCAGTGGAGAACCCCAGCTGGTTCCAGTTCCCTAAGTCACTGGTTCATCTGGTAATCCAGCACCAGACTGGCTACAGCCAGGATGCCCCTGATCATCCCAGGCAGCTCCCAGTGTCTGGCTAGGTTGGGGTATGCTCCCAGGAACTGAGCATAAGACAAGAACAGGCATCCTTTGAACACAGAAAATAGCGGAAACAGAGACTTCATTGAGAGTTCAGCCCGGAACAGCAGTTTCTCCCAACACTGAGGGTGCTGCTGTGCTGCAGGGAACAGCTCAGCTGCCAGTGCTAGGTGTCAAACCCCAGCCAGTGCCTCAGTGACCTTCAGGAGTAGGGATTTTATCTGGTTTCATGGCACATTAAGTTCCTGTGTTTATACAAAATATATGGACACGCTTCTTTTCCAGCCACCACCACAGCCGAGTTCAGTGCCCTCAGCTCTGGCCCTGCAGCCTCACAGTCACTTCACCCTTCCTCATGGAACTCCTCACTGCCATTCACCTCATCACTCCATGTGATGCAAAGGAAAGAGAAAAGAGAGCTCAGATACTCCAAGTTGCCCTTATCAGTGAATTCTGACTTAAAATCCTCATCACAAACCAGCAGTGGACAGACCTTCAATTAACGACCCACCAGATCACACCATTCCCATCTTTAACTGCCCTATCCTTTCCACATTAACTCATTTGATTATTTTAAGATTAAAAGAACAACAATTAGCTGCCATTTAATGCTTTCAATTAATGGTATTTTATGAACAATGGCATATGAGTAGTGGGACTGAGGAACAATTAAACTTGCTCATTACAGAGCACTGCAAGCTTGTTTACTGGAAATGTGTTAAGTAATCTTCCCTTTCTGCTTTAAAAATAAAAAGACTCATTTACATCACCCCCAACGGTCCAATTTCAAGCACAGTTTTTAAGGCTAAGGTTTTGAGAAAGAAAGTACACATTGCACTAATAGTCCTATGGCTCTGAGGATACAAATAACAGGCACATTTTTCAGTACCAGGGCAGGCATGTTTCTACTCTAATTGCCACCAACAGCACAAACAACAGTCTCAACTTCAGGAAAATATCATTCCACTCTTTTTTTTCCATGTATTTGGTTTATATTAGGGAATAAAAAGCTCAAAATTTTGTATCCAGCCCTCAAAGCAATAAGTGCACATATCTCAAGCTCAACAGCCAAGAAAATTCACTTTAAGTTTCTCTCTATTCCCCAGCACCCCTTATCTGTCCCTGGGACACTCTCTGAAAGAGGCAAACATAAATGAATATATACATAAATAAAAGATACATATAATACACATCATGATGTCAAAGAGCAAGGACAGACTGTTTTATTTAGGAGATAGTAACTCCTTGACCAGCTTACCTGAGGGAGCCCCTTTCTTCATGGGCAGACCACACACTTTCCTTCCTCAGCTTTTGAAAGGGAGAGCTGAGCCCTGTCCCACACAGGTGACCCTCCAAATGCCAGCAGCTTCTCCCACTCTGCTTTCCATGGTGAGGTGCAGGGGATAGGAATAGGGTTATCCATCTCTGCTCATCTCACCTGCACTAAACTCAAAACCCAAGGTAAACATCTTGTGCCAAAATATTTCTACCTAGAAGCCTTCCAATATTCAGGAGATTCAAACTGCAAGTTCTCTGCAAGGCTGTTACGAGCCCAGATTTTGCAAGGAATTTCTTAGTTCTTGTGCAATACTCAAATTTCACAAACCAGCAGAGAACCACATATGGTCTCTCTACATAGAAATTGTGTCTTTCACTATCATCACAATCAATGCTCCATCCCTGGATGGATTGGAAGGAAGAGGCAGACGCTCCATCTCTTAAATCTATTTTACCTCAATGAAAAAGAAATCTACACACATTGGAGAGACTAAAAGAAGTGTGGCTTGGTAGCCTTGTGGTTACTGTGTTCTCTGAAATGTGAAACCTGAGTTTCCAACTATATCATAACAAGCTTTTTCTGTACTCAGTGGCCTCTACTGCGGTGTACAACCAGGGTTTCATTGCAATAAGGTGTGGGAGAACCCTAGAAATTGCCTTCCAGGAAAACACCCTTGGGTTGCAGCAGCACTCCTCTTTATGCATTTTGCCCTAATTCTGCACAGCAACAAAGCTTGGGGAGCTCTTCCCATGGAGAAACCCTTATTGCTGAAGTAGGGAGGCGAATTAAATGCAAACTGTGGGAGTCAGCCCTGCTGGGACACAGGGCCAGAATGGCTTCACCCCTGAAGCACCAGGCTTTAAGTTCAAGCCTTGGGAAGCACTTCTTTAAGGGTTTATGACAGTTCGTATGTTAACCAAGTTACCCCGTATAAGGTTATGCTTCTAGAATGTTCCCAGTTCTCTCCCCTGACTGGTCGTTATTCATCGCAGTATTTTGTGTATTTCCAACCCCGGTTTGTGACTGGACCTGTGCCTTCAGACTCAGACAGCCCCTATATATTGTTGTGTCTGCCCCCTAGTCCTGGTCTTTGGAACTTGTCCCTGTACTGCAAGAGGCTTATGAGCCTCATCCCTACTTTATTTTCCTATAAAAGTTCTTTCATTTTTGGGCACTCCATCAAGCCCGCTCCTTTTATTTGTGCCTCACTTGCCCTGGTGTCAGGGGACTTAAAGTTTGAAGGATTGTCACAGCCATCCCCACAGTAACAGCAAATGTCCCAATCTACAGAGTGAAGATTGTAAGCAGTAGGATTTGACATAAAATCTGGTTGCAGCAGCATTTTCTAAGATGGCATCTCTTGTTGGGTTGTTGGAAGATTTTTTAAAAGACATGGCTCTTCTAAAGAAATACAGGTATTTATTTTCGTCATCCTCTCTGGTGCCTGAATCTCCCTTAGATCCATCTTAAATGTTGCCAGTTCAGCTCTGCATGTTCTGAGCCTGGCAGGAGCTCAGTGACTCCTCCTGGCTAGTTCTAAATAGCCTATTTGGATTAAATATTTGGAGTCCTTACCTACACATATCCATGCATTTGAGAAGCAAAAAAAGTCTCCTGACATGGAGAGATTTCTACCAGCAAGCCCAAGACTTCAGCCAGAACTGAGGGTGCAAACATCCATTATTCATCTCAGTGCTTTGTCAGAAATCAATGTTACAAGTCCAGTTGCCACAAAGAACTGAAATCAATAGGATGGAATCTGCTCCTTTTCAGAGGACTGAATTCCAGTTAGTCTGGAACTTCAGAACAGGCAGATCCTGAGTGAACAAGTGAAAATAAATGCTGAAATCTCAGAAGATTGATAAGGACAGATTCCCCATCCCACTGTAATTGAGGAGCTGTGGAGTTTTAACTCTGGTCGGGGCCCTGTGCAGGACTGAGATAAATCCAGGATAATAACCTGAGCCTTTAAAACTTGCTGCATGTCCATGGATAAAAATAGCTCCGTGTTCATAAAGAAAACTTTATAAACATGGAAAAAACGCTTCATGTTTTCCTTTGCATGTGTCAGGGTGATGTGTTGTGCTGAACACAAACTGAGAGTGAGCACCCAGATAGAGTGAAGGGAGAGGTGTGTTCCCTTCTGTTCTCTGCTCTCCATGGGCTGATCCCACTGGCTCAGAAGAGGAAGGGAATGTTTGTAATGCCATGCAACTCCTTCAGGACCCGTGGGCACAGCCCCCTCCCTGGTGTGCACAGGTGAAATCTCATTTACTGTGGTGGGGATGGGCACAAAGGACACCCTGCATGGACTGGGGCTGACCCAGAGGAGCTGCCAGAACAAGCAGCTCCAGTCCTGCTTCCCAGTGCACAGCAGCTCATTTCAGCCCGCCCAGCTCCTCACCCAGGCACTTCTGCACAGGTGCTCTTTGTCAGCCACTTCCCAGCTTTTGTTGGTCAGTGCCTTACGAATTTGTTCCAAGGATTTGGATGGGCTAAGGATGATCCCACTTGTATTCAGTGGCATTCCTCTGCCCCCAACCTGCCTTGGCATGAGTCCCCCCTTGCTGCCCATCCTTTTGAGCCCAGCAAAAGCAAGGAAGTGGAATTCAATGGAAAACCTGATCAGATTATTCACTGAGCTCTTTCTAGCAGTGAGATAATGAGAGTCTGGAAAGAAGCTGGAGAAGCCCCTATCTTCTGAGTATTTCAAAGGTCTTCCACAATTTCTCATGCTTGCAATGTTTTTGATGCATTTTTCTGTACCATTTTGTAGTTTCTTAACTCCAAAACCTGTCCAGATATCATATAATGCTCCTTTTACAATATAATAATAATAAATAATAAAGCAATTGAAATTTTTATTTACATGACCAAAAGGGTTCTGAAGTTGGTTTAGAAAAATCTAAAGTTTATCAGTAAAAAGTTCTCTGCTTCTGTACTTCGCTCTTTAGGGCTCAGGTTTGCAAATGGATTGCACAGGCCTGCTCAGCTTTCAACACTTACCATAAGGATTTAAAACAAATGGCATTGCTTATGAGACAGAACATGAGTGAATATTTGTGAGGTGAGGATTTACAGCGGTCTGTTTTCAAATGAAAAGCTTTTTGCTTTATTATTAAGACTTTTGAATATTTTGATAGTTTTGTAGTTAAGATATATAACATATGAAATACAAGTTAATGCAGTATGTGATTAAGATGGGATTTGGATTTCATTTCAATGAGCTACACAATTTAGGTATTGCTAGTCTAACAAGAGCCCAATTAGATATATTTTCATACAAACAACAATAACCTATTTCACTTTGTGGCAACTTGTTTGTGAGCAGCTTACAGTTGAACTGCATTGTTCATTTTCAGTCATTAACTTAGTCTATTCCAAGCATATTTATTCCTACAAACATTTTCTTTCCCCTGGTAAGTTTTTTTATTCATAACAGAAGAAAAGTGATCTGAAGAAACATAGCTCACAAAGCCACATCCTGATATGATAAGTCAGCATCATGAATTTCAAATTACTTTCTGTAAGAGCTCACTGCTGGATAATAGAGCCAGAAACTCCACAAAAATCTCCTGCCAATCCATCATGTAGGGAATGTATTCAGAAACTCCAGATAGGGAGCAATAAAAAGCCTTAAGATAGGTGAAAAATTCTGTCTCCTAACAACATAGTGATGTTAACATAACAAAACCTGCTTTTCCTGGCAAGTCCATGTAAACAAGCACTAAACCGAGGATTTTTCCAGGCAAATGCCCCATGGAGGTGTTGCCAGTGCCAGGCTGTGCCAGGAGTCTCCCTTGTCACAGCAGCTCCTGGCAATGGGGCGCCAGGCAGGAACCTCCTCACGGAATTTCAGCCTTTCCTTGGTCCTCCCCTTGGCTTTTGGTCTTCTAGCCCTGGGAAAAGAGGTGCTGGGAATTTTTGGTGGCTTTCAGGGACCGAGTGGGAGGTGAGACAGGCGGGATGATGGAGAATGGCCACTTTGGTGGCTGTTCCTTGAAATCCTGGCAGGTCTCTGAACCGTGCCAGGCTCTGCCAGGCCTCTCCGTGGGCTCCCTCCAGGCCCTTACCGGCAATCAACACTGCCAGAGCCACTCGGGCTTGGGATTTCTCACTTCCTGCGGCGCTGCTGGACACTGCAGTGCTCAGGGAGGGGAATATTGCAGTTCTTGCCCAGCCCCATCCCCCAGCTGATGGAAATCTGGTTCCCATTACAGCGGGCTCTAATCCCGACGCATTCCGGGCCTGCAGAGCCGCCCCCTCCCGGCACTCCCGTCTGAGGGAGCAGGAAACTCCTTAAATGGCTCTGATCAGCCCCAACATCCCGGTTCAGCCTCAGCACTGGCGTGTGAACCACAGGCAAAGCCTTGCACTGTGTGTTTCTCATTGCAGCTCACACCTGGCATTTGTTTAGCCCTGGAAGACACGGTCTGCATTCCACTGGAAGGAAAACACTTCTCCTTTGAAGGCTCTGGTGTAATTTATTTCACTATTTCTGGCCAGTTCGTGAGAAACATGATCCATGAGTGAAGGACTGAAATAAGGTTGCTCCAATTTATCTGGTTTTCCATGATTAAGTGTGAAACAGAAGGAGCAGGATTTCCAACTCGTTCTGCTGTCTGTGTGTCAGGCAGAAAAAGGCAGGGCCGGGTGCAGATGGATCTCGGAAGCCCTGCCGTGGGGAAGCACTCAGGAAGGGACGGGGCTAGAACTGTTCCCAGAATATCTCAGGGAAGTTATTAACATCTGTAAATTATGCTCCTGTTTCCCTGACAGCAGCAGCTTTGCTTGAGGATCTTGACGTCGCTGCCAGCCAGAGAACTTCACATGCCTGTTGCAGTGATCCCTTCCCAAAAACATATCAATCACCAGAACAGGAGGGGTCTGAGCTCCCAGGTCAGAGCTTTTATAAAAATATACATGAAACAGCCTCCTGAGCTTTGTAATTTTGTGGAGCTGCAGCTTTTTATTAAAAAAAAAAAAAAAATAGGGCTGGATGAAAATAAAGATCTTCCCATAATCAAAAATGCACATCAGCTCTGTTCCTGCAAATCGTTTCAGAAGGTGAATATCCTGGTGACAAAATTATCCAGCGTATGATAAACAATGAAAAACTTGCCTGCTGATAATTATCAAATACCCCTGAGCAGCTCCTTTGAGAACCTTCCCACAAAGCACTTGCCCTTCTCCCCTCAGTGTGTAGAGGGGGAACTTTTTTCCCTTTTTAAGACAAAACCAAAATCAGTGGCTCAAAGGTGCACACAAGCAGGCATTACCCCAGGAAAAAGTGTTTTATGAAAGTGAAAACCACAAAAATATTTTTTTAAGAAATAGAGCAACACCTAGAGCAATAGGCACCATGAGAGACTCATAGGATTCAGGATCCAGAATTCCAGTGTTTCCCCAGGGAATGGCACAAAAAGCATCCCTGTAGATGGCCAAGGTGTCCCATGGACAAAGGGAGCACCTCAGTGGGAGAATCTTGTGTTTCCAGTGCAAAGTGCAAAGAGGTGCATGTAGACACACTTTCTACAAATTTTCTGCATTTTAATGTTTCTCCATTACCATTTTGGGAGGATTTCTCTGCTATGGAAATAATTCATTTTTATGAAATTTGACATCTGTGATCAGAGGAATCTCCTTTATAGGCTTTAGATATTGTTACATTGACATTTCTGTGGAAGATAAACTGAGGGAAACTAAGGAAATTACTTGTTAAATCTGCTTACACAAATCTCTCTGCCTGCTGAAACAATTAATCAGCAGTGGCTTTTCTCACATATGAATGAGAAAGGATGCAGAGTCTGGAGCACTCAGTCTGGAGCCATAAGCAGGCTGCATATTTGAATTCCGTTTATTAATTGCTTTGTTGTGACATTTACCCCAGGAAAATGCTTTGTCAATTGCCTCTGCTGTAATTTGGTATCAAATCCACTCAATATTCTACTTTTTTTTCTTTTTTTTTTTATAAAAAAATATTTTGTCTGGACCAAGTTGTTTCTAATTTAGTGCTGTATGTCATTTGCAACAGGATCCTTCAAGTTTCCTCTCTTAATTCATGACACCTGGTTTTTGTTATTTTAAAGACAGCCAAGGACACTGGGGCATTCACTCCACACATTGTAAAAACACTTTAAAAGGGTGGCACACAGATGTATATAAACAGAGGCAAAGAGTCTATTCTGTTCCTGAAAAAATATGATTTTAAAAGAGTTAGGAATATGAGTGTGCATCACATCAAAAAGGTTGGGGTTTTTTTTCTTCTTGCTCTGTGGTATCCCGTCACTGTTTAATATGGCTCTCACAAATATGGAAAAAATAATTTCAGCTGAATTCCTGAGGTCAGCGAGGGGTAAGGATCCCACCAAGAAGCAGCTGGGAGCCATTCCTGCCCCTGACACTGCCAGAGTCCCCTGAGAACTGCACATCTGGAATTTGAATCAAATTTAGTGGGGCCAAATTCCTCTAAATTCATCAGCGATTTTAAGGTGAAGGTTTAAAAGTGTGTCAAGCAAATATTGGGATTGGCCATGTCATTAATTTTACATTTTTTAATTATTCATATCAAGGTCCCAGAATGAGCCTGAAGGATTTAGGAGAGCCTGGCAGAGGAACCCCCCATCCTCCCCACAGAAAGATGCTGGTCACGTTTCGTGTCCAGTTTTACACTGCATGTCCTGTGTCCCTTCTAGGGCAGTCTGTAGTTCATTTGAGCTGCTTTTAGAATTAGGAGCTCTGGGAGGAAAGGCAGCTGGCAGGCAATGCCGTCTGCTGTGCCCCCCACGGGATGTGACCCCACTCCCACGGCATTCCTGGTGTGGCCCATGCCAGAGGCCGTGTGACAAAATCAGGGGTGTGGGGGTGCCTCGTCTGACAACAACAAACACGCAAGGCTGGCATGGGCAGATAGAATCATTTTGGAAACTGAAGACATCTAATTGCAGCATTACAGACTTTGAGGAATTACTATGAACAATATTCTGTGGCAATAAATCATTTTGCCCTTATCCAGCAAACTCCACCGCACCTCAATAAGTCACTTGAAATACACCACTGTACAAAGTTCTCAGGTGACAGGGTGGACATTTCCAGGGGTTTTCTTGCAGGTGGTTGCATCCTGCATTTCTGTTGCACTCCAAACACCTCCCCGGCTTTGCAGCCCTTTGCTGGCTTCACCTTGGGCTGCGTCTCCTGCGTGGCTGGGTCAGAACAGCAACAAATCCACAGCATTTAAAGGTCCTTTGTTTTATTTTATTATTTATTTTCTTATATTATTGCTTCCTAAATAACAGGACTAAACAGAAGCCCTAATACTCATGGCTTTCCTAAGGGAAGGATTGGGGATTTCCTTATGGAAGTCCTTGGGAATACCTTGAAGAAGGAAAAGCAACATAAATTATTCAATCATTTGTTTAATTCTCTCTTTATCTGACCATGGTTTTCACCCATCCCTTGAAAAGAGCTGAGCTCCATTATTCCAGCTTCCTGTCCCATTCTGAGATTATTCCCAATCTGATTTTACGAGCACTACAGCATTAATATAACATTGCTTGTGTTGATTTTCCCTTCAGTCACCACCTACAACATAAGGCCATTATTTTCACGTCGGCAATATTCAAAGGAGATAGAATTTGAACTCCTCATTTAGGTATTTAAAGCTTGAAAGTGTATTTTACTTCAAACTTCATTAGTAGGCTCCTGGCCCTCAGTGAGTGACTGAAAATCAAAGTGGTTGTGTCAGGGATCAAGTTGCAGAAGTCAATTTTCCAAATACTGTTCTTCAGAGAGCGATACATTGGTATTAAAATGACAATTTGGACAATAGCCAAAGCCTCAGCTATTCTGAGTCCCACAAAAATGTTAGTTTATGTAAATCTCCAATAGCTTCAGTGCAGGAATGCAAATTTATATCTGCAGCCAAGAAATTAGAGAGATGACAAGGATTGTTGTGCTATCTTAGATACTTCCTTTCAAATTCTTGAGCAAGGAGTGAGAGCACCTTCATCCCTAATGTGGGCCCAGGCTGGTGAAGGGAAGACTTTGAGAAGCAGAGAATAAAATGAATGTTAAAGACATTTTACATTCTTGTAAATTTTACATTCTTGAGTAATTTGTCCCAGTTTCTGCGTAAAACAATTGTGTAAAACCCCTTTAAATTGTGGGTAAGTTTGTTATCTAAAACTGCTATAAGATGTACACAAAAAACATAAATGCAAAGAGAAATATTCAAGTATAACAATTAATTTTTCCTTTAAAGGTCTCAGGACAATAATTTCTGACAATATTCTGTAAAATCCATGCTGGGATAGCCAAAGTAAAATTGATGATCCCTAGAAAAGGCCAAAATCTCTTAAAAATTTATTGTGATTCAGGGAACTGAATTTGTGACTCATCACAAAGCCTGATTTTCTCAAAATATTCATCATCCAGCAACTGAAAACCAGGCAGCTGAAAGAATTCTGAAAGTTTTTCTGAAAATCAAAAGCACTCAAACTGTCAGGTGACTTTTGAGGATCTGCAAAACATAAAAATACCTTACAGAAGCTGTTATTTTTTTATTAGTGCTTTTCCAGTAATTAAACTTGAAAGGGTACAAGGTACAGTCTAAAATTAAAAAATAAAACCAAAATTCATTACGGAACTAGGAACAGACAAGCAAAATACAGTGAATTTTGCCATTTTTCCTTAACTAACTATTAAAAAAAATATAAATAGCTTTAATTATTCATATTGTTCTTTCAGCAATTAAGAAGAACTTATTTCAGCAAAGTTTTTTTTTTAATGAAAGGTAAAACAAACTCGGGTATTTTTCACTCCAGGAGTTGACAGCTGCTGGTGGGCGAGATCACATCAGCCCCCAGCAGAGGAGCACAGGGCAGACATTCCTTCTACAGACACATATATAAAAATTCTGTTTGTTTTGCAGTTTCATTTCCCAGAACCAAATATTTGAGAGATGTTTGTGTTGGTTTCTAAACAGCTCACAAAGCCCAGGCCTTGAAGGTTTCCAAATGGAACTGCAAAGTTTGTTAGTGATATTAATGTGTGGGTTATTTTTCTTGTAAATAGTTATTTTTTTTGTCCTGCAAAAATATTTGGATACAGAGACTGCAATGCTTTTTTGTTGTGTTGTTTTGTACCAGATACTTTCAGCATTAGAATAAGACACCGTGCAAGAAAATCAGCCAGGACTATCAAAATATCAAAATAATTGCAGTCACTGGATGATAAATCTGCCTCTGGTCTGATGTATAAAGAAAACATCCAAATGTTTCATATTCAGAGGTATTAATTAAACAAAAATCACAGAATTGCCTCCCTCAGGATATAATAACACCTCTCCAAACATTTATCTCCTCAGGAATTTTGAAGTGGGTTAGAGATCACACAGGACTCTGAGAGAACAGACCTGGACATGTTTGAGAACCAATATTTTAGTGATGAAGGTGTTAGCCAGCATCTTGCCACTGGCATTGCTAATTTTCCTGGCTATGATCCAGTTATTATACAGATTAATGGGAAACCCAAATGAGTTGGTGTTTTGCAGACTTAAACACACTTTGTCCTGCAGAAAGCAGGACAATCAGTTCTGAACCATCAATTACTATTAATTACTTCGTTCATGGGGCTGCTCATGGAAATAGTAGGGAAACATTAATTAATCAAAACCCAAACTTTGCACAGAAACTTTCTGGTTGCCATAAAAACTCCTGAAGAGGAGAATTTCCCAGTGTGTAACTCAGTGCCAGGACAGGGTTAATTCTGAGGTACATGTGTTTATCAGTTGTTTGAATGTCAGCTCCATCCCATTGCTAGAGTCAGACCAAACAACACACAGTAAAAAAGGGAGCTGGATTTATTATTTTTATTATGCCATAAAGAAATGTCCTGCCTCCAATTTTTAAAAGATATTCTGGATGGTCATAAACGCCTCTCTAATGACATAAAGCTCCTTCAGTGGTGTTAAAAGGACAGAAAATAAATTGTTATTATTTATATATATTTACTTACACACTTCATAAATGCTTGCACACCACAAAGAAAAGCAGCATCAGCACACTGATTGGACAGGTGTACACAGGGAAAAAAATGTGTGGGAAAGATTTTGAAATACAAATTCTCAGCAGAAGAGCTTTTAATTCTCAAATTTCTGTCACTCAGTAGTGCAAGAGCTGAACTTGGAAGGGGACAGAATGTAAAGACAGAGGCTCAAACCAGAGGATCATCTGCTCCATCATCCTGTCTGTAACACCAGCAAAAACAAGCACCTAGACCTGTGTACAAGAGACACATGATATGACATTTTCTCTCTTTTCCCTGTGGTATTTTCTCAGTCTACAACAATATTTACATTTTCATCTGAAAATGGATGTTTTCTCTGTATTTAGTAAGTCTCTGTGTGTACCAACCATGAGCTTCTCTTGAACCCAAGCTCTCAGCACCCAGGGCATCCTGTGCTAGAAGCTCTGCATAGCTCATCCACATGTGGTGTGAACAAGTTACTGGTTTGCTGTGATGTGTTTTTAACCACTTTGTTCCTCTTTCCTGCTCATAAAAAGCACTGAACAATCAATCTCTACAGTGATCATCCATGGGACACATCCCTCTCTCCCTCCCCTGTCCCAGTCACTCTCCTGAAGTGCCTCAGCCAATTTAATTGTTCGCAGGCCATGAGCCATCTCCTGCTTTTGATCATCTTTGTTTCCTTTTCCTGACCCTTTTCCAGCTGTGTGGGATCATTTTTGATGTGGAAGAACCACACACAGAATTCAAGATGCTGATGAGTCCCAGATTTATAGAGTTGTGTCATGAGACTCCTCTGCTCTGTTCCTTATTCCTTCCTCAATATCTAATACCTGACCTCCTTTTTATCTATTACTCCAAATTAATACTTTTACAGAGTTTTATTACTCTGTCCTGAATTGTCATAGATTTACCTTGTTACTGAGAGGTATTGGGCAATATTTTCACCTCATGTATGAAGGTTTCACCCCTGTTAATCACAATAGTCTCACCTACATTTAATTTTGTGAGATGTCTCAAAGACAAATCACAGAAGACCTCACAAGATCTTCCTGCATTTCCCTGAAACCAGCCCTCATTAGGCAGGAAGGTCCTACTACTGTAGACTGAAGATGGTTTTACCAAGAGGAGTTAAGATGGTAGTTGTTACAGCCATCCTAAAAATTGGAATGAGATCATGGTTAATTTAAGGATCTTCACCAGGAAGACAGAGACAGTCTAAAGCACGTGCAAAAATCAGAAGTACACTGAAATAAAAAAAGCAAAGTTTCTTCCTTTTGTTCTTCCATTTGTATGGAAAAAAATGTAATTTTCACAGTGGACTAATGCACTGATACTTTTTTTTGTTAAGTTGGGGGTTTCCACCAGTTATTTTTCCAGTGACAACCATTTTCAGTCCCCCCTTGTCAGGAGATTGGAACAGGTCTACAGCTCTTTCAAGCAACTTATGACAAAAATATCCAAACACACCACAAGACACACACAAAAGTCCCTTTAGATAAGGGTAACTCCAAAAGTTTTTTAACTTAACGCTCTTTCCGAAGAAGCAGCCAGAGCTTCCCACTGTTTCTCCCCCCAGCCTTGGGGAAAGCCGAAGAGCCTGCAGGCAGCCCAGTGCCAATGGAGCAGGAAGCAAAGGTCACTGTGCTGAGGATCCCTGCGCCTTTCCCTCTGCAGGATGGTGAATTTGAGCTGAGCAAGCAGGGAATGTGTTCTGACTCCAGCAACTGAGATGGGAGCTGCCTTGCAGCACTTGACTCTGACAATGCTTTAAAGGTGTTTCCATTCCCCTTTAGCACCAGGCTGGGTTTTGACCTCCACCAACACCAGAAGTTCTCTTGGGACCATAGAGCAGAGTTTTAATAAACTACTGAGAGTCCTTCTCAAGCACAACCACCCTTTGTACAGCAAACCTGGAAATCTGGTGGGTTATCAACTCCCACATCCCATTAAAATGAAAATCTACCTTTGTGCCTCATCACTGCTGTCCCACAGGTCACAGGCCTTGAGCCAACATCAACCAACCAACATTCTGCAACCCAGAATATTAATCTTGGAACATGGATAATTGCTGTGTGCCGCTGGCATTGCAAGGGAATGCTGCCACCACTGGCCTGAGCCAAGGGAAGGCTCGGGGATAACTCCACTGAGATGTCATCAGATATGTTCCAGGTGATTGTAGCTGATGTAGTTTATTTAATAAAACACCTCCTGTACGGTCAAACAGATAAAAATATGTCATTGCACTCAGAAGAAGGAAAAAAGGGGGAATCCTTTTATAGCAAAATTTCTCTAGAAGCAAATATCCCACTGAAATACAACAGAGTTTTCTTCTGCCAGTGGGCACAATTCTGGATCATTAAACAAACAGAAATTAAACATCTGTAGCTAAAATTGAGCTTATTGTCTTTCCCAGCAAACCTTTTCACTGAAGATTTCAAACAGATGAAAATGTGACCAGCAGCCAGGGATCAGAGTGTGTTTGCACAAAAGAGATGAGGATATTTTGCAGCCTTAAATAATTTTACCAAATAGATGAAGATAGAAAATAGAGTTAGAACCACTATGAACAGCCTGAGAATGTCTTACCTGTTTAAGAGGATCCTAATGACAGACACAGTCATTAGTTAAATTAGATTAAGGTACCAACGACATCTCATGCATGATTTTATTGCTTACAACCAAGTAGAAGTTTAACTGACAACCTGTCACTAAATTAACATTAAATTAAAATGTCACTAAATTGAGCCAGTAGAGAAAAATACCCCAGCATGTGATGACACAAAAGATTATTGTCTGATAAAGGGGAGAGAGGAAAGAAAAAAAATAAAATAAAAACAAAAACAAAACTAGTAAAAGCAAATTAAGCAGCCCAGAGTGCAGAGGCAGCCTCATGACCTAATGCTGCCTTTGGAAACCAAACCAATTTTAAGTTAGGGAAGTGCAATGTGCAAATTCTTTGTTCTGCCAGAATGTCAAGATTTCAGCCATTTGCCCAGGATTTCCCAGTGAAAAATCACTCTTCAGAAAAGTCACAATGACATGTTGCAGTCCGCAACCGCAGGATCACGTCCAGGGAAGCTACAGTTACTGGGAACCAGCATGGGACAGGAACGAGACGGGCCTTTGTTCATGAAACCATTTATTCAGCATGGGAACAAACCCAGATCCAGAGACAGCCCCGAACAGCAGAAGGGTGTTGGGTTTTGAGGGACAGAACCAGGGTGGAGTTCAGGGTCAGGACTAGGAACACAGCAAGGGAGAAACCCCAGGGACTCAAACCCAATCAGAACTCCTGGGCTGCCCCTTACAAGGGTTTTGGGGTGGGACAACTTCATCCAGGGCTCACAGGGCCCAGCCCCCAAAGCAGGAGGTCAAAATTCACTAGCTTGGCTTACAGCCATGCCTCTCACTTTAACAATGCTTATCGGAAACTAAATCTTTGCCTCACTGAGGCACCTCACAACACTGACATATCCAGAATGCACTAGATGATACACAAGGTGTAAAATACGTTGGTCCCACAGGATGTTATGTTTTTGCTGGTAATGCCAGGCAGCAAACTGGGAGGCTCCCCTGTGCACGGTGAGTGCTGTGGAACGGCATTTCAGTGCAGGTGGCACGTCCTGCCTGTGTGACAGCTGCCACAGCGGTGTGACAGTGCCACCAGCCCACCAACAGCCCTGCAGATAAAAGGGGTGCTGGAGATAATGCCTGTACTTAGCAGGGAATTCTGCTTCTCCAGGCAGCGGCAATGCTTCAGTCCTTTCATGGAAAAAACATATTTTAATAATCCGTATCCATTCATTTAATGCCACTCTGCCATCAGCTTGGTTTAGCTTCCAAAAAATTGAGAAGGAAAGAGACAGAAAGAAAATAAAACTTAAATCCTTTACGTTGCCAAATTACCAAGGGATGGCAAATTTATTTATTTCAAAGACACTATGAATAATTAAGTACACTATAAAATTGTCTGGCTATTTCTGTAGGGAGAGTTTTAATTTTGTGTTAAAACAAAGGAATTTCAGGCTATTTAAAAGGGCCTGGGCAGGAATTGTTCCCTGGCAGGGTGGGCAGGCCCTGGCACAGGGTGCCCAGAGCAGCTGGGGCTGCCCCTGGATCCCTGGCAGTGCCCAAGGCCAGGTTGGACATTGGGGCTGGAGCAGCCTGGGACAGTGGGAGGTGTCCCTGCCATGGCTGGGGTGGCACTGGATGGGCTTTGAGGTCCTTTCCAACCCAAAGAATCTTCATAGAGCCACCAAAGGAGGTCCAGGACAAGAGTAATTAGGGCAAGACCAATAATGCAGATTGCAGTAACTGCTGTGGATTCAGACAGGAAAATGTCAGGATTTTAAAAACCCCACCTCTGCAGTAAGAGCCTCATATGTGTTTGTAGATCTGTTCCTGTCCTCTCATTAGCAATTTCTCCAACATAAATGCAAAGACACAATGCAGGAAAGACCAGTTCATATCCAGAGTTAATTGATTTGCTTTACTTTACAGCAGCCAAGTTGAAAGCATTTAAAACATCAGAAAATAAAATAGAAAATTTTATTCACTGGACAGTGAGCACCTACATTCAGCAGCTTTAGCACCACTCAGGCTTAACTGAAAAGTGATTAAGTTCTTGTTGCCATCATAAACTCAGTCTTACAGCTTTAAATAAAACATTTGACTCCAGTAGCCTCTTAATGAAACCAGCAATTTCCTACAGAATGGAGCCATAAACGTGACAACTTTCTCTGCATTTTGAAAGATTATTGAAATAAAGCAGAAAAAAAATAGGTTTTGGGGATATCCAATATGACACTTGCTGCTAAATAGAGAGGTTAAGTTTGCACAGAATTCAGTGCTCCTTTCTCAGAAACATTTCAACTTAAGGACTGGAATTCCATGCAGTGTCCTTGTAAGTAGCCTGATGAAGAGGTTTAAAAAGACAGATACTTCTCTAAATATTTTTAAGAAATTTTCCAAACATTTAATTCATTATTCATAATAAAAGAAAAACCACAGAGAATTATAGGAATGATTTTTTGAGGCCTCAGCCTTTCTTTCTGTTTCATATAGGAAGCAATCATTCCATCTGAAATTGTGAAAAATGGTTATTTCACATAAATATGAATTTATGGTACAGATAAATGCTATGATAGATCTCACTATATGCACTCAGTTAATGGGATTGGCTGACTCTGTTATTACTGTTACTGACAACTAAAGTCACCAGTTTATTAGAGACTGAAACCAGAGTTCTAAAGAAATGACACCATACCATGTAAGAGTCAGCTGTTTCGTGAGGCACATTTTAGTGCTCAGTGATTTATTATACTGCAAGAGGCACATTCCCATTAAATCAAAACCTTTTAGAACTGTTTTGATTCAAGCCACCTATACAAATAAGTCAAATGTCTGCCATTTAAAAATGGGGATTTCTAATTTTAGACAAGTGATAGCACCAGGCAGCAACAGAATCTGTTAAAAAACATTCAAAATCACACACTTTTAATCTCAGGTTGGCACCTGCACAGGTCTGTGATCTCACTGGTACCTTCCCTACCTGCATTCATCACCTGGGTCACTTAAAGACCTCAAAATCTGTCCAATTTTTGCGTTTTCCCAGTACCAAATCATGCCCTGCTGTGACATTGCTCCTCACTCCACATAAATCAAGCAGAGGTTTTGCCTGACAGAGTTCAGATTCTCTTGTCCTGTGCAATCCCTTTTATCAACACTCCTGTTCCTGTGGGCAGGGGAACGAGCCTGCCTGCACTCACATGCCCCAGTTACTGCCCCAGAACATCGACCTGCTGCACTTCTCCTTCCCTTGTCCTCTGTGGATAAAAGAATGAACTTTCTATATCTGACACACACATGCTCTCCCAGAACAAAAACCTGCAGTGGCAGGCCAAGTACCCTTGCCAAGGATAAGTAAAGGAGCTGGTTATGCTCCTGCCACATCAGAGAGCTGCTGGGAAAGGCATCACTGCTCCCCTTTTCACACCCTAAGTTAAATCTCTGCAGCCTCCCCTACCACAGCGAGTTCAGGAGTCATCCTGTGAGTTTTCCTGGATGCTTTTGACAGCTCTGGCACTGCACAGTCAGCAGAGCAACTCTCTGGAAAGCTGCAGCGCTGCCTCAAAAGCAACAAAGGTGGACATTCATCTGGGCTCTGATTTTCTTTGGTGCACAGGTTACATTTCTGCTTTAAAGCTATAGAAATGTGAAGGGGAAAAAAATAAATACAAGACTGTAGTAGTTTAGATTCACCAATTTGCATTTCCCGGCCAATCCACCAAATAATGCGGTGGTATTAGAGCACTAGCTAAAAATCACCAGAATATTTACTCATCTCTTGCTGTGAGATATGGATTAAGAGAAGGGCAAAACAGGCTTAAAACTTGAATAAATAAAGTTTATTAACAGAACTACAAGAACAAGAAACCAGAATAAAATCTCCAGAAACCTTTTCTCCCCACCCCACCTTTTTCTTTCTGCAACTGATAACGTAGAGACAAAACCTGGTATGTTAGAGCAGTACCCACTATACAATAGTATTTTCATCAGTCTCTGTGGGAGAGGAATTTTCTCTTGTCATTCCATGGAGAGTTCTCCACAAGAAAACAGTTTTCTCATGGCTTTTCATTTCCATGACTGCCAGCTGCCTGGAAAAAAACTGCCATCATGCCTTTCTCCCATTTTCACACCACTCTGAGGTGTGTTCATAGGCCATGAACTCATGGGGTATTATTTTAAAGATGAGTTATTCAAAGGCAAAGGTTCTCTTCATCTGTCTCTGTGATCATCTCTGGGAACAGAGGTTTTCTCCTTTTTCTCCCTGAGGGCCAAGGGTCTTCATCAACTCTCACTTCTCTCTCTGTTCCAGCATCTCATGGGATCACAACTACTCCACCATCTGCTTAGCTTCATCAACGGATATCTTTGCTCTGATCTACAGTTTGAATAGTTCATTCCCCCTAAATACTCTTTTCATGAATTAAAGGAGTTATTCAGAACATTATTGTACATCTCCATGGCCTTAACAAAAGAGTATTTCAGTTTATTAAAGCATCTCCTCATTCTCCTTTCATCTGAAGCTTGACTTCTTTTCTCTTATGGACCTTGATGGTTGATGTTGTCTCTTTACATGTTGGTCACTCTCGGTTTCATCCCTCTGGAGAGGAGCTTAAGTCTGCAGGTCTCATCTGTGTATTGAAAGGGTTCAATGTGGCCCAGGCCTGTGGCTGGTTACTCGCTCTCTGCCGGGGCAGCTGCCAGAGTTGTTCCTGCTGGGTGATTTTTCGGTGGCTGCACTGGGATCTCAGCAGCCAGGCCAGCACTCAAAGGCAGCTGCCACGAGCCGATGGCTTCTGCTCCCCCTGCCCGGCAGCTTCTGCTGAAACTCAGCGGCAGCAGAATTTCAGCTGAGCCAGGGGCCGGCCTGGCCCGGCAGCGCCGCTGGGAACGGCTCGGTGGGATCCCCGGGAAGGGCTCGGTGGGATCCCCGGGAAGGGCTCGGTGGGATCCCCGGGAAGGGCTTGGCCCCCCCCGGAAAGGGCTCGGACCCCCTGGAAAGGGCTCCCTGGGGAAGGCTCGGCCCTTTTGACCGGGTGCGGTTCCCCACAGGCTCCGTCCCCTACCCGGGATCCGCTGGGCTCTGGCCCAGCCCCCCAGGCCAGCCAGGCTGTGGGGGAACGGGGCACCCACCCCAGAGCTGCGATAACTTTCAAGGCCTGAAAGAAACAGAGCCAGAAGCTCCTGGGCTTAGGTTTAAAAGGTGGTATTCATAAAGGTGATCTCACTTTTCAGTGGTGAAAAATGCTGTCAATTCTCAGAAATTGGCAGCTATTGGCCAGGTCTCAAGCTGAGAAGAAACTCTAAGCAGCCTGTCACAGAGGAGGCCCTTCCATGGATATTTCCCACTTCTTTTCCCTACACGCCAAAGCATCACAAAGACTTTGATCATATTTAAAGCTGGCAGCATTTGCTGTGAGAGCTGAGTTCATTCTTAGGGAAATGGCTGCAGTTTCTTGGGGCCAAAATCTGTTTATCACTGCTCTGCTGTGGGCCCTGCTCCTCAGGCAGAGCAGCTCTGTCCATACACGTTTGAGCACGGCTTTCCCTGTGTTTGAAGCATTGCACGTGTATTTCATGAACCATTTTTAGCAGTTATGGAAGCGTCTTGGGACTCCCAGACACTTTACAGCCCCATTGCAGTTCATATCCAACAGCTGCATAGGCAAAAGCAGCTCCTGATTTAAAGGGCTTAAGCATTTTCCTCAGCCAAACAGGGATCAACAAGTTGGATGGGGTTTCACTAAAAATACTTGTCTGGCTATAGAGCAGATACAAACATATGTTGTTTGTCTGCAGCTAATTTATCCTCTCACTTCTGTAATGTTCCGAGCTCCCACCGGGGGAGGAACAGCCAGGGAAAAGTTAAATTATAATCACATGAGTAAATTATCAGTGACACCTAAAAGCAGTTGAAAACTGCCCTGTCAGTTCAGGGAGCTGGAGCCCTCAGCTGCCTCTTGTCTGCATTAGTCAGGCAGCACCAATCAGTACATTATTGCTGAGGCAGCACCATAAATCTTCATTGACCAACAATGATGGGGAATTTCCTGCAATGTCCCCTAATTGATCCTTACCCTGGAATTTTACACCCTCTGGATGGGAAGCACAGCATTGGAGTCATGCTCTGTCCTTGCCCATTTCCCACTCCTGGAAATCAGTCGCCCCCTTGGTATCTCTTGGTGTTTACAGACAGACCCCAACTTATGCACAAAAGATTCATAGGAGTTCTTTCCAAGGAATGCCAGCACAGTGCTGATGAACACAGAGGTTTACAAAGCTCCCACCCAGAGCCCTCGCCTTGCCAGCAACAAGGTAATAAAATACTGCAAATCCAAGTTTGGCCCCCTGCCATCTGAAAATTCCATGGGACATGAGGAGCGGCTCGCCACGCTTAGCACAGTTTAACACTCGTTCTGACCACTTTTCTGGCACCATTCAGTGCCACAGCCTCTGCTGGGAGTTTCTGATTTCTCAGAATCATTTTGTGGAGGGTGAAATTATAGCTCACGGTAGAAGATCCAAAGTGCTCGGCTATTGTTGGATCTGAAGATTTATCAGAAGATAAAGTGCTGAAGTGCGTGTCTGCCCTTACTCACAGATAATATAATATGTAAAAAAAAGTACCTACTGCTCCTAGGGCTTGGGTTATTTACCAGCTGAGCACTTTCAAAGGCCCTTACGAGGGACAAGTAATTCCCAACACTCCCAGTATGGCCTGATACATAATGTATAAGGTTATAGGAAATGTGTATTCATGAGACTTGTTTGGCTTTTGTCAAAAAGAACTGTGAAAAATTATGATGGAACAATTTTCATTTCTGACACATTGTTTTTATAGCTCATTCATGCCTGGGAATTGAGGGCTTTAGAATTTTGTCTGCTGCAGATGTCGCAGAGAGGAGAGGAGCTGCAGAGCTCCTTCCCTGCTGCTTTGTTGCTGGCAGTGACAGGAGACCTAAAGGAAATACTTCTCCCGACATTAAACGTGATGAGTAAATCCCCAGGCTGCTCTCCCGCTTTGCTGCATTAGGAAAGCCATGGCACAAGGCATTGGGGAGCACATGAAAAATGTGTTTTATCACCAGAGCTGGCAGGAAAATTTCAGTTTCAGTAGAGGCCCCTGGAATTGTTTACAACAATAATGGTAACAATGACAACAATTCTTATAATGATTTTAAAATCTAGGTAAAAGCTCATAGAGCTCAGTAAGCCTGGTAAACAAAGGGAATATTTTCTTTTTAGACAGAACTTTTATTTATCTGGCTTCAATATGCACACTGACCCTTTTCACTGTATTTCCTTCATCCAGACATTTTTGTCTCTGGTTGAAACTGGCAGCATGACAAATTGAGTGGCAATTAAGGAACACAAAAATCTTTTAAAAATACCAACTACTCCATTAGAAGAAAAGAAAAATAATAATACAACGAAAAGCAGAGAACTCATTTAAATTCTGAGTTAGTTGTCAGCTCAGATAACTTTGATCCTTTTGTGGGGGTAGAAGTTCTGGAGAAAAGAACAGCTCTGGAAACCTTTCAGCTTTGGTCCCTGCCTGAGCCAGGCATGACCACAGTGGAATTTGTGAACTTCCCTGCTCACGAGATCTGCCAAGATTGCTGTAACCAGACACGATATATTTGCCTGGAAAATAGAAATATCCCTCCTTTCCCTGCAACACATGGTGTAACTGTAACATTTAGTATTTTTTATTTGCTCTACCTTTTTATTTTGATTTCAGCAGGTGTAAAGCACCCACTCCAGGCTCTGGTGTCACAGGTGAGCTCACCTGAGTGCCCCCAGCTCCATCAGCCCTGTCCCCTCCTGCAGGGCTCCAGCAGGGATCCAGCCCCACCCAGAACCTCCTGGGCCTGACTTCTCCTCCAGGACCCGTTCAGTGGAATCACAGCTGGCTCTCACGTGTGCTCAGAGCCCAAAGAGCAATCCTTTGTTTAAGCTAAAGGATTGCTTGGGTCACGTTTCCTCTTTCCAACAGGCACTGCTTTCCCTGGATCAGTGCACTTTCTGAGTATGAAACAGGATATTTTATGCATTGCTCCAAGTGGCATTTCATCAAGGCGTTTTCCAAGAGTACCAGCCCTCTCTCCTGGTCACCCCTACCCATCCAGGGGAGCATCTGACATTCCTCTCTCCCAGCCACAGCCACCCTGTACCCCATAAACACACCCAGTCATTTCATCCCCTCACTGCCCCTGAGCCCTCCCATGCAGGGCAGGAATTCTCCTGTTACACCACAAAGCCCTGCACTTCATATCATTAATGTGAATCCCTCCCTCCTTTTTCATAGAAAACAGTAATTCTCCACTTTCTGCTTTTGCATCATATCATATCTAGTGACAGCCATATCTTTATACACATTGCTACCAACCCTTTCACTGTCCTGTCCAGGTGCTGGATTATGCATTATCCTCCTTCCTCAAACCCCAGGAAAAAACTCCATTTGTAATTTTGTTTGTTTGTTTGTTTGTTTCTGTCCTTGTCTCTTGCCAAAGCAAACTGCTGCCCACTTACAGCCAGGAGAAAATGCATTTCAGGATCCAGTTCCTTGCACTGAGAAAAAGATATCTCATGAGCACCTGTCCAGAACCAAAGGGCTGAACCTCCTCCTCTCCTCTCCTCTCCTCTCCTCTCCTCTCCTCTCCTCTCCTCTCCTCTCCTCTCCTCTCCTCTCCTCTCCTCTCCTCTCCTCTCCTCTCCTCTCCTCTCCTCTCCTCTCCTCTCCTCTCCTCTCCTCTCCTCTCCTCTCCTCTCCTCTCCTCCTCTCCTCTCCTCTCCTCGAGTCTCCTCTCCTCTCCTCTCCTCTCCTCTCCTCGAGTCTCCTCTCCTCTCCTCGAGTCTCCTCTCCTCTCCTCGAGTCTCCTCTCCTCTCCTCGAGTCTCCTCTCCTCTCCTCGAGTCTCCTCTCCTCGAGTCTCCTCTCCTCGAGTCTCCTCTCCTCTCCTCTCCTCTCCTCTCCTCTCCTCTCCTCGAGTCTCCTCTCCTCTCCTCTCCTCTCCTCTCCTCTCCTCTCCTCTCCTCTCCTCTCCTCTCCTCTCCTCTCCTCTCCTCTCCTCTCCTCTCCTCTCCTCTCCTCTCCTCTCCTCTCCTCTCCTCGAGTCTCCTCTCCTCGAGTCTCCTCTCCTCGAGTCTCCTCTCCTCGAGTCTCCTCTCCTCGAGTCTCCTCTCCTCGAGTCTCCTCTCCTCTCCTCTCCTCGAGTCTCCTCTCCTCGAGTCTCCTCTCCTCGAGTCTCCTCTCCTCGAGTCTCCTCTCCTCGAGTCTCCTCTCCTCGAGTCTCCTCTCTTGTTTCCTTAAGAGAGAATGTTCTAAGGAGCATTCCCTAGAACATTATCTCTTAATTTGAGAGGTTAATAAAGAAGGACAGTTTTTTATTCTCCTGGCTGAGATGGATCTTTTCACCTCACAATTGTGAAAATGTGAAAAAGATAGAGCAATGAGAGAATTTTGAGGGAGATTACTGTGCCAGCTTTTCCTCATCTGCTGCCTCAGGCACTCAGATGTTTATAAAGAAACAAAAGTGGAAATACAAAGTTTCAAGAGAGCAGTGATGAAGCCCAAGAACAATTTCTGTAACGGGCACGGTTTAGGAGGCACAAAGACATTGAATCTTAGCTAAACAGAAATATGGGGAATCAAAGACATCTTAATTAAAAGTCCTGTGTAAACACTGCAATTATTAACCTTCCCACGAAGCAGGCAATAAACAAAGGGAGCTGTTCTGGACCTGCCTGTGCAGTGGTTGGATTCATTGCTCTGCACCCAGCCAAGCTGGACTGCTCACAGAAAATTACACAAAATTAGCTAAGTTCTGCATCACTGCAACTCACTTTAATCTTCTGGGAATTAATTTTAAGTGAAAAACTACAGAAGATTTTTTTTAAGCTTTGCTTTGTTAGAGACAAAAAAGCAAAGGCAATCATTAGTTCACTACCATTTTCTGTGCTCTTTGCTCATATTTTCAGTTTATGGAGATAATTAATATATGATCATTTAATTTCTTTAAAATTTAATGAAATCATTCTAAATGAGCCTTACTCAATGACTGTTTCACTTTATAACCTGCTATCATTCTGATTCTCTTGCTATTCTTTTTGTGTTCAATAGCTTTTAACTTTACAATCAGGTTTCATCAAATTCAAAGGCTGTTCTTTTTTTATAATTATTTATAATATTATTATATTACAAGATTATTATATTATTTTATTATTATTTATTATTATTATAATTATTTATTGGTTTTGAGGAATACATTGGCATACATCATTCTCTTAAAGCAATACAAAGCTATAAAGATAAAACATTCTTTGTGGAAATCCAGTCTGGAAATAACTACTTTAAAAAAAAAAATCTATTTTATTATTTGTTTCAATTTCCAGTTAAAACCCAAGTAGATTTTAGGAGACCATGCCAAATCATAGCAAAGTGTTTGCACTGATAATCACAAAGTTCAAAAGCACAAATGTCAAATTATTGTTTTTCCATTTGGTGCAAAAAGAATTAACAGCAGGGCAACAATCTGGCCAGTGAGATCTACACTTTGTTTGATTTAAAAATTAAAAATATATCTTAATGCAGATAATAACACATACACAACTCCAGCAATATACACATTTTTCACACCAAATTCCCACTTGCTGGAGTAAGCTGCAGCATAACTGGAGGGCTGCAAGGATGAGTTGAAAGCGTGGGCCAGTTGTGCTGGAGAAGAGGAAGTGCACGAGGGAGCAGGGAGCTCCATAAAAGCAGCATAAAGACATTTGCAGGCTGTGTCATCGCTCTCAGCTGTCGCTGCCAGCCTGTGACATCTGTGACATCTGTGCTGGAGCTGGGAAAAATCCCCTGTCCCCTCTTAACTGGATGCTCTTTTCAGGGAACATTATTAACCAGGAAAAAACCAACCCAGAAACAAACCTGACACAACATTAATTGAAGCCCAGTGATTTATGTTTGTTTTCTTTTCATCCACACCAATTCAATACCTTTCTGAATCTTTTATGATGCTTGTTATAGTCTTTACACCTGATTTATTTCCTGTGCTATCCTCTGAATCATCCCAAATGCAGATGTATTTGTTTTTAAAGATTTTGCTGAGACTTGGAAATATTTTTCCCTTTCTGTAAAGGCTCCATAAGCATCCTCTTAAATTATTCTTTGCACAAGCATACAATGACAGCTTCTGCTATTACAGAGTTCAGACAGGTTAATTTTTATCTGCTCCTGTGGTAGTAAAGGGAGAAAGTACAAAACATCATCTCCTCCTTCTCTTCCAAAGGCTGGGAGGGCACAGGAACTGCTTCAGCATTCTGTGGAGCTGGAGAATGATCTCTTGGGAGAGCACCAAGGACAGAGGGGTCTCTGAGATGATGTGGTGGCATCTTACCTTTCAGCTGAATTGGAAGAAACTTAAATATTTCTGCAAGATCTGTCAGTTCTATAATTTCCCAATCACCTCTCCTAAAGCTTCGTTCAGTAGGTGTTTATGAGTGACTGATTGCTCAGTGCCAGTGGCAGTTCTGAAAGAATGGCAGGTATTTTTCCAGGGGAAGATGGGGGGGGAAAAGAGCACCAAGCCTGATGCTCCATTAATTTCAAAGTTAAACTTTTACCTTTGATGAAGGTTTTGTTGTATTTTTCTGAAGTTGTTCATGTAAAGAAACTAAGAAAAATTTCTAGTAGATAAAATTAAATAATGGCAAATGTTAAAAATGTCCTGTGCCCGGCGCTGTCTCATCAGCTTTAAGATGAGGTGGCACTTTTTGTGTCAGCTTGATGTTTCAGAGGAGACAGGTTGTCTTCCTGAGAGCTTCTTGCTAAAGAAACAATGCTTTCCAAATTAATCTTGTACAATTTCTTGATTTTCCAGCAGGAATAGCATAATGCATAGTTAAAGCATAGCTTATTCTAGTTGTACTAACTGGGAATGAACACAGAAAGTGTTCCATTACTTTTCTGGTGTATCCAGTCCCAAAGTACTCAGGAAAAACCCCTCAGTGACACAGAGGCACCACCAACATCAACTTTGTGGTGAGACACAACCTTTCCCTGAGCAGTAAATGTTCCCTTGGCTCAGAACAAGACTCTCAGAGCATGGAAATCTCTTCAGTTTGAGCTTTCATGGAGATGCTGTTCCCTGGTAGACAAGCAGCCCTCAGGACAGCTGACAACAAAACCACTTCAGTTTATATTTGCACACCTGGCCAGGAGAGCAGGTGGGGTGCCCTGTGTGGGCAGTCTCACACAGAAATAAAAAAAGGGAGAAACAGCCAGAAAAAAGTGTAACTCAATTCAGGAGAGGTTCAAAATGCTGCACTGTGGCACCAATTAATGCATAAGTACAGAGGGAGGAGCAGCAGTGCAGCTCCCAGGGGTAGTGACAGGGTGCCACAGAGCAGGAGCAGCAATCCCAGTGCTGCCCTTGCCCAGTACCAGAGCTCAGTTTTCTCCCTGAAGGAATTCTCAGGCCCTGGGATGGGCTCAGGTGGTGCTGACAAAGCCAAAGTTTTGGTTTTGATCCCTGCTTGTGCCACTCACTAGAGATGGACTTGATGATCCTTGTGGGACCCTCCCAACCCAGAATATTCTGTGACCTCCATGAAGATAAGCTGCCAGAGAGGAGATGGAGTCACCATCTCTGGGAGTGTCCAAGAGGGCTCTGGATTTGGCCATGGGATGTGGATTTGGGGTGATCATGGTCCTGCTGGGCTGATGCTTGGACTGGGGGTCTTGAAGGTCTCTTCCAGCCTTGGTGACTCCATGCTCAGATCTGGGCACCAATAACCAAGCACAGGGAATGCAGTGAGGATGACCTAAGGAGATAAATGCATTTTCCACAATTCTAATCCCAAATTGCCACTAAGGCTGTTTCCCACAGCAGACTGATCTGTTCCTATAAAACAGATAATAGAATGCCCAGTGCTGCTGTGCTCCAGAACACAGCATTTTTAATAATGACAGGCTTTGGACAACAGGCTTGGTCTTTCAGACATTTAACATAGTGGACAGGCAGAAAAATCAAAGAGTATGAGAGAAAGTCCAGCATTTCGCAGAACAGCTGAAAATTTCAGTTATTTAATAAATCGTTTTTTCCCAATATCTTCAGTGTTTGTGGACACACAGGTAGTGCCTCATGATACAAAGTTTGATTGAAATCCTTGTTCTATGCAAAAGCTCCATATTTCCCTTCTCTAAAATAAAAGGGTTACAATCAGAAAGTAATCAGAGAATGAAATTATGTCAGTAGGGTTTGCAGATTCCTCTCACATCTACAATGAGGAAATATAGCTGGAGAGGGAAGACAGAGGAAGCAGAAATTCTAAAAAACCCAGAGCATCTTTTGTTCCTTTTTGCAAACTCTTTGGGTTCTTTCAAACCCTCTATGTCTGCATTATTTGAAATAAATTAAGTGGATCTACAGGAGTACTTTGTCTTGCCAAATGGATGTTTTCAGTACAACCCTCGTGAGTCTCCTATGCAACCCACAAAGCTCCGTTCTGGTGGTTCAGATGTTGGACATCCCTCTGATTTATCTTTCAAGAAATGCTTCAAACTATTTAAGGTTTTGTGGTTTTATTTCCAAGCCCACATTTTGTTCCTGCAATCCCCTCCAGGCAAAAGGAGGAGCACAGGCCACCAGGAAATCTCTGAATTTCCTTGCTCTTGGTGGGAGCTGAGGGGAGCAGGAACCTCCACAGCTGCCAGGGATGCAGTTGGGAGAAAGTTCTGCACCCCCAGCTTCACACTGGGCGTAAGCCCTAACTCACAGCTCTTCCTGTCTTCACTGAGTAAGAGGGTAGGAGTGTAAAGCCTTTTAAATTATTAACATTTTCAAATCAAATCTAACTAACAGAAACACTCCCCCTTTTGTTTTCATAATCAAAATAATAGATTTTCACATTATTCCTCTAAACTACACCCAGTCAGTGTGTAAAATACATTGAATAGAACTGTGGAACATGTAGACTGCAATAAAAACCACCTTAGGTATAAATTAACTCAATATTTATCTCATCTAATATGCAAATCAAGACAATGTATTCTCATTAACATCAGCTCCATTCCCTTTAAGCTAAAACTAAATCTCCAGCCAGAGCAGAGAGAAAGAAATGATGTGTGTTTGTGTGAGAAGCCAGTGAGGGGGTGCCAAGCCTGCTGCAGGCTCTGGAGAGGCTCAGGAGGGCTCACCCTGGGCACAGCCCAGCAGGGACACACTGGGGCCAGCTCAGCACTCAGAGAACACCACTCCAGAGGGCTGAGCTCCTGACACCTTCTCAAAGTCACATGGAACAGCTTTTTCTGCAAGCACACATTGCACAGAAACAGATTTGACACAGCCCTTGCTGACAAGCTGGGAAGCAGCAAGAGGGTTTTTCAGGAGACAGGACATTTTAGAAGCTCAGAAACATTTCACTGAAATCAGTGCATCTGCTCTGTGGAATAACTCGTACTACTAACCTGGTTTAAAAGCACATGGTCTTCTCTTCTGTTCAGATTTACAAGAAAACCCAGCCAAAACAACCCCCAAAAAATCAACTAAACAAACAAACCAAAAAAAAAACCAAAAATAAGAAAAAAAAGAAAAAAGAAAGACCAAGAAAACACAAGAATCCTCACCAGAAGTGCACTTCCAATGGACAGTGCTACCCCCCTCCAGCCTCCAAAGATTAATGTGATGACTTGGTTGCTCTGCTAAAGAGGACAACATAATGTTATTTATTAAACCAGTTTTAATCCATCATTGTCCTTAACGATTGCTTTTGATTAACAATTTGGACTCCCCCACTTGCCCACAGCTGTGGCAATGAGCAGTGTGGCTCTCAGCAGCCTCAGGGGACTGGAAGGTGGGCAATGCTGCGATTGAGGATTGTTCTTCATTTCCACGTGTTGCTGAGAGCTTCAGGAGTCAGCAGCATGAGAGCTGAGAGCTCCTGGCCAAAGCTGTGCAGGGACAGCAGAGCTCACACTGCACAGACCGAGAGGAAAGTGCTGCCTGAAGGGGAACAAAACCTCTGAGCAGCTTCTGCAGAGAGCTGTGGCTCTGGAAGAGCTGAGAACAGAGGAGCCCCTCTCCCCCTGGAGGGTTTTATAGCCGGGCAAGGGATGAATAAAGCCCGAGGGGTCCAGCTGGGAGGACAGGGACACCTGGCAGGGCTGAGCCTCATCCCCTGGGGGGAAGCTGCAGGGCTGGCCAAGGAGGGACATAGACAGAGACACAAATCCAGCTGTTTTAGAGGCCTTCAAACAACTCCATGTGCTGCTCCTGGGGTGGATTAGCCAGGAAACACAGCAGGGCTAGAGCAGCTTGGCCAAGGGCTGGCCAGGGGCTTGTGACAGCCAGGGGGATTTGGCCCAGCCAGGGACAGTGCTGAATCTCCCACCCTGCCAGAGAGGCTGGCACACCACAACCAGATTGGTGTCCTTGAAGTTTCAGCTCTAAAACCAGAACTGAACCCACTCAGCCTGTGTTCCAGAGGCAGTGACTGATCTGTCCTGCCCCAAGCCCACACCAACCTCCCATCGCCTGCTTTACTACTACTGCCACTAGTATTATTATCATCATCATTTTGATTATTATTATTACTATTATTATTAATCATTTTGATTATTACTGTTACTATTGCTAGTACTGTTATTATTAACAGCAATAGACATTTACAGCTCAGGTGCTGGGTTTGTTCACCCCTTACACCCTCCAGAGCTGGGAAGATCAGAAGGCCTGCCCCCAGGAAATGCTTTTGGCCAGCTTTTTCCATGTTGTCCATGCAATAAGAGCACTTGCCACATTCTCAGCTGGGGCTGGGCATTGCTGCTCTCTTTTCCAACCAAGACAAGACGAGTTCCTGCACACAAACCTGTGGGAGTCACTCTGATTTCTCACCCAGGAGCAGCACAGGGGTGTGGGGCACATCACCAACCCTCCCTGTTTTTTGGGACACAGAGCACCAGGACCAAGAACTAAGAAAAAGCCACATACAGCTTTAAACCCAGCAGCATTTAAAAAACCTGACAATGCTTTTATGGTTTATAAATCCATTTTGTTTTACTTTCCTTTGTCCTATTTGTGGCAGACTCATGTATTGCTACAAAAAATTCTTTTCAACTCCAATGTTTTCCCTGTGCACTATAATCTTGAGGAAAAAAAAAATCGCTTTTCACATTACTGAAAAGACATCTAGTGTGTTTTATAGTCTCTAGCACCTGGAAAAAAACATAACAATTGAGTGATATGACATTTTTGGGAGAACATGAAGGCAATCTCTAAATGAGATTTGAGCTCTTAGGCAGCTTTAGCACACTGATACTAATCTGGATCAGCTCTTACTTCCAGGAGTGATGTGAATTCAAAGCTAGGGCCACTTTCTAATTAAAACAAGGTAACAGGCTGCTTTTTCCAGGTAGCTGGGAGATATGCACAGGTCCTGACCCTCCAACATCAAGCTTTTCAAGTAGAAAGTTCCATTTTCTATTTTCTAATGTACTCCAAGTTTCATTTTTTATCCCTGGCTCCTGTAACCCGCCAGGCAATGTCAGAAATGTCGGAAATTCCCTGTCCCAGCAGATCCCCCTGCCGCATTACTCTCACAGAGCTGTGCCTGCTTTCCTGAGGCCTCTCCCATAACCTCTGGGGTGCCCACGAGCCCCTGGCCAGGCTCCTGTCTCAGGTTTGGGGCTCTCTGGTAACTCCTGCAGTGTCTCCACCCTCTGGATTGGCATCTGGCATCCCCTGTGCCCATGTCAGGGGGAAATTTCCCCTCTCATGAGTGCAGTGACCCCACAGTCATGTCCTTGGTGACTCCCCTGGTGAGCACCCGGTGTCCCTGGCCAGGAGCCCAGCCCTGTGCTCCTCACAGCAGAGAACATCCCAGTGCCATCTTCATCCTGGAGAAGCAGACACTGTCTCCTGTGAAAACCTCCCCTTTTTACACCTGGCTTCTGCCTCTGGAAACTCATCAAATGTTAAAGCCACTGTCTCTGGAGAGGGATGCTGGTGTTTGTCCAGGCTTTCACTGAACAGCTTTGTACTAAAGGACACGAGACAAGACACCTGGAAAGGCAGGGGAGATGAACAGAAGAAGCAAACCAGGCTTCTCTCCTGGCAGATGAAATCCAGCCACATTTACAGTAGCAGATAGAACTGATCCAATACAGGCAGGCATCTAAAAACCGTGTTACAGCAGTTTGGGAGCAATGCAGAAATACAGGTGTCCTGTGGAATGAAGCCAGAAAGGGAAAAAAGCCCCAACAAAACAACCCATGAGGTTCCTCAGTTCAAAGAAACACTGGTTTTCTTGAGGAATACAAAGCTTTCAATTTGTTGTTTGGGTTTTTTTCTGATGTCCAAATAAACCCTGGAAATTCGTATTTAACGCCTGAGTTTTCCAGTTTTTCAAAGTCCATATTTTCAGCTGCACAACTTCCAGTTTGCTTTGGAGGTGAGTTTGTTATTTTTTTTTAAAATACTAAAATCAGCCCTATTGAGAATTAGGGCAAATAGTGAGGATGTCTTTATATAAACCCAGATTTATTTGTGACAGACATGATGGAAATTAGCAGTTGATATGCATGTAACATTGTGTATTTTGGCATTAAGGAAGCCCAAATCAATGTGCAAATAGGGAATATTTGTATATAAATAATCATACTTGTTGGCTTAGGAAAATGACAGGCAAAATGCTGAGAGATCCATTTTCTTGACCTTAAAAATCACAGAGATTTCAGAAGACAATTTCTCCACTGGATTCTTTTTGTTTAATGTATAACTGGAATAATAGCTTACAAGAAATAGATTGATCAAGGTACTTGCCTTTAAAGAAGAGTTCCTATGCAGTTAAGGGAAGTCTCCTATGCTCAGACATCACCCCATTAAATGTGACATGAAATGTAAACAATAAATAATTAAATATCTGATTAGTTATAAATAAAAGATCAATGATATAATATTTTAAGAGACACACAATCAATGATCAGTATTAACTAGTAATTACTTAGAGATTAACACATGTAAAAATTAAACTAAAAGTTCAAACAGAAAAAATCATCTATTTGGAAAGGGTATGATGAAGGAATTCCTCCCATCTTGTGCAGACTTTCACCCCATATATTCATCCCTAGGTGAGCATTTGTTGGCTTGGCTAAAATGACAACACTGCATGTCAGGAATGACATGATGCAGGTGTCGAGTTATCCACACCCCTAAACCCTGCACTTTACAGGAGCCAATGTTTCTGTTCTTAGAGATACTTTCAAATAATGCAAATGGCTCATTTCTCATTAATTGCTGCTGCCACAACACCAACAGCACTGAGGTGTCTCTGAGCAAACCCTGTTCCAACATCCCCTCACTCCTGGGTACAAGGGCACGAGGAGCTGGGAGTCACTGCTGATTTTGTGTTCCTGGGGAGCCACATCAGCAAGGTCCAGCTCTAGTGTTTATTTCAATGAGGGGGAGCACACGGAGAAATCACCACTGCTGGAGATGGTTTAATTGTTGTATTCCACAGCAAATTTGTGTCTGGTTGCTCTGGAAAAACAAGTTCCAGCATCCATGAACTCCTACAACTCCAAGTGTTGAATGAAATATCCAACAAACCAAAATATGCATTTCAGTTTGCAAGAAAACAAATGAAATTATTAATTACTTTCATAAAGTATTTGTTCAATCTGCTCATGACTGCAACAAAACCTTAACTTCTATTATTATTCCATATTAACAAACCTTAACCTAAACAAGGCTGTTTGGATCTATCTGCTTGTGTAACATGAATTAACACAAAATTACACATGCACACATAATTAGCACTCTCTATCCTTCATAGTTCTGCAATTAAAGGAATAAAAGCCCAAAAGAGATGCAAAAACCCAGTACACAGGCATGGTGATAATTCAGCAGCTGGCCTCCCATGCTCCACATCTAAATTGCACAGTACCAGGAAAAGGCAGCAGCATCAGCCACAGAACAGGAGAGTTTCAAGTTAGATGGTCTGTGGGCTGGAATTATATTTAATTTTTTTAATAAACAAACATGGCTCTTTTCAGGAAGAAAGGTTCTTTTCTCTCAGTAGCTGAAATAAATTCAGACATCAACATCTGCAATTATGGATGCAGACAAATGAGCACTATGTACTAACAGCCTCCAACAGAACTGATCTCAGCTGAACCTAATGCACAATAATTCACCACGTAATTATCTAAATCACAGGATTAAAACCCAGGGAGAAGAAATAGTAACTTTTAGGCAAAATAAATACACACAACAACATGCACAAAGTGGGGCTTAGCGTTCTCCCATCTAAGGAACATGACCTAATGAATTCCATCCTAATAATAGGCCATATTTCCTCTAAGAAAAAACTTCTTTGTATAGTGAGATGTTGTTGGAATTTGTGTTCCTTTTAGCTGAAACAAAAATGTCCCATGAAGGCAGCTGGAGTTTCAGCACTGCCATGAGTTGTCAGCACCCACACTGCTGACTCTAAATTTGTTCAACTCTTTTGACTGAATTTTCTTTATTGATCGTGGTGCTCAGAGGTTGTGATGCTATGTATAGCTCACGTGGAATTTGGTCTTCCTCAGTGCTGTTTCTGCACACAGCTGCGGAGCAGAACTAATGCGTTTAACTGATAAACGCATCAAAGGGAGCGTGTTTAAAGCAATAAACATCTCCTGTGGTGCTGGTGTTTATGCACTGCAGGAGGTGTTTTGCTGAGCACTGTGGCCCTTTGATGCACTTACCATTATTCTAATGAAAGCATTAGTTCATCTGATTGCTTTTTAAACACCACTGCTGTCCACCATGGCTCCATTAGACATAGCTGTGTACATTAACAGGGAATGAAGGGCTTTCTGTTTAGGCCTGTGTGGGTTTTTTGGAAGCATGGCTGTTGCACCATAAATCCAGCTCTTTCTGTTCTCCCGAACTCCTTGTTCTAAGGTTACTGCTGGGGATCAACAAATTTGTGTTTCCACACCTTACACAAGCAGGCTGACCTCGAGCGTTCCTGTCATTGCAAAACATTAATTGGTGCACAGAAAGAATCTCATTTGGATTCACGTTTTTGTTTCTATCTCCCTGAAAGAATTCCCATAAAGTTTCCATTAATATTTATTAAAGCTCAATACAGATACAAGCCTGGTAATACGTTTCTGACTAAACCTGAAATGTTGCAAACCAGCCTCAACACACCAATTTATGCACAAACACATGCTCACACATAACATTTGGTGATCAACTATTAATGCTCAGACTTCTAAAATTCCAGTGCTTTGCTCATAGTCAAGACTTCAGGAATGACAGCTTCAGCTTCTTAGGAAGGAAATTTAGACTTAACAAAGTACTTTGCTTCCGAAATTCTGAAATTCCCTAGGTTTTTCTTAGAAGTCCTGAGTTTTGATCTGAGCAAGCATCTCGTTCTGGAAATGAGCTGCGTAATGAACACCAGATCGCTTCTCCTGGAGGATGTGGATGAACAGCACTGGAACAGGTTGTTCAGAGACTGAATATGCATGGATGGCTGTTGGAGAGCTGCAGCTGGATGAAGCTGTGCTTGACCTCATGGAGTGGCTGTGACAGGGCCCCTTCAAGCAGGAGGCTGGACCAGCGCACTCCAGAGGTCCCTGCTGTGACAACACTGAAGTCAGAGCAGCCATCAAGTGCCACTTCAACTCAAAACAGATTTTCACACGTGCAGTAATGCGAACCAGCTTCAGAGGATGCTCCAGGAATATCCTGAGTCTTTCATTGTTTTCCAACAGGCACAAATGAAACAGTGCAGAAAGGCAAACAGCAGAGCCAGCTCGGCACAGAGCAGGAAGAGAAGAAAGCACGGAATTAAGAAAATCCACCCGAGTCAATGCCTTGAGGGTGTTCCAAAAAAATCTTGTAAAAACATTTCTTGGGGCGGTCAGCTTTGCAGGGCTGACTGTGATTTCAATGCATGTCTACAGGCATAAATACACCAGAGATAGCAAGGACATGTCTACAGGCATAAATACACCAGAGATAGCAAAGACATTCTTGGCAGAAGCAATGCTCTCTCCACTGAAATTTGGAAATTACTTTCACTAGGTTAGAAACAAGCTGAGTTAAAATTAATTCTTAATGTTGGAGATTGGGAATTGACAGCAGCATTAATGGAATTTATTGCTGCAGAGTTTCAAATACTTAGAATGACAATATTTAAAACTTTTTTAAAGATAAATTAAAGCATTCAACAGACAACATAATTAAACATTCTGATGTCCAGGTCAACATGAACTTAAAAGCATGTTTTGCCAAATATATTCATTGCTTAGGAGAGCAACACACATAACTTTATATTTACAAACACTGATTTGGAAGAGGTACAAAGAGTTCTCTAAGTGTTTCTTGGTGAGACAGTAAATTTTGAAAGGTTGTGAGGAAGGGTTAATGCACGCCAGGCAAAATCCTGCCAGTCATGATGCAAGATACTCTGGAATTCCTCCTTATGTGTATACCTTAGAAGTTAATCAGAGGGAGTTATTATGGCCAATTAGGAAAGTACTGCTCCACATGCGTAGTTTTCAGGGAAAATTTGCCAGAAATTCTCCAGACAACTTCCAACTGCTCTGGAAATGTGAAGAGTGTTAAAAATGCACCCAGTGCCAATATCACATCTTCCCTGCTGCGTGCTTGGAACAAATGTCACCACCTGATGTTTGCCAGGAAGCCTTAGGTCAGTTATGGCTCTAGCAATCCCAGTCCCCAAAACTCCCCTCTTTTCTCCATTAAGCTAGTTTGTGATGAATATGGAAAACATCCCATGAAGTACATGGGAATTTCAGAAGTCAGTTTTATTTAGAAAACTAGACAGATAGGAACTCAGTGACTGAGTTTTCCTTAAAACAGGGTCCAACTCTTTGCAATTGCCTGTGATTTGTGTCCTTCAAATGGTGAAACAACAGAGGAAACAACACTAATTCATGGACCCAGTGGAATGCTGCCAGAAGGTAGTGGCTATTCATGAACAAAAATGTGCCACTGGAAAAGGAAGGTGTCAAAGGCAAATGAAACTGTAAATCACAGCAAAAACAAGGCAGTCAGCCATGCTGAAAGGAGCAGTTGGTCAGCCTGTATTGATATATCACTGAAAGAAGTCAAAGTTTGCATTGCTTTGGTTGGGTTCCAGGCTTCCCCAGGTTTGCAGAGGGGCCCCAGCCTGCTCCCAGGTCTCCTGAAGAGGAGTGAGATGAGAAGGAAGGGGAACACAAGGTCCCAGTGCTCCCTGCAAGGAAATACTGCAGTGCCATCCCTCCATCCATCCAACCATCATCCATCCATCCATCATCCATCCATCATCCATCCATCATCCATCCATCATCCATCCATCCATCCATCCATCATCCATCCATCCATCCATCCATCCATCCATCATCCCTCCATCCATCCAACCATCATCCATCCATCCATCATCCATCCATCATCCATCCATCCATCCATCCATCCATCCATCCATCCATCCATCCATCCATCCATCATCCATCCATCCATCCCCATCCATCCATCCATCCATCATCCATCCATCCATCCATCATCCATCCATCCATCATCCATCATCCATCCATCCATCATACATCCATCCATCCATCATCCATCCATCCATCCATCCATCCATCCATCCATCCATCCATCCATCCATCATCCATCCATCCATCATCCATCCATCCATCCATCATCCATCCATCCATCATCCATCATCCATCCATCATCCATCCATCATCCATCCATCCATCATCCATCCATCCATCCATCATCCATCCATCCATCATCCATCATCCATCCATCATCCATCCATCATCCATCCATCCATCCATCCATCCATCCATCCATCATCCATCCATCATCCATCATCCATCCATCATCCATCCATCCATCATCCATCCATCCATCATCCATCATCCATCCATCATCCATCCATCCATCCATCATCCATCATCCATCCATCATCCATCCATCCATCCATCATCCATCCATCCATCCATCCATCCATCCATCCATCCATCATCCATCCATCATCCATCATCCATCCATCATCCATCA
Organism: Pseudopodoces humilis; assembly: GCF_049639895.1. Classification (NCBI taxonomy): domain Eukaryota; kingdom Metazoa; phylum Chordata; class Aves; order Passeriformes; family Paridae; genus Pseudopodoces; species Pseudopodoces humilis. The sequence goes on along the minus strand of NC_142213.1, from coordinate 19,619,031 downwards.
TCCATCATCCATTCATCCATCATCCATCCATCCATCCATCCATCCATCATCCATCCATCCATCATCCATCATCCATCCATCATCCATCCATCCATCCATCATCCATTCATCCATCATCCATCCATCCATCCATCATCCATCCATTCATCCATCCATCCATCCCCTCCGACTGCAGGGATCTGCCTCCTGGGGCTGCACCTCTGCTGTGGCCCAGTAAGAGTGTCTGGCATGGCCTGGGCACAGAGCCAGCCCTGGGAGCACAGGGAAACAGATCCTGTGGGTGCCCTGAGCCGTCATCATGTCGCTCACACTCCCAGCTGGAAGCCCATCAAAGTCATTGTGCTGCACGACAGAACGGTAGGACAGTTCAGCTCGTGTGTGATGTGATGTGATGTGCCACAGGTCTCCTTGTACTGCTCAGCACAGGAAAGAGAAAAACCTCTTAAACAACCCATAAAACTTCTGTGTGAGGAGGAGTTTCTTCTTTAATACTGCAGCTGCTTGGTGGGGATTACACACAACCCAAAGCATCATGTCCAGGGTAAAGCTGGTTGAGCATTCCTCAGAAAAGGAATTCTTTTGGGTTTCTCCAGTCAAAATGTTTCGGAAGAACATAATAGTTTGTTTTCCTTTTCTATCAGAAGTGCTTTCCTGCTGCACACTGGTTTTTCCATGAAGACAAGTCCCAGAGAAGCAGCTCCATCCCAGAAGGAGGATGAGTGTCACTGTCCCCACAGCCAGGCCAGCTCCAGGAGTGTCCCCATGCTCACAGCCCAGCTCCTGCTGGGACTGAGGGCTCCGGTGATGCCGTGTGTAACCCCATGGCAGGATGTGGCTGCAGGTCCCTTGCTGGGCCCTTTGTTATGGTGACTGCTTCAATGCATTAATCTTCTCCAGCCAACTGTGTCTTGCATTGTCAATCTCTCATTAAAATACCCGCTTTTTCCTGAATGTTGGACTTGTTTTTTTAATACAAGGATTAGAGCAGCTGTGTCTCATTAGACCTCTTGTGTCTTTTTCTGGGACTTTGTAAGAGACCCTGATTAAAGACTCTCTCAGCTGTTGTTTTCTTCTGCATTTTTCCTTCAATGTTGCCACTGAATATTAAGAATCTCATTGTTTCCTTCTATAATTATGTTAGTGCTTGGCCACTTTAAAGGATTTAAAGTATTTTTTACTGAATCCTTCCTTCCTTCCTCACCATTTCCTCCCCCCATTTTGGAAATGCACAGCATGGTTTTAGAAGCCTCGGCAGACTAAGTGGTTCTGGGTTCTCCTCCACAAACATCTGCTGATCTCATTGTTTTCACAGATTAATCCTCCCTAATTGAGCTGTAAGTTTGAACACGGCCTCCATTCACAAAGAACGAGCTGCCCACCTCTGGCTGTGTTGACTTTTCTGTCTGTAGGTGCAAGAAAAGACAAGGTTGCAAAAAGATCATAAGATTAAAGCCATTAGAGTGTCCACTGCTAAATAAGCAGGCCAGGTAGATGAAATGCAACCTGAAGAAAAGCCATCTAAAAAGGTCTGAAAATTCTCCTATTCTTAGCACAAACTATCCTTAGTTTTATTTTTAACTGACTTGTTCACTTACAGCCTTCAGCTGCTGAATACAGTTATCTAATAAGCAGAAGGTAGTGGCCATACAAAAAACTTTTAAAGCTATGCATTTATGGATATGTATATTTTTCTTAAATGGTATTTTCATATTGAAGCACCTCTCCAAATTGAGGAATTTTGTGCAGTGGTGTTTTTAAAACCTCAGAAGCAGTTTAGGGATCTTTGTCCTCTGTATTCACAGACTATGTGGATTGCTCCTGAGAACCACGTAGCAAAACTTCCCTTTTTTTGTGACTACTCATAGAATGCAGATATTTTAATTCAATGTCATCACAGAAAGCTTTATAACTACAGGAAAGAAAATTAGGAGATATATTTGTAATACAAACTGCTAACTACTTTCAGCTGGCAACACTGTGTCCTTGCATGAAAATCATCCTATTACATTCCATGACTGTGCATGAAATGTAAAGCTCATGGCTCCTATAAGAGACAAAAGGTGAGAAAAAAAATAAATACCAAAATGATTTGGGTTGCCACAAGAAATAAGGCTAACATTTGGTTTCCTTGATCCTCGTGCTCCCTCTCTACAAGGTAGAATGCAAAATTTTATTTTGTTTTTGCAGATATTTCTATTTGCCCAACCTCTCAGAAATAGCAGATGATTCCTAGAAAAGCATTTTCATTTGATAAACCTAAGAACAGGAGATTGAAAGAGATCATGTGAAGAGGGCTAAAAACAGGGTTCATTTTCATTTCAGGGATGAGAACATGTTAATGTTGATGAGCAGTTAACATTGCATCTGGCTCTGTACAGAAATAACAGTTCCACACAACCATGGCCAGTAATTTTATCAATTATGGTGGATCTGAATGGGAATGGAAGGCAAGGAACAGATTTTCAGTGCTCTGACGTGCTCACATTGTAACATCTCACTACTTTCTTCCACACTTGTGGCCAAATTTCATCCTCAGGGGTGTGGGAAATATCTGAATGAACTAGGGCACTGAGTTCAGCTTCTCCACACTGACACTATTAGCTCTTTAGATGCACTCCAAAAATGTCCCCAGAATAATTTGGCAGCTGTTTTTGAGCAAGATAAAGGGTTAAAAAATCCCTTTAACACACAAAATTTTCTTTGGAAATTTCTTCTTTGCATGTGCCAAATAAGAAATTCTCCTTGAAAATGGACAGTGATGCACCAATGTTCTGGAACATATGAAAGAAACCACCAGCAAAACAAGAGATGGTTTATCCAGGAGAGAAGATGGGAGCTGTGATTTGCTCTGTTCCTGGAAACAGTGAGCCAAGAACAAAATGCCACTGAAAAATAATGTTATTCATGGCCCTTTCAAGATCCAGCTTCTCTTAGTACACCTGGATTCATATTTCCCTTCATTTTGCACTAAATAATTACCCTGTGTGCCACCTATTGCCCTTGATGTCGGAGGGAGTTGTGTGCCCAAACTGAGAACAATCTATTGCTCCTCAGATCTACAGCTGGTTTTTTTCCAGCTGTATAAGAAACTGTTTTTGAGGCTTGGTCATAAATTCATGGGAAAAAACCTCGAAATTTACTATCTCGTCCTGAGATACCTGTGAAATGTATGGTAGTTTTTACAATTCATAAAGTAAAATAAGGATGATTTATAGCGTTCTGCAATGGCTGGTGACAGCCAAGGGCACCCAAGGCACGCTGCTCCTGTACCACAGCTTATAAAAAATGCTGCAGGCCCTCCAGAAAGGGAATCCAGCCTTCCCAGTACCCCTGTGGCTGTGGGAGCCATCCCTGGCAGGTGGGGATGGGCTTTAATATCCGTGGTTATTCCTTTTCCTGGTCCCCACAGCCCCAGGGAGCTGGCAGGCTTTGCACAAGTGATGGATTTCCCTCCTGCTCCTCCTGTCCCCCTGAGGACCGACACAAGGACTCAAACTGGGCTGGAGCTGCAGTGTGAGACTTTTCCTGAGATCCCCCTCATGCTGCTGCTGGCAAGTCCCAATTCAGCACTCAGTCCAGGAAAAGGGAGCTGTCAGGAGCAGGAGCAATCCCATATCCTCCCATCTGTGCCACAGGGGGTTGTAAAATCCCTACGCCTGTCTGCAAGCTGGATTTCTTTCCTGACCTGAGAATGAAGGGCCTGCTCTTCTCCTGCAGAAATCGCTTTTGTGAGGGACCAGTGGACAGATGTAAGTCAGGTTTTATTAGACCCAAACTATCACAAGTGAGCACCCTCACCTTATTTATGCGACCAGGGGAATAAACTCTCTTTCCATCCTTCCATGGCTTTGCCTCCAGGGCTGTGCAGACATTAACCACACTTTCCAGGCTTTTTCCCCAGCTGCCAGGAGCAAGAGAGGCTGATCCACCCAGAGACTGAGTGTGCTCCTCTTTCCATGCTGTGTAACTGGGAAAGGGGAACAAAACTGCACCATTTTTCCAAAGTTTTTGAGAATCTGGCTGCACATAATGGCAAAGGAGGGAGCTGCAGGGAGTTCCTCCTGCTTCCTGAGCGATCCCAGGGGATCAGGGCTGCTTGGCAGGGTCACATCTGGAGGAATGACCAGTCCTACCTTAGGCAAACCATTGTCAGCCCCTGTCCACTACACACACTTCCTGCCTTATTTATATTATATTATATTATATTATATTATATTATATTATATTATATTATATTATATTATATTATATTAAATTATATTATATTATATTATATTATATTATATTATATTATATTATATTATATTATATTATATTATATTATATTATATTATATTATATTATATTATATCATATCATATCATATTATATTATATTATATTATTACATTACATTACATTACATTACATTACATCATATCATATCATATCTCATATCAATTTATTACATTCTAGGCTGTGCAAACCCCAATGTCTTCAGTCTCCACTCTTTCCTCTAAGCAGCTATTTCCAACCTGGTAAAGAAGAGTCTACATTTAAATTCCTTAAGGGGAACTTTTTAAAAGGATTTACTTTTAGACACACACCATAAAATTGTTCCAAATAACTTAATGTAGTTTATAAAGCCAGTGACAAGCCTGTGCTTTGGGAACTGAGTTCATCACAGGACCTCAACAGTGTTGAGTTTCCAGCAGACAAATTTGGTAGTGGCAGTCTCAGCTGCCCCAGGAGCTACAGGTCACCCCCTCAGCCTCACCAGGTGGAGCAACAATTCTTTCTGTTCACTGCCTTCCTTGGCTTGAGGAAGAAAGGATGGTTTTGAATGATCATCTAAATTTTATTTTATCCAAGACCATCACAGCAGCACGTTACCTCTACGTGCAAAAAGAATTTCCAGTCACAAGACCAGAACTGCCATATCCCAGCCTTAACTTGACTCCAGACAAAGTGAGCTACCCAGTTTTCTCTGTTTCTCCATTTGTAGAAAAAATAAAATGAAACAGTGAAACAAACAACCCTCACTTAAAGCTCTCCCTCGAATTAAGCAATGCAAGGGTTAAACAGATAATATTTTAGTGAGCTTTGAAAACAATGTCTGACAATCTAATGCTCTCTTTCCTCGACAGATGGCTCAGAAGAAATCTGGGAAGCCTTACCCATGGAAAAAATTACTAGCCTTAAGAACAATTCATATAAGATATCTGAACACATGGCTGCCTTTCAACACTTGTGCTTAACTGGGAATAGGATTCAAAAGCCACCATCCCTGAGGAGCTTTTGTCTCTGCAAGGATCCCACGTCGCAGCTCTCTCCTCCGTCTCCTCAAACAGCCCTGCCACGCTGTTTACTAAGCTGAGGACTGAAATAAAACCAGCATTTCTCTTACCTTAGAAAATGGTGAAATACTGCTTGGTAATTCTACAGATAAGAACTTACTACTATGAATGAATAGCCTCTAAGTATTATGAGTGTTGGCAGAGTAGATGAAGTTTTTTCAATAAAACCAGCTTGGGAAGAAAAAAATGGATATAAGAAAATGTCTCAGTTCACTGGTCAAAAAAAGAAAATTAAAAAAAAAAAATAAAGTTTTGCAGCTCCCTGAAACTAATATTGAATCAAAATTAAATTCGGGTATACATTTAAATAAAATATTTCAATATAAACGGTGTGAAAATATTTCCATTTCATCTCTTGTTCATTGCTAAATAAAATCCACTTACAATTTCTCACAACTACAGAGCAACAATTGGAATGACAATCTGCCCGAGGGCGAAGAAGCATTTGGGTATTTTCAGTGAGCCGAGCCTGATCTAATTGTCCTCAGCCTTGAACTTCCCGGTCCGTGCCCCGTGCCCGGGTACAGTGCAGCCTTTCCCATCGCACCGGGTGTCCGCACTCCTGCTGACCCTTCAGTGCCAGGAATGCACGGAGCAGTGCCAGGAGCTCTCCAGGAGCCCATCCCCGGCTGTCCCCTGTGCTCTGCCCACCCCCGGCTGTCCCCTGTGCTCTGCCCATCCCCGGCTGTCCCCTGTGCTCTGTCCATCCCCGGCTGTCCCCTGTGCTCTGCCCACCCCCGGCTGTCCCCTGTGCTCTGTCCATCCCCGGCTGTCCCCTGTGCTCTGCCCACCCCCGGCTGTCCCCTGTGCTCTGTCCCCTGTGCTCTGTCCCCTGTGCTCTGTCCCCTGTGCTCTGTCCATCCCTGTGCACAGAGCAGGGCCCGGCAGGGCTGGCCCGGCTGCGAATCCCCGGCAGCGACCCCGGAGCGGCCACGGCCGGCAGCGTGGGGACAGTGCGGGACACACTCAGCTCCGATGGGCACTGTCTGTCTGTCTGTCTGTCTGTCTGTCCTGCTGGGCACTGTCTGTCTGTCTGTCTGTCTGTCTGTCTGTCCTGCTGGGCATTGTCTGTCTCTCCTGCTGAGGGCACTGTCTGTCTGTCTGTCCTGCTGGGAAATGTCTGTCTGTCTGTCTGTCTGTCCTGCTGGGCACTGTCTGTCTGTCTGTCTGTCCTGCTGGGCATTGTCTGTCTGTCCTGCTGGGCACTGTCTGTCTGTCTGTCTGTCTGTCTGTCCTGCTGGGCATTGTCTGTCTCTCCTGCTGAGGGCACTGTCTGTCTGTCTGTCCTGCTGGGAAATGTCTGTCTGTCTGTCTGTCTGTCCTGCTGGGAAATGTCTGTCTGCCTGTCTGTCTGTCCTGCTGGGCACTGTCTGTCTGTCTGTCTGTCCTGCTGGGCACTGTCTGTCTGTCTGTCTGTCCTGCTGGGAAATGTCTGTCTGTCTGTCTGTCTGTCCTGCTGGGAAATGTCTGTCTGTCTGTCTGTCTGTCTGTCCTGCTGGGCATTGTCTGTCTCTCCTGCTGAGGGCACTGTCTGTCTGTCTGTCTGTCTGTCCTGCTGGGAAATGTATGTCTGTCTGTCTGTCTGTCGTGCTGGGAGGGGTCCCGGTGCTCTCCAGCCCTGGGGAGCCCCCGAGCCCCAGCATCCCCCACAGCCCCTGCAGGAGCCCCCCGGTGTCTGTGCACACCCTGAGAGCAGCGAGGTGACACCCGGGGTGACAGCCCTGAGCCCAGACCCCCCCAGCTCCCCAGGGACCCCCAGGTCTGGTGCCACACCACACCAGTGCCACCAGAACCACAGCAGGGGGACACTGGAACCGCGGGGACCCTGCAGAGTGCCCACACCATGGCTCATCCCAGAGCTCTGTCACACCCACTGCCACCCTGGGGACACCCAATATCCCCCAGGGGACACCCACTGCCACACTGGGGTCACCCACTGCCACCCTGGGGACATCCACTGTCCCAGTGAGTGCTGCACACGGGCTCTGCTCCCAAAACCTTCATCTTGCACCTTTAGGCACAGCCCCAAAGCCCCCCAGAGTGATGGCTATCACACACACACATCCCTGTGTCACACACACATCCCTGTGTCACACACACATCCCTGTGTCACACACACACATCCCTGTGTCACACACACATCCCTGTGTCACACACACATCCCTGTGTCACACACACACATCCCTGTGTCACACACACACATCCCTGTGTCACACACACACACATCCCTGTGTCACACACACATCCCTGTGTCACACACACATCCCTGTGTCACACACACACACATCCCTGTGTCACACACACACACATCCCTGTGTCACACACACATCCCTGTGTCACACACACACACATCCCTGTGTCACACACACACATCCCTGTGTCACACACACATCCCTGTGTCACACACACACATCCCTGTGTCACACACACACATCCCTGTGTCACACACACATCCCTGTGTCACACACACACATCCCTGTGTCACACACACATCCCTGTGTCACACACACATCCCTGTGTCACACACACACACATCCCTGTGTCACACACACATCCCTGTGTCACACACACACACATCCCTGTGTCACACACACATCCCTGTGTCACACACACACATCCCTGTGTCACACACACACACATCCCTGTGTCACACACACACACATCCCTGTGTCACACACACATCCCTGTGTCACACACACATCCCTGTGTCACACACACACATCCCTGTGTCACACACACATCCCTGTGTCACACACACATCCCTGTGTCACACACACACATCCCTGTGTCACACACACATCCCTGTGTCACACACACATCCCTGTGTCACACACACACACATCCCTGTGTCACACACACACACATCCCTGTGTCACACACACATCCCTGTGTCACACACACATCCCTGTGTCACACACACATCCCTGTGTCACACACACACATCCCTGTGTCACACACACACACATCCCTGTGTCACACACACATCCCTGTGTCACACACCTCTCTCCTGTCAGTGCCCTGGCTTTGATCTCCTTTCTTTGCAGCCATTCAGGGCCGCCCAGAGGAGCTGAGCCCTCGCAGCTCCAGCCCCACAGCCCTGCTGGATGTTCAGCAATGCTGCTGGGGGATGGAGATGGGGGGAGCCAAAGGGCCCCCCTTGCTGTTTCCTCTCCCACAGCACACACTGTGCAGTGCCACTGGAAAGGACTTTCTTCCAGGCCCGGGGAGATAAGGATGTTTGTAGTGATAGCAGAGTCAATAAAACAGGGAGATCTGGGATCAGGAAACTCACAATCTGTGCTTTAGTAACCCTTCTCTAGTCACAGCACTGTGTTCTGGACCCAAAGTGCATGGGCAGCTGATATAATAGCAAATTTATCCACTTAATTATTTACTGAAACTGCACTGAGTGACATCCAAGTGTTCAGCTTAATGGAGAACTTCCCATTCATTCCCTCATTCTGGCCCACTCCCCACATTTCCTGCCAGTCATTCCCAGCTGTGGCCTAATTAGTAACCTGGAGTGCTTGATTTATATTTATTTCCCCCTCTTATCTCTTTCATTCATGCTTTTGCCTTAATAAAAGTGTTGCTATCATTTGGAGACTCTCAGCAAATCTTGATTTCCTAAAGACCACCTGAAGTGGTTTTTAGCTCTTCTCAATGACATGAAAGGCAGAATCTTTTTGGGGTGATATAATTTTCTCTGTCTGTTGTGTTTTCAGCTAAATTCTTCCAGGACAGATTAAAATCTTCAGTTTCCTTTAGGAGAAGAGATAGGATATAAGACTTCCTTGAGTGCTTATGGGTCTGCAAATGAGTGAAATAATGACAAAATACCTCCAGCAGCTGCTTTACTCCCCTCCTAGAGCCCTTTGTTATCCACCAGAAAAACAGGAGGTTCCATCCCAACTCTTTGTTGATCCCTAGTATGGTTAATAATAAATCTTGCAGCAGATGATGATTGTGACAATAAATGACACAAATGATGGATATAAAATAGAGGGAACCCCTCAGTGCTCCTGCTCTTGGGAACAGAGGTCCTTCTTTCCCTGCCCTAAGCAGAAGCAGCTCCCATTCCCTGGAGTGAGAACCATCCTCCAGCATCAGCTTTCCTTTGCCTGTGCCCATTCCCTCCTTTCCCTTCCCTTCCTCCCTCATCTCCAGCAGCTCAGCATGCACTGCCACCTCCTTCTTTTCTGTATCCTGACTTCCTAAAAGTTTGGGCTGAGGTAATTGATTCCAGCTCCCAGGCACTCTGGGGCAGCACAGAACAATCCAAGGGAGCTGCTGCCAGAGGCTGAAGGACAGAGCAGCTCTCCATCACCTGTGCTGTACACACAGAGCTCAATGACACCCAAATATGCACTGCAAATAGATTTTCTCCCTTCTGCAACCATTGTACAGCATAAGAAAACCCCCAAGAAGCACATTTACCTCTGTTTTGGGACACTGCTATCACCAAAACCTCTCCAGGCAACATTTCCCATGACAATCAGCAGCACAAACACCAGTCTGGCCACCACACATCCCATTTCTCTTATCCAAGGTCCCCTTTTTCTTCTCTTTAGTCCTTCAATATCGGACTCGTGGCATTTCTGAGTAGCTTGAGGACACGAAGTCACTTCTCACACAGCAACACTGTAATGGTTGTAGGGCTGTGTTGGCACCTGGTTTGTCAGCTGGAGCCAGGAAACAGTGGCCTGAAATAACCTCCTCTGCAAACCTCCTACAGGGTCAGGGGGATGGATGAGTCTTCTCTTTTCACCAATTTTCTAACAAAAATAACCAATGGGAAACATTTAATGCCACAACTCAACCTGCCACATCACAAGCTGTTTGCTCTTCGTTCTTCTGTGGCTATCAGAAGATCATTTTACTTGCAGTGTTTCCAAGTCAATAAGAATAAAAGGATCATCACAAAAGAACAATGACAACATGGAAAGGGGTAACCAGCATAAAAACTGAATCCCTGGTTTAATTTTGTGAGACTCACCAAAAGGAATCATCTCTTGTTCCCAGTATTGCTGTTTCTTTAGACAGCCATGCACAAAACCAAGAGAAAAGGTCTGGTGTGGCAGCCATGGGGCTGAAGAAACAGAAACCACACTCTGCTGTGGGCACCACTAACAATAAACTCCTAAAAGCAAAGGGAAAAATGAAGGCACATAAATCCAGAGAATAAACAATCCCTGGCCTTTGGTTATTCCTCTAACTCTCCCATATTCAGAAAAATACCTCCACCCTCTACACAGGGATTAAACTGGTGGGAATCCATCAAGTGTAGAGCAGGGCACTCTGCACTGATGTCACAGGGATGCACATGGAGCCCTCATCACTGATCTGGGGCAGGGATGCACATGGAGCTCACATCACTGATCTGGGGCAAACAAAGCAGCTCTGCTGAACCAGCTGGGGGGTGCAGAGTCACTGATTTAGCAGACATGGCCATCTAATAAGCACAAAGCCAATCTGTACTTAATGAGTTTAGGGTGACCTCTGAAGTACAAAGTTGCCTCTCAGTGGTCCAGCACAGATTTCAGTGCAATTAAAAATATGTAAATCACAGGAAACACAGAAAAACACGAATTGTTATGCACAGTCAAAGAACCAGATCCTCTTGTACTAGAAACGACATTGTGTTTTACATTTCCTTGATTTATTTCATTTCTTAGCCATATCATGTGCCTATAAAAACCTTTTCATTAAATTAATTCTCTGTCTCCTTTGCCATGATGTGCCTGATTAAAATGCCACTATATATTTTCCCCTCCTTTCTTAAGGGCCTAATCCCATAATACTTTATAAAGATCTTATGTGGAGATTGAGCTCTTTTTTCCCCCAAACCTTTCATCTTATTCAGTTTGATTAGGGTCATGGGGGCAGGCTCATCCCGAGCATAATTCCACTGGAGTCAAAAGAGCCACTCCACTGATCAGAGCAGACCACAGAAGCAAACATTCGGTGCCCTACATTTGGCAACACAAAAGGATAATGTAGTATTTATTCCCTTTTCAGTCTGAACCACATTTTGATAGATCATTCGAGATGCTAATGAGTCAGACAGGCTTTTACAAGAGTAAATACTCCAAATATAACACGCTCCTCAAATTATCTCCCTGTTCATCATGCTTTCTCCAAACCTTCCAGGCACTGTAGTGAACACTTTGGATGTTTGCTGCTTCAGCTCTCAGGATGGAAATTATCTCCTGCAAGTTATTTGAACCAATCCATCTGAGACTGAGCTGCTGGAATCTCCCTCTCTGCTTAAAAGGCAGAATTCACAAGTATCATCTTAAAGATCTTTGTCTCCCTACCGACCACCTATTAACTTATAACTGGTTAAACTGTCCAGTTCTACATGAACCAACTCTGTTAGCTGGAATTTGAAATAAAGTCACCGAAGGACGAAAGTCACTGAACTGTTAAAGATCAACAATATATTTTTTTTTCATTTTCACACCCAAAAACATTCCCAGAGTGCTGTAAATTCTGTCTTGTTTAACAAGGAGGCCTCACCCACAGGGGGCTTCACTGAACAATCCACGGCTCTTCCTCATTTGGGATGAAAATGAAGAAAAATGGAAGCTTAAAGGAAAAAGTGATAAGAAAACTGTGAAAGTCCTTGGAGCTGCACTGTGTTTGAACTGCAAATATTTATCATTTTATGTCATCCTATAAAACCTGGACGTTGCAATCCATTCTATTTAACATCCTCTTTTAGGAGGTTGATAGCCCCCATTCACTTCACAAACTCCAGGTTTACTGCTTTCCCATTCTGCTAATAATAAAAAGGTGCCACAGATAATTAAAAACAAACTCAGTCCCAGCACTCATTAAAGAAGAAAATATGAACTTCTGAAAAGCTGTCACATACAATAGAACAGTGTTATCTGCCTAGAATTACAGTGATTTCAAATGGATAAGTCTGGAGAACAAAATCCACCAAAATGCAGTAAATTAATTGCAGTTTTACAAAGGAGAGCTTAAAAATGGAGTAATTAATTGACCTAGTGCTTGTGACAATTTCCCTGTAGTTAACAATCACTCCTGCAAAAGATGAAAAACCAGCCCTGTTTCATTTGAAAAGAGGTGAATCAAATCAGTGCAAACCAACACTGCCAGTGTTTCTGTGGCATGGGAATTGTGCAGGAGAAAAGAAAGAATATCCATGGAGCAGGATAAATTCTGAACTCACTTTTGTCTTTGCAACTTCACTGCACCCAACAGCATTATTTCAAATTGGCACTGGCTTCTCCCAGTGCCCTGACATTGGGAATATTCAGCCCTGGGCTCCCAGTCACCTGGCTGGAGAACAGCATAGTTTGAAATTAATTGAAAAAGTCATTTTAGTAGTGGAGATTCAGAAAAATATATGATTTATTCACTACAGAGACATTTTATTTACTTGTTCATTACTCTGAAATAGATTGTGCAAAATACCTTGAAACACGGTTTATTAACGAAGCTGCAATTGCCTGATTCATCATGCACAGAATTCCTAATAATTTAAATTAATACTAAAAAAAGCCCCAAACAAATAAACCAGAGATTGCACTCATATTCCAAAGACCTCTAGAGCTTGAAAAAATATCCAGGCACATTGTGTAAGTGCTGCTTGGGATGTACAAAAGGCACAGTGGGAATACTGGGATCCACTGGGATGTGGAGGGAGGAACACGTGGGTGGCACTGCCCCACAGAAGGAATCAAATAATGACAAACTGTGAACAGGGCACCACCTATAGAGAGGGCACTGCAATCCTAAATGTTGGGATTTCCAGGGCACTGCAGGGTCAGGAGAAGGGGGAACACACCTTACCCAGGAGGTGAGCACACCAAAGCTCCATGGCACAACAGAGACCTCTGGCCTATCCCTCCCCTTCCTGGGGATCCCTAACACTCAGCTGGGATTCTTGGCTGCTACTCAGATTTTGGAAAACAGACAGTGACTGCAATGTAGATGTTTCTAAGCTGTAATTATTCCAAATAAGCTGGACTGTCCCCACCTCACTGTATTACCCAAACTCGTGTTTGCTGCGGCTCGTCTGCTCCCGTATTGCTGCTCGCTTCCGTGAGCTCCTCCGGGTTTTCTTGTCATTTATAAAGTATTTGATGGCTCAAAGGAGTTCTGGGCCACCTGCAAAGTTGGAGGTTTCAGTGCCCACTTCGATTTCCAGATCATCAGGGAAAAAAGCAAAGCTATCTTTTCAATGTGCCAGAGGGCAGGGCTGGATGGGATATTGGGCAGGAATTGTTCCCTGGCAGGGTGGGCAGGCCCTGGCACAGGGTGCCCAGAGCAGCTGGGGCTGCCCCTGGATCCCTGGCAGTGCCCAAGGCCAGGTTGGACACTGGGGCTGGAGCAGCCTGGGACAGTGGGAGGTGTCCCTGCCATGGCAGGGGTGGGGCTGGATGGGCTTTGAGGTCCCTCCCAACCCAAACCCCTCTCTGATCCTCATCTTGCGCAAGAGAATCTCTGCAGCAGGACATGGACTCACTCTTGCCAAACCAAGCAGTGACCATTGCATTTGTGCTTTCATCTGAGCTGAGGCCAACTGATTTTTTGACTTTTATTCACCCTTTGGTGAATAAAACCTTTTAAAAATGCAAATATATGACTCACCCACTGAATCCTTTTTATTCTTGTCCTTCACTGAGGATGCATACACATTCCTTCATTCAGCTCCAGCAGCCATAGAGGAGAATTTCCCCCAACAAAAGCAAACCTTGTCCTAACAGACCACATTCATTCCTGTGCTCAGTGATTTTATTTTTTAGCTGGACCCCTCCACCTCCCCAGGGACTGAAGTTGTGCTTCTCAGTCCTTTGTCCCTCACCAGGACTCTACCTAGAGTCTGCCCTGAAGCTTTGGTGTGTGTTCCAAAAATATTAGGACTGGAATCAGCATGGGTGGAAATTCTGGTTTGGAGCCAGCTTTGACAGAAAATTTCAGCCTTTGTAAAATGTCTCCTCTTATTTGTAAAAGAAAGTAGGAGCAGACTAACCTTTGTTTAATGTGATTTTTGTTACAGCTTATAAGCACCAAAAGATTTCAGATCAAAATTGGACCCTAATGAAGAATGGAAATTTCACAGGTGTGAGAAAATACAAGGTGTGAAGACCTTATAAATCTGAGGAAAATTCTCTAGATGCTGTTTATCCCTTAAAAATGGTTCCATTTCTATGAACAGGAGCACTGAAATGATCACAGTTTCTATGAGGCTTTTTAGTGCTGTGTCAAGGATTCTGATGACATTCTGTTTCAGTGTTCAAGAAATACCAATGTGTGTGGGTTTTTTGTAATGTAATTCAATATATTTGATTACTAATGACTCATTAATGTAAAATATCATAAAATTATTTTAAAACAAGTGAATTTGGGGGTCTTGGTAGATCTTTGGGGGTTTCTTTCTTTTGATTTTTAAAAAAAAGTTTAAGTCCACAAATATGTGAAAAAATGTATGAAAACACCCCAAAATACACTAGGACTTATATTTCCATGTTTAAATATTCTATTATTCATTCCTCCATTCCACACTCATTTATAAAATTATGCCAGTGGATTTTACTTGAAGAGAGTTTTTCCAATACCTGGATACAATCTGATGGTTTTTGGTGGGCAATGGTTGTGGAATATGCCCCACCAGACCAGATCATTCAATCAAACACAAACCTCAGAGATTGTTCCAGCTCAGGATTAATTGCACTCACTCAAGGCAGACAAAATACATTTTGGCATTGCTTCTGACAGATGAAAATAAACCAAACAATAAGGAGCAGCTTGCAGCTAACAATATGCAAAATTAAGGAATATAACAATTTTAAACTTTTATGGGAGTGCTGATTAGCTTTTGTTCTAAAAGCTGCAGTGAGATTTTGCTGTTAATCTCGATACTCATCCCCCAGCAAAAAGAATCAGGGAGCCTCAGAGCCCTGCTCCTCACACAGGATCACAGACACTGAATCAATGCTGCTTGGCAAAAATGCCTTTTTGTTTTAATTGGCCAGAAGTAGAACAGTAAAAAACCTCAAATTATCTCTGAAGGCATCAATGGCTGTGTAAGCTGATTATAATAAAGTGTGTCCTATGCATTTTCCATTTGAAGGTTAAATTCTCAATTAATTTTTCAGCATGTTGCCATCTCAGCTGAGCATGGTTCTTAATTGCAGTGAAACAATAGTTTCCAAAAGCTTTGAATTCATGTGCTGGATTTCAGACACAGTCAGAGATCCCAGAGAGTGCTGCAGCCCAAACCAGAAAGCCACTGCAAAAAACTCAAATTCAAACACTAGCACAACTCCTCAGATTATTTTTTATTTTTATTTTTATTTTTATTTTTATTTTTATTTTTATTTTTATTCTGGAAATGTAAAGATTTGTTATTCTTGGTTATGTTTATCCAGCATTCAACTTCAAACTAATTTATTTTTTCTCTTGAAAGTGAAATACTTCAATAGCCGATATCTTAAATACTCTTCCATAAAATGTGTAGAGAATAAAGAGAATGCACAAAGCAATATTTCAAAGCTGAGTACCTGAATGAATTTTATCTACAAATAATAGGCTTAAAAATCTAATCTACTGTAAACCCAGAATTAATGAGCATCCTACTGCTAATTAATTGATGATGAAGAATATTCCAGAACATACTTTTCTTTGTTAAAAGCCTTTTAATAGCTGCCTACTGCACCTTTCAAAGATTTGTGCCAGAGAGCATCACAAACCACTTCTTTTCTCTTGGCATTAAAAATTCCAAGTGCCTGTGAAATATATACATCTCCTCTACAGATTCCAATTCCTTCTCAGCCTACATTTCATCCAGGGCAGAAGCAGCTCTGGACCATGAGCACTTCAGGGTTGTTGTGTCCCTCTCTGAGGTTCTGCTGAGCCTGTCTAAGCACATCCTTCGGTTCATAAACGTCAGCAGGGCACGGTGATAGAACAGCTCCACACCCAATGTCATCCTAGGAAGAAAGATTATTGTTGTGAAAGCACAAGTTCTGATGGAACCCTCCCTGCTCAAGGCTGGAGCCCAGAAGAGAAGCAGCCAACTTAATTCAAATATCTTACTAAAGCCAAAAAATAACATTTCCATGGCAGCACAACTAAATTCTGTCATGAGCTACAGGTACAAGTGAGGCAGCTTGGAATTTTGTCTTTTATCAGACAATCAAGGAAAAAAGTGACAAAGTTGAGGCATAAAAATATAACCACAACACCTGCCACAGGTGAGCAAGGCCTGGGTCCCTGCCCAGCTCCCCAAAGCTCCCAGCTCAGAACAATTCTCACAAAACCTCACCTCAGAGAGCTGCAGTCCCATAATGGACTCTGTGCATTTTTAAATCAAATTACAGGTGAACAGACTGCAAACTACACAACAAACAGAATTTTAATATACTTAGGAAATGTAAATTTCTCACCAGCTCACCAGAGCCCAGGTGAAGAACTCTTAAATCATCTCACAAAGACATCCTGAGTCAGTAAAAATGGGTAAACTGAGGCACAGAATGCCTAGAGGGGTTTGGGGTGGGTCAGGATGGAAATCTCTGCCTGAGGGTGGGGTCCCTCAAGTTCCAAAGGGCCAAATTGTTCCCTCTGTCCCCTGGAGACCAAGGCAGCCAAACCTCTGCACACACCGACCCCAACTCCCACCTCCAGTGGACATAATGAAATTATAGCTAAAAAAAATGCAGTAAATGAACTTGTACAGGGCTGTTAATTAACCTAGGGACCCTTCACCTATGGTGGGTATTTTGGGAGGAGCTGGGGGCTTTTTTAGGTTCAAAACTACATAATTTCCTGACATTTAGACAATATGAACCAAATTCTGTAGCGAACTCACCAGTGTTAGTGAGGGAAGATATTCTCAATTTTTTGAAGCTGACATCTTTATTATTCCTTTATTTACTCAAATACAGTGATGAGGCAAAAAAAAAAATTTAAAAATCACAAGAGTGCAAAAGGAGGAGGAAAAATCTAGGAGATAAAACAGCATAAAAAAGATTGCAAAGCAGGAAGAGTGGAAAAAATAACCTAAAATATCACATGAGGTAAATTTTATATCCAAAGGTGGATTATAATTTTGGATTTCACATCACCTAAGGATTGAGTTTGCTTTTATAACCCACCTGCTCTCCTGTATAGCTGTGGAAAGGCTCCTCAATGTCAGGCCATTAATCTTGTGACCCTTAAAACATTTATTTGTTTAAAACTATGAAGAAAGACCTTCACTCAAGCGCAGTTGCAATCAATGGAGAAAACATTAATCACTTGAGAAGTGGTGTTTTGAGACTCGTGAAATTGAAATGAATCACAATATGAAAAAATGCAATTATTTTCGAGGGCTTTGTTTTGTTAACATTCAGTCACTCAATTCTCTCTCTGCTTGTGTGATGTTGAGGGGGAGGGAGAGTCCCAGGGCTGCTTTGGGGCTGGGTCCTGCTCCATCCTCCCCTGCACAATTCCCTGGTCCCAGTCTTATCTTCCCATCCAGCACCTCAGCTCCATCCCACACACAAACAAGCCTGAATTTCCCCATGGCCCAGCAGGATGATTATCTGTCCTTCTATGAGAGATTTTTTTTATTTTTTTATTTTTTTTTGTTTGAAGAGGCTCTGCTTTCCTCAGAGACCCACTAAGACAAGCATTCAACCTTGGAATAAATAAAGAATTCACTGCCCGTTTATTGACCTATTAGCTTTGAAAGGCTTGTTTATCTAATAGGTCTGGATCCTGCAAAGGTCTCCATAAATTGGTGGTCAGAGGAATGTGCCAGTGAAGCAGTTTGCAAGCACAGCTTGGGACAAGAGTAAAGCCAGCTGATGATTTCTGTGACTCCCCTTCTCTGGGGGGAGCAAAGCAGCTCAGGCTGGGCAGAAAATCAGCCCTGACTTCCCAGCAGCCAGCCCAGAACATCCCATGGGACATCAGTCAGAACATGATTGAGTCTGGATAAATCTGGGCTACCAGAGCTACACAAATGAGAGACATCTCGGAAAACCACTTGCAGAAAATATTTAAATTTTTACCAGTTTTACTGATGACAAATAACACAAAAGTTTTATGCAAAGGGAGAGCTCAATTATTTTGAATAAAGTATTGTTTTACATCCTAGTAAGTCATGAACTCATTGGCAAAGTGTTCCAAGGAAGGTGTTGGGCTTTGTCTGCAGCAGAACCATCAGGCCATAGTCAGATAGGAGAAGTTTTGATTTCTCTTGTGATGGTGATTTTGTTTGGCAAATGTGAAGAGTTCCATGATCCCTGATTCCTGACAGACAGGACTTTCCTGCCAGGCTGCCAGATTTCCCTGGAGTTCCCTGGGGGATTTCAGTGGACAAAGCCCATCCCTACAGAATTTCCAGGGACTTTTGCTGACTCCCACAACACAGGAGCAGCTCAGCAGCTCTGTCAGGAGCAGTCCCAGGAATTTCTCCGGGACACACTGTGTGAACAGCAAACCCTGCCTGTGTTTGAGGATCACAGGAGAGTTTCTTTTCCCAGGAAATAAATAGCTCTGAAGAAATGCATAGTTTGCAAATACAGATTGAGCAAATGATGCCCTCAGCTGGAAGCTCTAAAGGCTGCTGTCCAGCACAGGGGCACCAAATTTCCAGGTAGGGAGGTACAGGAATCTCTTATCAGAATCCTGAGCTCTCAAAGGATGCAAAGGCATCAGAGAGTGTGCTTGTGGCCACCTTCACCATCCCTCCAATCCCAAAGTGGCAAAGAAGCAAAATAGACAACAAAAGGAAATGAATTATTTCTGTCACTATTAAATTAGTCTGTCCACAGACCTGGGATAACCTAAATTCCCCAGGAAGACAAGAAGATCTTTGGAGAAAGATGAAACTTCAGTCAAATGCCAGCCAGAAAATTGTGGCTCAGTCCCCTGAGGCCACAGGAGCTCTGGGGGAAGCTGGGTTGGTTTTGGGGGGTTTTATCCCCTCCCACTATAAGATTTAAAACTGATTCCTCAAAATAATCAGAATGGCTTAAATCTGGTAGCTAAAAATGGAGACTACCATTAGAAAAGATAAATTAGGAAGGAATGTTCTTTGCTGTCTAGTAGAAAAATTCACATTTGGTGACAAATATGACAAACATCTTGCACTGTAACAAAATACATTAATTTGGTGGGGTTTAAAGTGTTAAAAGTGGCTTTTGAAAGAGTTTAAGTACATGTAAAGTTCATTTGCCTGAAGATCTCATGTTCTACATAGAAAATTTCAAAAAAAATATAAAAATACATATTTTTGTTAGTTCTCCTCCTGGCAAGGCCTTCTACCATCCAGGGACTAAACTTCCCCTCTGCTACAAAATTAACCAAAGAAACTCCAGCTGAATCCTGCAGTCATTTTTCATCCTAATCTTCTGTGCAGAACTTTCCTCATGGCTCTAACTCCAGGGTGTCAGCTGGAAACCTTCCTCTCTAAACAGCCTTGATTTAATGGGACAGAAACCTGACTGTGAGCTCCAAACACAGAGCCCCTGTTCTGCTACAGATGTTCTCACCTGATGCTTTTGGAGCCCATTAATTTAGAAATATTTCTATTTCATTTCTTTAGAAGAGGCAAATTAGCACACATGCAGCTATAGAAGTACTTCTGCTATAGAGATCAAAGCAGTATTTGTGAAACAATGTACAAATTCATCCTCATTTTTGATAAACATCCCCTTTTTTTAGGTAGTGCTCAATTAATTCTTACCCTCCTGTGGCTGTAGTGCAAATCCCTCCCTTTCATTCAAGGTCTGTGTACTAACCTGGATATTGCTGTCAGAGCTTAGCAGGGATTTATAGAAGGCCACACTGCATTGCTACAGAGCTGCAGTTTCTAATTTCATTTACACATCACAAAGTCCCCCGTGCTAAAGAGCAGCACAGAAAACCAGAGGCCAAATCTGGTCACTGAACTAAATGTTTATCTTCTGCTAATTATTTTCAAATGACATGTAATGGAAATAATTTATTTGTTGGCCTATTTTTGTCTCATTTGCAACACTTGTAATTTCAATTAGGTTAATTAAGTAAAGTTCCACCAGCCAGGCAGCCTCAATCTTTTATTCCTCACAAATTTTCCTCCTTCTCTGACGAGTCAAGCAGAGTTTGGGTGTTGGGGTGGGATTTGCTAAAGCCTGCTGGGGCCAATTCACTCATCAAATGGGAAATGCAACTGAGAAGAAGGAAAAGGTAAAAGTTGTGAATAGAAGAAACCCACAGGGGAAGAAATAATGTGAGGGATCACTGAAAAGAGGAAATGTGCTCACAGTAGCTCCACTGGGTAAAGGATGCTGTGTCTTACATAAACCAAAATCTAAATTTTAGCAAGACATTTTCATTTAAATTGAGAGCAGAGTGGAACCTTTAGCACAAACAATTCCAGCTCTGGCTTGGAGAAAAAAAATACTCTCATTCTTTTAATTTCCTTCTCTGAATAATTTATAGTGCCTAACATGTCTTGTCCTCTGAATTTGTTATTCAAAGTCCCATTTGGTAAGAATTGCCACAGCATGGGGATGCACCAAACATCAGATGGAAAGAGAAGCAAGGGGCTGCAAGTTCCAAACCTCAGCTGCAGAGCAGAAATAATGATCTCAGTGCTTGCACAGAGCTGGGTGAAGCTCAGTGTTACTTTGATAGCTGACATTATTCCACATAATGAGTAACAAGCACAAAAAAAATAAAGAGCAATAGTACTTAGATAGTGAGTAGATACTTTATTTAGGGATTTTTTTCAGACTAATAGCTGGCATAACAGGGATTTCACCAAAGCCACCTCCAAACAGGGATTAAAGCAGCAAAGTCTATTTGTGTGCAGTTCTATAATGAGTGAACAGCAGCAGTTTATGCATTTTAAGGTCACACTTTCACACTGGAAACCCTACAGCAGATCTGACAGGTTCATGTGATTAAAGCAGAATAATAAGGATAATAATTTTAAAAATAACAGCCTATTCACTGCTCTGGGTGAGTGCAAGAATTTAGTCCTGAACACAAGCCCTGCATGCTGCACAAAAGTCCTTGTTAAAGATATTAAAGACATTAAAGTGCATTTCAGGAACTGCTTATTGGCTGGCTCCCACAATACACCAAATTCTGTACAACTCTACACAAGTATATCTCAAACAAATTTTACTTTTGAAGGAAAATGTTGGAACAAAGAGGAATTTATTCCTTTGGCTCTTTTCTTCCTCTGTGAAAGCTGGAGCCATGCAAATATCCAACTGCCTTTATTTTTAATAATCACTTACATGGGGATAACTTGGTACAGCTGAGAAACTTCAGACAGCTCTGGGAACAGATGGAAGCTTCACAGTACCTGAACATTGCTAAATACTGTTCTTAATACTGAGCTGAATTTTAATTCTCATTTTCATACTAACCAGGTAAACCTGAATTAATTCTAGTCTACTCAGTGATGGATTACCAGGCCAGCATTCTGCTTTTATTTATCCTGAGGTTTTTATCCATTTCTAACTTGAATAAACTCCACTGAAGACTATGCTTATTTAAGACATGGCTTATTTAACAAAATAAATAACAAGAACTGATATTTTATCTTATCAGCTCCTGAAAATTTTCTAAATATTCTTAGGATGAGATGTCAATTCCATTTTCATCACCTAATCTTGAAGCAGAAGAGCATCACAGGTACAATTCTTTGCTTTCTTTCTTTATTTTCTCTTCTGTCAGAGTGTTGGGGTAAATTCAGACACTCAGGAATAAGGAATCTGAAATCCAGGGGAAAATCAGTGATGAAGTTTTGGTGAGGGAGGATATTCTGGAAACATCCCATCCTCTGTGTGGAGCCTCAGCACTGTGGGTGCGTCTCACCAGGACAGGATATCAGTGGATAATCCTTTCTTTGGGATCTGTTCCAAATTTACAGTATCATGTAACTCAAATTGGAGCAGAACTGTAGCCCTGGGGATTATCTCAGGGGGTTTGACTGAAATTCACTTTTCTAGAGAAGCTCTTTAGCATTCTTTGGGAATCAAACATAAGCCAGCCTTATTTTCCACTCCTCTCACCTTGTATTTCTCTGTGCTCCTAATAGTCTGGCATTAAATGCTCTACAAAGGAGGAACAGCAACCTAGACATGGGATTTTTAATTTTGCTAATCCTCAATTACAGCCCAAAAGACCAAAAATGTTTTATTTGATGCCACTGGATCCTCATTGAGCTTTTTCAAGGACTGTGTCCTGCAGAATATAATGGACTTCTAACACATTTGTTAGAAATGTGGAAAGTTCCAGTATTTTTCCTCTGTGCTTTGTGGAAAACATATATTATATATATATATATATATATATATATATAAACAAATATGCTATCATGGGGGGAAAGGATTGGGGGTGTTATCCTTCCTTACCCCCTTTTTTCAGTGCAACACAGACTGGTTTTCCCAGGTGAATTAATGCACTGTTACTCCACTTTAACAAAAGCAGCCATTTAACAAGGAAATAATGTGCCAGTACTTGTGGAATAGAACTGCTTATTGTACCTCCAAATCAAACACAACAAAAACCAATTGTCTCCTGAAAAAATATCTTAAACTGCATCATTTCTTTATTTATGTTGTGGTTTAAAACCAGTAACTAAAAAATTACTATTTCTTTTTGTGAGATATGGATTTGAACAAGAGCAAAACAGGCTTAAAACTTAAAAGGAATAGAAACAGTTTATTAACAAACTACAAGAATAAGAACACTAGAATAAACTTCCAGAAAACTCTTTTATCTCTCACCACTTAACTATTCTTTTGTACACATGATAACATAGAGACAAGTCTTTCTAACCCTGACTACAAATATAAGGGCCAAATATTTATATCACACAAAATACCAGGGGACATTTGTTCCTTAAACTGATGCTGGCTGGTCCAGGAGAGTCTTAGCTCTGCTAAAAATCTGAAATTAAGTTAGGCCCTACAAAAGCTTGGGCCAGCTGATAAGGACATAGATAATCACACAAATAAAAAAACAACAAATGCTGATCCTCAGCTCAAAAGTTCCAAGAATATTCAAGCATCTCATTTGGCTATAAATTTGGATTTTTAACTCCATCTTCCACTCTGCTGTGCTGGGCTCAAAGATGCAACTCCTGAGTCCTGTTGTCACTTGCTCATCTCACCTCAGTGACCCCAGACCTCTGAAATGACTGTAGAAAAAACCCTTTGGCCTTTACCAAGTGATCTGAAATCTGCACATGAGCAGAGATTAATCAATATCTTTCTCAAGCCCATGTCATTAAAATACTGAGTCATTTCTTTCTCTCCTTATCAAATGTTACCTATTGACACATAAATACTTCCAGCCTGAGATGCTCCTCAGGATGCCTCAGGGTTGATTCACTCAATATTCCTTTGGAAAGAAATCTTTCAGTGGAATCCTTCATATCTTAGGGATCTTTATTATTTTGATAGAATGATAGAAATTTTAATTATTTTCATAAGAATTTTATTTCCTTCGAATGGCACCTGAACAAAGTAGGTTTGGGTTTGTTATATTTATGACTTTTTAAAGGCTTTGTTCTTATGTCAATAAGGCTTAAAACTTTCCCATTATCTGGTGTTCTGACACTGAACTTCTGAAAAATGTTAAATGGTTTTAACAATGCCACATAAATGCATCCTCACAAAAGCATACACAAAAGCAGTAATTTTTAATGGTATTATTATGTAAAAACATCACACTACTCATCAACATTTTAAGAGCTCATTGAAATAATGAAGTGGCTGCAGTTATTTCCATTAAAAGGTTTATAAATAATATCTGCTCTTTGGTGCATTAGGAGAGTATAGCTGGGTAATAATTGAAATGTTAATACATCTTCCTGGAGAAAGTTTCTACTCCTGAAAGCAGCACCTGGCTTCCTGCAGGAAGGACATGGAATTCCCACCTCGTGCTCCTGCCTCATGATTTGAACAGTGGAGCAAAGCAGTTCTTGCCATTCCCACTCAATTGTTTCTCCAATATTAAGTAAAACCACATGCAAAGAAAAAAAAAACCCTATTTCCCACTCACTCACTCATGTAAATACAATCTCTTTAAAACACACACACAACCTTAGAGCCCTTTCTCCTGATTTTTCTTCCCTTTTTCATTTTGAATCAATGGCAGTCTAAGAAAGGGGGAACAAACAAGGCAAAGATGACTCTGTCATGAAGCTGCTCCAACAGCATAATAAGAAATGATGAAGTGCCAGGTCCATCACCTCTATTGTTGTGAGCAGGCTCCTCATTATCCCGAAATCTTTCCTTACAAAGAGTTTTCAGTTACAAAATGGTATTTTTCATGAGCAATTCAGGAGCTGGCATTGTGGAAAGAAAGAGGAGCTTTCAGAGTCTGCTGTCTCTGGCTATTTCATGATGCATCTTCTCATTTTCATCGAGCACATTCTCCTTCAGAGCCCCTTGGACACTCTGGAATATTACTGGTTATGGAACTGGAATGGTGATTGTTTTCTGTCAGAGACCCAGAGATGAAGAAAAATTCTGAGCTGGAATTTTCCACAGCAAATCTGAGAGAGCAGGAAAGAGAAGTTTAATCCCATCCACCAAGGTGCCTTGCTCTCCTGTCAGTGTCTTTCTGCACCCTGCTGAATGGTGAAGATTTTTATGGCAAATCACATTGTCCTTCATCCTACCCAGCTCCTCCTCTTTACCTAAGTGACCCAAAGTTCTGTGTGCTGCTGCTGGAGAGTTTCTGAATTGCTGTTTCTCACCCCTTTCTCCTGGAGCCAAACCTCCCAGGTGCTGATGAGTCAGAGGACGTCCTGAAGGAAAGGCAGTGAAAGCTTTTTGCAATGAAAACCAGGTCTGATTGAACTCTTCTCCAGTCTCAGACATTCTGAGCAGATTAAGGGCATTTTGCTCCCTGAAAACTGATGAGATTTTTCAAAATATGCCAAAATGAAGTACCTTGTATCGTTTTTGATACCTAATCAAAGCCACACATCAAAGTTTGTGAAGGAGATGAATACATAAGGAGGGGAAAGAGGGTTTATTTAATAGAGTATAAAAGTCTCTTAAGTCTTTTTCTACATCAAAATCTGTCAGATGGTTTTAAGAATGAGATCTTACGTGGCTGATGTCCTGATGAAAATTACAGAATGGCATTTAAACATGAATGTCTGCAGTGGCACAACACAGAGACCACACAGGCAGATATATTTGCTGTTATTGCTGCATTTCTGTTCTCTGAGTGGGATTCATAACAGGAAAAGTCACAACAGAAAAATTCATCAGAACCCAGCACACTGCTGTGAGTCCAGTCCTCACTGCTGTTGATTAGACAAAAATTTGGTTTCAAGTATTCTTATGCAAATTTCCTCTGGATGAAAGAGTTTTCAATGACTGTAAATCTGGCACTGCTGTCAGTGTAAGTGGCCTGAAATGGATCTTCCCCACCTAGAAAACAGATGGCACCACAATGGCATGGATGGGAATGGAGAAGGAAGGAAAACAAGAAAGCAAAAGAGATTTGGGTAGAAAACTGGTGATTTGAAGAGAGGCAGAAGCCCTTGGCAAACGGAGCTTGGTGTTTGAGGCCAAGGTGTGGAAAAGCAGGGAATTTGTGCTGCAGCACAGCCCTGGGGCTGGGACTGCACAGGAACAGTTTCCAGGTGCTGCCCCACACCTGACTCACCTTGAGCTGCTCTCAGCACATCCCTCACCCTCCTCTCCTTCAGCCCTGCCCCAGGGCTGGGCACCCAGGGATGCTCAGGGTCTGCAGCCCCCCAGGACACCACAGCCCACATTGCCAGAGTCCTCTTCTCTTCAAAGCTGGGTTTGGATGGTCTGGCAAACGTGTCTGGGTGTATCCTAAAAAGTGATGCTTCCTGACTCCCACTGCCCCTCTCTGCGCTCAGGGAGACAGAGAAGGGTTCTAACAGAGGGAGCTGCACCCAGATCTGGATAAAATTTTAATTAGTTCAATGGCTTTATAAATAAATTACAAGTGAAAATGTTAGGACTATCAATGAAATGTATTCTATCATTTTATTTTTAAGAAATGTACAAGTTTTTTCCTCCTCCAAACTAATTAGGCTGATAACCCATGCTGCAAAGTGCAGCTGTTTTCCTGACACCTCCAAGTTCAGCTGACTCTGAACTCCATTTGGTTGAACCCTGTCCACACTTGTTTCAATGGCACCAGCCTGCAAACATAGAAAAATACCCACTTTAATTAACTTTTACTCCTTTCCAGGGGGTGTTAAAAGAAAACCAAGAGCTATTACAGAGACAAAGTGAGCGAGCCTTCCAGGCAGGGAAGGCTATTACCTTCAATTGTTTGGCAACACTTCTATTCAAGATTAACAATTTCAGAGACTTATGTTCTTAATAGAGCAGGCTAAAACTCTTCAGATGAACAATTTGCCATCAAAAACTGCTGATTTTCTGGATCAAAACATTCTCTGGGAATGTTTATTCCACTAAAACTTGTGACAAGCAGGCAGGCTGGCTGGAGGGCTGGCAGCTTGGCTGGGAGAGGGAGGCAGGCTGCCTGCCCACAGGCTCCAGCCCAGAGCTGCCCACCTCCTCTCACAGGTCAGGCACATTATGCATTATAATGGTTTTCATTAGCAAATTTGTCAACATTTCTAAGCAGAAAACACAATAGATCAATGCAGCGTGTTTTAAAATGTACTTCAGCAAGTCTGGCATGAAGATTCTGGTGGTTTGGGGGTTTTTTTGTTTTGGTTTTGTTTTGTTTTTGTACTGGAGCCACATACAGGTTCTGGACATTCTACCACATGAGATGTATTTCAGCTTTATTGTTCTGTACAGGCCACAGCCATGAGCACACACAACAGAACCCAGAAAATTCACAGAATTGCTACCCAAGATGTTTTACACCACTGGTGAATTGTTTCTACCAGAAATAAAATGCCTTTTACAGCACCATTACGAACATCTCCACAAACATTCAGCAGCAGCAGTAGAAACCTGGGTTTGAGGAACTGAGAGCTGACTTAGAACTGGTGAACATTTGTTTGTTTGGGGCTTTTTCTGACCTGAAAACCCCTGGTTTCCATGATCTCCAGAAGTCACTGTTTGTGTTCAGAGCATCTAAAAATAACTTTTCCCTTGTCCCACGCAGCTCCCTGTATTGCAAACACTAAATTTAGCAGCCGTGAGCTCGTGTGGGGATGGAAAGGTGACACAAGCACAGTGACGCCAGCAGGACATATAGATCAGGGAGTATTTATAGACCAAAAAACCCAATAAACCCTTGCCAATATTGCCTGACTCGCGAGGGAAGGACAAACCTGAAATTTCTTTGTCTATGTGTTATTTTCACATATAAACTGAAATAAATTCTACCCCTGCACTACCCAATTACCATGGAAAATCCAAAATGCACTGCTGATACCATGGCTCTGCTGTATGAGAAATATTAAAAAGATCAGAAATAACAGAAATAAAACATCTACTTGACAGAACTCCCATTGCAAGGAGTGGTGTTGGTGATTGACACAGGGAATATTCACACAGCTCAATTTACAGCCAAAAAAATTACAAGAGAAAGAACTTCTAAATTAGGTATTTAAGCCTGCAGGTAAAAAGGTAAATATTCTATTCCCTCTTAGTGTCACCTTCCTCTGAGTCAATATTGATTCGAGCTTCCAATCACAACTGTATTGTTTCTATAAAATAAAGCCAGCTCTGGAGTTAATCACAACCAGGCTTTCAAAACCTGAAGAAGAAATGTTGTGAGCATTTCAAGCACCAAAAAATTCCATATTCCAAATTCCATAAAACCCAGTTTGTGCTGGGTTTCCAGCACTTAGTTATCCTTCATTTCCCAGCATGAACTGATGTGTAGCTTTACTGGGCACTCCCCAACAGCTTCCACGGATGCAAAGGCTCAATGTCATCTCCCAGGTTTCATTCACACAGCAGGACAGGGCCCTCAGTGTCCCCACCTTGTTCCCAGCTGTGTCACCCAGCAGAGGAGCTCCTGGGCTCCACCTGGGCAGACAGAGAACAAGATCCTGGGCAGAAAACCAAAACCAAAGTTGTTCTGCAGACCTTCAGTGGAGCACACGGCCAATGTCTGCTTTGTGACTGAAGCTGAACCACAATTAAGGGTGAGGTCTCAACCTCTCATGTGAGGTTTTGCTTTGGGTTTCACCACTGCAAGACACAAAAAGACGTGACAGAGGCGACTTCTCAGTGGTGGGGACTTTTGCTCAGGCAGAAACAGGATTTCTCCAAAGCACTAGAAGGCCAAATGCTCCTTTTCCTACACCCGTGTGAGGGAAGAGATGACATTTGAGATTTCTGGACTAAAGAAAGCAGAATTTACCTAAAGACAGACACTTAAAAAACTTCTGAGCTTTTCCTCCTCCCCACTCCATCCCCCAGAATCTTTTTTCAGTGAAGGATTTCCAGCCACCTGCAGCAGATCCTCATTTCATCTAAATCACCACAGTCCATACAAACATAACCTGAGCTAATCTAAATCACCACAGTCCATACAAACAAATAGGATTCTGAACTTGCTGACAAGTTCAGATCTGCCACAAAACTTACCCAGCTTTAAATCTTGTCCTGGAAAACTCAGGAATTATTTGGAAAATTGGTTAGATCAAGGTGTCTAACAGTGCTCCAGAAGTTTAAAATTCTGTGCAAAACAATTTCCAGTCATAAGCAGAGTTTGACAATGACCTATAGTGAGAAGAGTTCATTGGCTGAGTTACCTGAGAGATTGTCTCCCCTGCAGCTTTAAAATGTGGGATTTCTGTCCCTATACACTGTTAGTTGAATTACAGAGTCTTTAAATGTTGGGAATGACATGAAGGAAACAAAACTGATCAGATTTAGCACCCAGGGCAGCCCACAGGGCAGTGCCAGCTTTCACAACTGAGACAATGAACTTCTTCTAGAATTTTACTGTTTAAACTGCTCAGGGAGCTCTTGTGAGTCTCTGTCTGCTCTTAATCAAATATAAGTTTTACTGGCTCATTACTGGCAATTAGGAAAGATTTGCCTTTAAAAATTTATTGAATGCTCATGGAGAAAAATACAATATTGGTTAGATGTCAGACTCTCAAATAAACTCAGAGAATGCATAAACAAGAGTAAATATTCAAGTTTTCCATCAGCTGTGTGAGATCACCAGAGCCTCTACACTTTGCTTATCACTGAGGAAGCATTTTCTTCAACCCACAGGTTCAGGGCTCTTACCTCAACTCCTTTCTGTAGGAACCAAGGAGCACACGGGGGACTCAGGGGGGTTCCCCTGAACTGCTGGAGTCATCATCACCTTTTAAAATCAACCTCTAATCAAACCTCACCTAGAAACATGGAATCATGGAATCATGGAATGCTTTGGATTGAGAAGGACCTCAGAGCCCATCCAGCCCCACCCCAGCCATGGCAGGGACACCTCCCACTGTCCCAGGCTGCTCCAGCCCCAATGTCCAACCTGGCCTTGGGCACTGCCAGGGATCCAGGGGCAGCCCCAGCTGCTCTGGGCACCCTGTGCCAGGGCCTGCCCACCCTGCCAGGGAACAATTCCTGCCCAATATCCCATCCAGCCCTGCCCTCTGGCACTGGGAGCCATTCCCTGTGTCCTGTGCCCCTTTGCAGGCTCCATAGGAATCCCTCAGCCTGCCTGGCAGAGTGTGTTTTTCTGATCACAGCTGCCTTATTCCCCTGTCCTAATACAAAACACCTTCTTTAAAATACCTATAACCCTAAAATCCTTAAAGGCAGATTTTCTTCTTCCCTGTTCCCCTGAACAAGCTTCACTGTACCATTCACAGCATGGTTGCATTTTCCAATGGTGGTTCTTCCATGGAGGGATTTTGTTGCTGTTTGGTTTGTTTTGGTTTAAAAAAACAAAAACAACCCAAGCCCAGTTATGGTTAGGACTAAATATCATTAAGCTGGTCTTGTTTCTGGCATTTAAAGTTAACATGAAGTATGGCACATTGTATCTGAAGAACCCTCAATGTTCACAACTCACACTTTTAACACACAAATTCTCAAACTCACATAGAATTATTTTATTTACACATCACCTAAAATGCATCTTTGGCATTTTAGACTGGATTTTATTGCTGTATAACATACAGTGACAGAGACAGCTGGCCAATTAGTTCCCAGATAACTGGAGGAAAAAACTTCCCTTTTTTTTTTCCCACCCAAAATTCTTTTTTCTCCCCCTTCCCTCTCCAGTCCATGATTTTTAGAAGTCCTGTTAAAAGGAATAACTCAGGAACTTTCTGAGAATCCATTTTCCATGGTGGAAAAAAAAAGAACCCACCCTATTTTTAAAAATCAGATTTGAAAAAAGATAACCTAGAAGTGTATTTGTGGACATCACTTTTCTCTGTACAATTCTTCAGGTTCAAGAAAACTTCCAAGCAGAAGTTAAGCTCAGAACAAGGAGCAGCACAGCAGATAGCTAAGGACATGACCACGCTTCCTGGCAGGAATTAGAAGCAGCATTCTAACATTTGAAGCCTCAATCAGTGGGTTTATTGACTTTTTGTGGCTTTTATTATCTGCCTTTTCACTGACAGATAAATGAAATTAAAGGCTTATTTTATCTTGAAGTAGAATAAAAACAATTTAGGGCTTATCAGAAATCTTGGGTTTCAGCCATCAAGTATTCTCTGAATTAGATGCTGACAGGATGGTGTGAGTATTACTTATCATCTTTATACTTTTTAAAGTTAACTCTTTCTACAAAAATAATGTCATAAGCCAAACAACTGAAACAAAATAATAAAAAATTAAAAATCCAAGCTCCCTATATATATATATGTTTAATCTGCATACACATCCTCAAATCCTCGCTGGAAAAAGTAATTAAATCTTCCTAACTTAGAAAAGCAGTGCCAGCAATGTTGATGAACACCTGTGCAGATGTGCAGTTCTTGTTCATAAGGGCCATTTCCAAAATCAAATCCATGCCCTGGGCTGAACCAAGGAGTTTCTTTCCTTTATCCAACATCATCACCCTCCCAATATTAGTAACAAGTCATGTAAAGATTCCTGGCAACATTAAAGGGCTTCTCAAGAGCAGCCCACAATTTATAAGAGCATTAAGCTGATCTTTAGAGTGTTTGTGGAGAGCAAATGCAAATGGGGCTGTTGCTAATGTCCCATATTTCAGCTGGCAGCCCCAGCCAGTGAATTTCCTGTGCAACACAAACGCTCTGCGCTAATGAAAATGAGGCGAAGGAAACTCATAAGTCTCTTGTTTGTGTTCAAGCACGAAACCAACTCTCAGCATTTGCAAAACCCCCAGAAGCACAGCTGCTAAGATGTATTTATTATCAAGGAGTGCTATTTGTTCCATAATTTAGCACTGAAGCTGCATTTCTAAGGGCAAACCCCGTTTTGTGAGTGGTTGGCTCCTCTGCCGCAGCTCCCTCTGAAAGGGAATCTGTTTCTCTGAAGTGTCACATCCCACAGCACAGTTGGGATGAAAACCTTCCTGGCATTCTTAGAAAAAACAGAAAAAGCAAAGAAAGGGGTGAAAATCCCTACTAAAAGGTTCCTTACCTACATAAAAAAAATAATATACATGGCCTGAAAAGCCTTATGTGTCTATAGAAATCCCTCTGTACAACTCCAGCCCTCCTCAGGTACACCTGGAGCTCAAGGAAAACACTTTCTAATATTGCAACATCAATGTGGAAAATTGTCCAGGGCTGAACAAAGTGGGCTGTGAAGGGTAAGGAGTCAACTTCCCCCAAATCCACAGCAGTGGGGAAAGCTGCTTACCTTGACTGTTTTGAGGGTTTTGCTGTTTTCTCAATTCTCTTTCAAGCAATGCCTGCTCCGTTGAGCAGTAGCTGGAAATTGAAAAAGTACACAAGAAATAATCTCCTGTGTGTGTGAGCACCCAGCCCTGGCTGCTGTGTGTCCCCCCACATTCCCTGGGACTCATCCTCAGTGGCTTTGTACAGGCTTGAAATAGCAGAAGCAATATTGTCCTCCAAACCAATTTTAGCTTCAAAATTTTCCAGTTTCCCGGCTACTCTCTGCCTAATCTGCACCCTGTGTCAAGCTGGTGATTCAGTTCATACCTCCCAGAGAGAAAACCCTGCTGTGGAATCAGGAATGGATATGCATTTCTAAGGAGTTTATATTCAGAAGGAAAAAAAGTCATCCTTTAAGCCATCCTTTGATCAATTTATTCTCCAAGCACTCTGAGTAAATTTATCTGACCTTCCTGTTAATTTTGTCAAACAATATTTTCGTCTGACAATGGTTTTGCTCTTCTGATTATTTCATCCTCTGGAGTCAAATCTTGTGATCTTCCTGCAGAAGAATCTCATATGGGATTCCAAGAGTGTTTGTCCCTACAAGCATTCCAAAATTCTACTTAAAATAAAAGGAGAAGCTGCACCACAAACATTACCATAGAAACAAAGTGCCACAGACAGAGTTATTAGTGAGAATGAAAAAAAAAGCTAATTCATAAAGATAATTCCATTTTCAGTCTGTAACAGACACAATTCTAATAGAATAGGAACAGATTTTAATAAACACTGAACAAACCATCAAAATAATATTACTGTGTCCTTTATTTAAACAGGGGCCACCATAATTGAGATGAAGCTCAAATAAAGAGCCTGACTCTGCAAGCCTCATAGACATTCAGGAACACCCTCCTGCTTGAATTTGTCACATCTTTTCATATCAGGCCTGATCTCCCTCTGCCCAAGCAGCCCCCCATTGTCTCCATGGCATCCTCTCCACTCACTGCAAATAAAAATGTGATCCCAATAAGTCACCAGGACTAGGAGCAGCAGACCTTATCTAGAAGCTATTTCTCAGCAAGGCAGCACTGTGCTCTCTTTGTTTTAATCTCCCTTGGTATATTAGAAAATATCCTGCTTTCCTCAAGGAGGAGAAACAACTCCTACCCCATAATAGTCTCAGGTGCAGAAACATCTAAATTAAGGGAGCAGTGATGAAGCTCTGTCCTCCCTCCTGCAGCTGCTCCCATCTGCGGCTTCAGAGAAACAACAGCTCAAAGGCAGAACTGTGAGCAAGACCCAGACTAAATTCTGCTCTTGTTTCAGATTGTGCTCTGCCTTGAACATCTTCAGGATGCCATAAATTCATCCTAATAATCACCTCGCCCCCAAGCCTTGCTGCAAATTCCAGGAGGCTTCACAGTGCTCTCTGCAGAGGCTTTACTTCATTTCTTCAGCATCCTGCTGTTGACCTTGATGTTCATGTGCTCATAACTGATTTCCAAACCCATCAAATGATGATTTCTTTCTTGTAACTGGGCCTTCAACACTTGAATTTCCAAACCAAATTACTATCTTGGTGTGACTAGGATAACATTTAAAAATCAGAACCAAACAAATCCACAACAGAGAAATGTTCTCCATTTACTTCTACTTGTGATGACAAAGTCAATTTTAATTTGGGAATGAACACTTGAAAGACTCTTTAATGGGCCAGAAAGTTCAACTGTGGATTGCATTTCTCTGAATGCATTAGATACATACATATATAATAGATATATAATATAGATTTACCACATCCTAAATATTTAATTACTTCAAATCATTGGCAAAAAACATTAAATTTCTTAGTAACAGCAGAACTAAAATAGCTCTCTGATTTAACAGCACTGGTGGACAAATCTTTCTGTTCTCATCCACTGTTGAACAAGTGTATTCATTCTCCAGTTTTATCATTGGATAAAGGAAAATAACGCAGCCAAGGAAAAAGAGCAGTATGCACTATTTCCTACTTTTAGGAAGGTAATTCTTCAATCTTGAACACTTCAAATTAGCATTTGTACTTAAGTATTTTACTCTTGGAGTTTCTTTTCAAATAATACTTGTTTGGTACAAGCAAGTTTCAAAGGAAGGGCAAAATGAAGACCTGTTCATAAAGGTTCCAGTTTTGTCCCACAGCTGCCACCATAACATGTAATCCTTCAGACACTGTCATTTCAAGGTGCTCATAAATATGAACAGAGAGAGCCAAAACCCTTTTAGCCTATTTTTTTTTTCTTTTGACATATCCAAGAAACAAACAAAGCTAAATGTAGACAGAGGAGAAGCTTTTGATTTTTTCCTCCCCCACTGGCCCTTGGTTTGATCATTGTTGCAGCAAAAGACAGCATCCTGTAAAGCACATTTTCCTGTTGGGAGCCTGCAAGTTCAGGACTTTTTAGAAAAAGAGAGGCAACTGAGGCCCTGATTATTCAAAGCTTTCTCCAGACTGGCTCTTTTAGTACCTCTTGCTATGTGAAGTTATAAACAGAGATGAGTTCCCCAAACCCTTTATTGTAGCAGCACTTCCACAGTGATTTAAAAATAGAATAAAAATAAAAATCACAAAAGTTCCCAAGTAAAACACAGATGTGTGATACCCAAATTCTTGTATAGCCTTGAAGTGCCTGGGAATGAAATTTTTATCGCTCTCCATAAGATCTTGTTTAACATTGCTGCTTTCTGCAGAGGACCCAATTAGATCTTCCACTCCTGCTGAGAGCTCAGCAATGGAAACCTCAAGGGCTGGGACAGAGAAGTGCCCTGCCCAGACCCTGCTGGCATTGCCCAGAGATCTACCTCATCATCATCATCTCTCTAAAACTGAGACAGAAAAAACATCATGTAGGAAACAATCAGAGCAGGACAAAGTGATGTTTTTGTGATGAAACCTGTATTCGTGCTGTAGATGTGGGAGGCACCACTGATAATGATGGGATGTTTTCTTTTCCCCCATAGCTATGCATATTCATATATTTAAAATCTGAGCACACTGAGGAACAAATGAGTGGTTAAAGAGGATCAGTGTTCATTGAGCAGGAACAGTTTGAGATCTTTGGGCAGGGCTGGATTGCAGCAGCCAGACTGCAGGACCTCTGACCCAGCAAGAGCTCCTTGACGTTCTGATTTGGGATGGGATTCCAGCAGGGCTCCCAGGATGTTCCATCTTCTGGGTTAAACCCATCCAGCCCTGACAGACAGCCCCTGTCCCCTGTGTCCCCTCCCCACCCTGGGGTGGCACAGCAGGACTGGCACCGCCCCAGGGGGACACCTTGGAGACCAAAACCAAACCAGCTCTGGGGGAAAAAATATCAATGTCAATATCCATATCCATATCAATGTTGATACCAATATCAACATCAATACCAATATCAATATCAATATCAATATCTGTCAATATCTATACCAATATCAATACCAATATCAATATCTGGCCTGCTCTTCACAGCCTGGGGTGTCCCCAGCACAGGCTGCAGTCCCCCTGAGCTCAGCAGTTCAGGGAGCACAGCTTTCCTCATTCCTGCCAAAAAAGGAAAGCAGGGGAGTGAACATGAAAAAATCCAATTTCTGATTCCTTACCGTGCTGCCAGGGAATTCTTAATGGCTAAATGCTGAGTTTGTCTCTGTGCCACAGTGCTCTCCCCACACTCACCTCCCTTTAAAAAGCTGGAAAACACAATTATATTACTATTTCTTAAGACTTTAAGTCATAGAAGAAAACTCACATCAAAGTTTCACAAATCCATAAGATATTTTGAACAGAACCCTCAGATTTTATCTTCTTCCTTCTCATTTATGTTGTCAGATGTAGTATGGCATTAAGCTTAAAAGGCAAACAGCACAGAAAGCAAGAAAAGCAATTAAATTTTGTGTGTTTACAAGTGCAAGTGTGCTGTAAATAACCATGTCAAGTATATCTTGCCATGGATAGGTGGGATCTGAATATTGAGAACTAACTGGAAGAAATGGCAATCAGCAACAGACTGCACAGGGCAGAGCTGGAATGAGGTAAAAGTAGATTTAGCCAAGCTGGGGGATGCAGAAAAATAATAAAAAAGAGAAAGACAACAAAAAGTTAAGAAACACTGATCAGATGGACTGAGGAAGGTAGAGGGTGATGGGACAGGAGGTCACAATTCTGTGTTTTTCCTGCTGCTCAGTGATGAAGATCATGATACCTCACCAGTCTCCACCACCCCAGCAGTGGGAATGTCAGGATGTAAATATGTTCAAATGTCAGGATGTAAATATGTACACACATCAGTGTGTAATCCTGACAGGATTCCTGTGAAACCCTCCAGGAGAAGTCCCAGCATACTTGAATCCAATCTTTCTGTCATTTCCATTCCTCTTTCCCTTTGGAGGAGAGAGCATCTGATCAGGGATGAGAGTGGCCTCTTAAAGGGTAAGGAAAATATAAAGTTATATGAAATAACCAGTGCCAAAAGGAGCCAGACTGCAAGTTCTGTACTGTTAGTCTGGCTTGGCATTTAGAGATAATACAATAACACAAACTGCAGCATTCATTGCTAAATGTTTTGTCAGTAGACTCATTTAAAATGATCACATTTTACTTTTTTTTTTTTTAATACTCATAAAGGCTCTCATAGCATAAAAAACCCTTCCAGTTCTACTCAAATCTTACATTGCCTGATAAAAAAATCCCACCACAAGAGAGCTGGCCATAGCTCATTCTCTAATCATTGCCTGGCAGTGAGAGTTGTGAGGAATCAATTATAATCACTGTTAAATAAGGGGTCACCATCAATATGCTTGGAACCTTGACAGAAATGTGTTAAGAGCTCAGTTGTTAAATACAATTTCATAAGGATATCTTTCCCATGATCTGTATAAATGTGGGAAGCTGAAGGGGGAAGGAAAATAATTGCTGTATGAAAGTGTAAAATGATGAATAAAAATTAGGTTTTATTAATAATACCCAACATGGCCTCATCCCTGCAATTAAGGTATTATCCACAAATGAAGAGGGAAGAGCATTGGAAGTTTTGCAGTCAATCTGATGAGGCTGCAAATACAAATAATACAGCAATTTTGGGGTCCAGCATAAACACCAAAGAGTGTTTAAAGCATCACACAGCTTTGGCTCATTCAGCTTCATGGGCAAATGTCCATTTGGCCATTTAAACTTGAGCTTTTATTTTTAATGTTTCATTAAAATAGAGACTGGTTTTACCCTCTAATTGCACACAAATATCAACTGCTGCTGAATAAAAAGGGCAGCTGAAAAGTACAAAACAATTTTGTCCTTTTTTCTCTCTCACCCTCCCTCCTCACCCTCTCGTGTTACATTTGCTGTTCAGTGTCCTCACAGACATCAGGCTCTAATCTCCTCCCCTCTGGAATACTCACCCTGAAATCCATATGATTTCACTGGTAAATTCTGGTTTACAAGTGGTTTAATCCTACTGTTTACAAAGCCCTTAAGAAAAGGCCATTTGAAAATAATTCTACAATACTAAAACCTGTGCCAGGTGCCAACAGTACCATCACTAGGAAAAGAAATCAGGTTATTTCGATACTCATCTTAGATTTTTGCAGATATTCTATTAGAAAGTTGAAGTCTTGAACCTGTCTGCATCCAAGATTGCACCTTCAGAAGAAAACCACAAAAAACAAGGAATTCTAAAGAAATGAAACCCAGGGGCTTTATTTCACTTCAAATTCTTGTCCACCATACTGTGTGAAGTGTTGGCAGGTTTTGGGGCTTTGGGGGCTTGGTTTTAGTTTTCCAACTACGTATACAGATTATGAACTGAGGCAGTAGCAAAAGAAGAAGTGTCATATTTTAAGGAACAGGGATTCCCTGTATATCTGTATGGACAGCTGACCCACAGGTACCATCAGAAAGCCTGGATCATAAGGGTGGGTTCTTTTTCTGCCACCTCAGTAAATATTTTTCTTCCCTCCATGGCCCAGGACATCCACTCAGAGCGTTTCCCCCTCCTGGTGTTACACTGATGCTCACACACGCAGCTCCTGCTCAAACTCAGCTCCTCGCTTTTTCAAGGCATTCTCTGAAGAGAAATCCCACTTCAGAACAGCCTAAAGGTACTTCCTCATACCCTTAAACGACAGAAATACTTCCCTCAGCTCTGCCACTCCCCTCCCACGTACATTCTTGATGTCTTGAGCTACAATTTCATTTATAGAAGAGCCCACCCTCCAAAGCTGGCAATTTAATTGTGAATAGCAGCACCAAAGGTCTCAGAGAAAAGGGGCTGAGCCAGCAGAGGCTGTCCTGCTCTTTGAATTCTGCCTTATGAACAAGCAGGGTGTGGAAGCACTAATTCACACAAACTCCTCCTGCACAAGGAGCAGCAGAACAGATCTGTGCTGGCTGTGCTGGGAGGATGGAGCTGTCTGGGTTTGTTCTGCACAGGAACGCTGCAGCCTGGCTGTGTGAGAGCCACTGGGGAAATGTTCCGAGCACCAAGGGGCAGGGAGGGAAGAGGCAGGGGAAAGGTGCCACCAGAGCCA
The DNA here is from genome assembly GCF_049639895.1 of Pseudopodoces humilis. NCBI lineage: Eukaryota > Metazoa > Chordata > Aves > Passeriformes > Paridae > Pseudopodoces > Pseudopodoces humilis. The sequence continues at coordinate 19,580,431 of NC_142213.1, read as the reverse complement.
CACCTAAAGCACTAGTGCTTGGTTTCTTCGGATTTCTTTCCAGCCATCTGTAGCTCATCTCTACAGACAAGAATTGTCTCATCTGCCCTTGATGAGACATAAATTAAGACACGCTGCAAACCCACGTTCTATTTAAACAATGGCAGAGATTCCCATTCCAAAGGACATTCCAAAGCCATTCTCCCTTACAAAACATTAGCATATGCCTCTTAAGTGCTCCTGAAATAAAATTTGTATCACCACAGTCACGTGGCGTTACTCTGCCTGCTAAAGCTGCTCTCAGCTGCCTCCCAGTTAGGGCTCGAACCAGAATTTCCTTGCTGCAAATGTCTTCTCTCTAGGGTAGATAATTTTACTTCTCACTCCTCCCAAAAATTATAAGAAAATCTAAAAACATCCTCCACTCCTGTTTGTTTTGTGAGAATCTCTCTTACACCAGCCCTCCTTCCAAACAGGAAAGCAGCATAAATTCCATAAACAGAGAGGAACAAAAGTCCCGGGTTCTTCTCAATAAAGAAAAGGTTTGATTTTCCATGGACCTGAAAAACAGTATTATTTTTAGCATGCTTATTAAAAGCAGTGAATTAGCAGAACTAAAATGAAGGAATTATGTGCACATTATAATTTTTTGTTTACAAGCCCTAATTAATACCAGTAAATTTTGACAAGTTATTGTCTCAGCTTGCACAGCTCCTGACCTTGGCCCTGCAATGTCAGAACAACCATCCCCAGAAGAATGTGAGCTTTTGTATTTGTCTTTAAATTACCCAGTGTTTCACCTTCCCAGGATACAGCTGGCTTGATTAAATAAAGGTATTCATATTCATAATATTACTTTAAGAGACAGGGATAATCCAAACCATTTCTGTACTTTCAGACCAGTCTCTATTCTACTGAAATTCCAATAATAGCTCATGTGGGCTTAAATTAAACTTCTATTTCCCCATCAGCTCTTTAGGAGAGATTCTGTTTCAATACATTGCAGAATTATGCACCTATAATTAGTTTAAATCTTAAATAAATAGACTTAATTTCAGAGTCTCAAAAGCAAGCAAGAGCACATTATTTACCACACTGTTCAGCAATAAATGGAAATAAGCTCAGATTCTGGTTACTGATTTAGGATTCTGACAATTCCATTAAAAAAAAATAAAAATAAAAGGATATTCACTTAAAATAGGCAATTTCCCTTGGGTTTTTTTATGCCAAACATCAATATGGAGTGGACCTGCTACAAAAAATCAAGCAGAGATCCCCCTGAATTTAGGTTTAATCACACTTAAGTGGCTGAAGAAGAGCCTTGCTATTTAAATGTGATAAAATGGAGGGGAACAAGAGGGAAGGAGCAGGTGATAAGCACAGAATTAGTTAGACAGCATCCATTTGGGAACAGAAAATCATACTTCTTTAGAAACAGATTGATTTTGTGTTGCAGATTCAACCCGGTTGGGGGAGCTGTGCAGGGTCAGTAAATAAACAGGAACCCTTCGTTGGGAGGAAAAGACATGGAGCCTTAAGAGCTCAGGACATGAGAAGTGTTCTCCTTTATCTACCACACCCCCTGGACTTCTGCACATCCACATAAAACTCCTGCATTTCCTGAGCTGCTCCACTGGCAGGGCTCTGCCCATATTGATCAGGGATAAAACTTTGCAAGGACAGCCAGCAGAATTCAGCAAACATAAATCAGACCAGCAGGTCTCCTTCTGATCCAGTGGAAAGATTCCTACTGAGCTCATTTTGCCGCTAACGAGGGCCCGTGTCAGCCAGACAATGCCTTGATTTCATGCTCATATAATGAATAAACACATCAGATTTGTGGGGCAGAGCTGCTGCCTCAGCACACCTTTCCCATACCAGAAGCTGAGGTGATAAATTTCCCTTCAGACAGGGTTTTTCCTCGGTTGCCATTGTGTGAAAACGATTCCACCAACATCTGCAATATTGAATTGTCATCATGTTGATCCATAAAGTCCCTGGAATACCAAGGTTCAATTTCAGACATATCAGCACAACAAGTTAAAGAGTTTATTCCAAGCTAGACTGGTGGGCAGGGCATGGTTTTGAGGACACTGCAAACAGTAGAATGAAGGTCTCAGAGATGCTGGATTGTTCCAAAGTGAATGTTCCCAATGAGCAGTTCTCCTCAGGAGCACACACAGAACAAATCCAGAACAGGGCAAGACTCTACCACACTTCCTGAGGGTCCACTCAGACACACTCACAGCTCTTCCTTTAATGATAATGACCTCAACTCACACTTATTTCACAAAAAATAAGAAAAAAAAAAAATTAAGCAAGGCACCAGATAGAACAAATAACTGCTCAGCTTGCTGGAAACTCAAATGTCCAGACCTCTGCCTTGTCTAATCTGGCCTCACTATCTTTCTGTTGAACAATTTTGTTTTCATTCTTATCCTTTTAGTCCAGATGGATTGCAGGCTTGGCTAACAACATAAACCTGGTTAATCAACTTTCATGCCATATTTATGTTGCAACAGGGAGGTTTTACTGCAGTCTGCAGTTTACCAATGCATACTGTGGAACACAGCCAGTGCTTTATGTACCCTTCAAATTGCAAGCTGCAGTCAGCTTTGCCATCAGTGACCCCAAATCTGCTACTGACAACCAGCTCTTGTCTTTGCTGAATACAGATTCAGTTAAATTTAATTTAAGAAAAAAATAAAAAAAATAAAAAATATAAGAAAATAAAACAAACAACCAAGCCAAACAAACAAAAAACTCAACCCCATCCCTCCAGTAATTATTTCACTTATGAAAATTATGAATTTTCAAGCCTACCTATTTTCTTGGGACACAGAAACAAGTTAGAAGTCAAGAAACATGTATTTCCTAATTCGTTTTGCCATCACTACCCCATCCTTACAGCAAGTTTTTGGCCAAATAAAGAACTCTCTTTTACAGAAGCTGCAGCATAGCTGTGACTCTGTTTGTCATGTTTTGATGGTGCTGCTTTGCTTTTACTAGAGTTATTTTCCCCAGGAAGCTGAAGGGTTTGCAAGGCAAAAAAAAAAACCCTGTCAAAACCTGCTCTGTCAAATCCTGTGTTTCTTAAATCACTTGTGGACATTTATGGCAGCAAGGAACTTGGTAATTAAAACTCCCATTCTATGGCTGTTCAGAAGAGTCAAGGCTCTGATACAAATGACAATTAACTGCCCATATTTGAAGCACACCAATTACACAGAGCTGGCAATTAACATTATTACTCATAAATTATAATGGGGAATGTTTTGCCTAACATGAGCAAGGAGGAGAAGGGGGAATTACTCATGTTCCAGTTTTGCTGCTCCCCCACAGCCAGGCCTTGGCACCAGCCCAGTTCCCCCACACCCCAAAATCCAGTGGGATTTGACCAATTCAATCCAATCACGTTTGCCCTCAATGGCTCTTTTCACCCACACATGAAACCTGGACAACACCAACCTCTCCTAAATGGTGTTTGGAGTTAGTTTTCCTTCTGTTTTTTATTTTTGACAGGATTTTTCATGTGGTTTAACATGGTTTCGTGTTTGTTTTTCTTTTTTTTTCTTTTTTTACAATGCAGCTTAGCATAAATCAAGTTCCTATGGAGATTCTATGTGGTATATAGCTTTGATGGTATTTAGATTAATAACAGTATAATATTGGAAGGTTTAATGCAATACAAGGTTATTTATCATAAACCAAATGTAATTTATTTCATTAGTTTGAAATACAGAGGCAATTGATACGTGCCACCATAGGCACTGCAGATTTTTCTTCCAGGAAAAAGCATTCTGCCATTCCCAATGATAAAAAATGAAACTTGCATCCTATTTGTAGTTTTAAAATAGTTATAGCATGGGAGACTATACATTCATAATCAGGACTAAATATTATTTGCAGGTGTCCTGGATTAATTTGATTTTAAGAAAAATGGTAAGGGCACAAAACCCCGACAAATTTGGGGTGGTGGCATCATCTGAATTGCCTGAAAGTTTGGAAATTCCAGTGGTCTCCAGCAGCAGGGTTTTAGCAGAGAGCAGACAATTAAAATGTACTTTTAGTCACATGGTTCTGAACCATGGGAGAGAGTGACACACTTTTATCTACAAATTGTTTAAATTCCTTTCTACAGTAGCAGTTCCTGAAATTTAATTTTCCAATTCCTTTCCTTCTTCCATCAATTTTTTATGTTGCACTTTTTAAAGCCAGCCAAGGCCAGGTCAGTGTCTCACTAGCTAATACGAAATTTAGAATATTTTAATGTCACAACAAATTTTGGCCTTTCAGATTTCAAAGATGCACCCATTTATACCAAACCAGTCATTTTCATAGCTGGATTACTTTTATTGTATTATGTTATGTTTCAGTTTATACCTTTAAAGTACTATTCATTTCTTTATAAAGCATTTTTAAAAAAATAATTGAAAAATATGTTTCTTAGAGTTACAGTCCAGTCTAAGTAAGAAACCCGGCTGCTGCTGGTTTCTCCTTGGTGCAGGTTCTCAGGCTGACACACTGTTCAGAACTGCTACAATTTTTAAGGAAATTTGCAGCCATTTTGGGACAGTAATAGAATGTCTAAACCTTCTTACATAAGCAATAATGCTGGAAAGCTTGAAAAGAATGAAAGCAGTGTTGATTTAACCAAGGAGAAAGTTCTGCTTTGCAGAATCCTGTGCTGAGCCCAGAGGTGATTTGTTCAGGACACACAGCCCAGGACACTGGGACTGAGCTGTGGGCACAGCCCTGCTCCCCTCTTTATCTGGGACTCAGGGAAAGGGAGACATCCTCATCACAGCCAGGGAAATCTCCACTTCAGCATGTTTGTGTGATTAGTTCAGGACCAAAACAAGAACATTAAATATGCATTTATTGCTAAAACAAAAGGTGCTTTTATCAGAGTTTAAGCGATGATTCCATCTCCCATGTGATGGGACACCACATCCACACAGAGCAGGGCCTCTGTCCCAGGGTATGAAGCCACACCAGTTCAGCCTCTACCAGGAGCAAGATTATTAAATATTATCCTATTAGATAATCCCTTATCTTCCCTGCCCTTCCACACTGTCCTGCTCTGCTGTATTGCTTCTTTCTTCCCTCACTGGTGTTCCACCCTTCTTGTGTCCCTCTCCTTAAAAACACACACACAAAAAAAATCTCTCTTTCTTAATTGCAAACATGCTATTTCCACATCATTTCATACTTCCACTTCATATCCAGCCTGAGCATTTCCATTCTCCTTTCGGCTTTGGCTGAGACAGTCAGCTCCTTGCACCAAAAAACCTGAATTTGGGCAAACCCAGCCCAAGACTCATCTCAGGGACAACCTAAATGTTATCAGTGCACCCTTAGTAAACTTAGCAGCATAATTGTGGTTTAGCAAGGATTCACCTTCAACTTCAAAAATCATCTCCTTGCATTCATCTCAGCCTTGTTTGTGAAAGTGAAAAAATCTACTACATTCTCTTTTTGGGAGCTGCTTAGTGTTCTGCTGTGGGAAGCAGGTGAGACATTTCCAGTTCCAGACCAGCAATATTTCCAAAACCAGGATCTGCAGAATTGTTCAGCTTTTAATACAGAAGCATCCTTACTGTCAGTTTTCATTTTTTACTGATCCATAAATCTTAAGAAATCCTGTCAGAAATAGTAGAAGGCACTGCCTTGCAAACCCCTGTTCTCTTATGCTCCAACATCCTCATTTCCACAACTGCCTAATGGCATCATTTCATACCAAATTCTTTATACCCTTCCTCTAGTAAGGATTCTCTGCTCCTCTATAAATGGAAGTCCTGGATTTAACCAATATTGAAGAGAAAATGTTCCCCCATGGCTTGGTAAGGAATGAGAAGCACTGGTTTAAAGTTTCAGCAGATTTTCAGCCATGAAGAATCTCAAATGGCAGGACAGAAACCCAAAAACTGCAGCTACAAGTCTTAGTGCAATCGGCAGTCTTTATTCTGCTAAAAATCTTTTCTGGAATTGAACCAATAAGATCTATCTTCAGTATTGTGTATATTTTAAACTCTCATTGCTTTGGTCTTTTGTTTGATATTTTTATTAGTTCTGCTGAGACATTTTTATAATAATGAATATAATATAATATAATATAATATAATATAATATAATATAATATAATATAATATAATATAATATAATATAATAAATATAATAAAATATGCTTTGTGTACCTGGTTGGGAAAGGAGAAGTACAGAACTTCCCAAATCACATGTATATCTATGGAACTCTTGATTTTGTAGCACAAAAAAATAGAATAAAAACCCCAAACTGTAAATTTACCAGGGTTTCTCCAGTGATCCTCACTCAGCCTTGCACCACATAACTGGAATCATGAACAAATTAAAACTTTAACTGATATGCCCAGGCTCCATCACAAACACCCAGATCCACAGTATTAGGAGTATTAGGAGTTTTCTCCTCCTCCTGTCTGATCAAAAGGATCAATCCAACAAATCAGCCATACAAGGGAGAAACCTGAGCTTTTCAAACTCTGGTTCTTGGAGCAACATTATATTAATTGAGACAACACTACAGATACAGATTCCTTAAAATATCCTCTGTGAGTCTACATGCAAAAATCTCCCCTGAAATCACAGGAATTCTGCTATGGCTTCAGACCAGCCTGAGGGTTGAACTTTTTAATGGCAGAAAAATACTACAGGAGAATAAAAGAAAATGTGATTTGTTTCATCTGAACAGCAAACCCACAGCTCCTGCACATCTGGGTTGAGTTTGATGCACAGGCAGATCCTGAGATTTGGAGTAGCAGCTCATGTTATAAGAGAATTAGGACCAGAAAAAAATAATAGTACTCCCTAGTGCTTAGGACTAAGCACAACATTCTGGGTGTTTCATAAGGCAGGGGAATTCATAATTAAACATCTCATAAGTAGGAGTATTAGCTGCTTTAGAGGAAATGGGCTGCCATGGGAATCAACAAAGAACATCAACAGAAGATGCCGAGATGCCTCTTAAATCCCCTGCCCATCCAAAAGCTAAATAATTTATTGGTGATGCAACAGAGTTTAAAAAAAAAAAAAGCTTAAAAAAAGACTCAGAAGTTTGCCAGACTGTATTTGCCAAGTACCAGTAATAATAATGAAAGTATTGATTCTCTTTTATTAATAACTCAGGATAAGGGCAGAGTGCAGAATATTCATCTCAGCTTCCAACAAGCACCAGCTCTAGGCAGAATGCACTGGACCCTTTGTGAGTAGTTCTCAGGTTTTGATGTTGAATATTCTGCTGTTTTACTGATGGAAATATCCTCCTTTTTGTATCACATTTCTGACTGATCCACAAGCTTTTGCATAACACAAACCACTTGCAAATGGGTCAGACCAAAGCTGACACTGTCAGCTTTTCCTGTTATATGTCAATAGCCATAAGCCCAAGAGTTTCAGCTATTTACAACCACTTATTATCTAAAACAGTTTCAATAAAATTGATGTCTAAATCATTGATTTATTTAAAACAAATTTAGCTAAAACTGTTAAATCTAAGTTATTTTACCATGTTTTATAGTCCTTTCTTTGACATCAGTGTCACTGATAGGCTCCAACTATATGCTTAGTATTCTGAGACCAAAAGGTTTTTCATTTTAGCTGTCTCCTCCTCTTTATCTTGGGTCCATCTTTTTTGAGACCCTCACACAGCCCTTAGGAAATACTATATAAGGCCACAGCTGTTTTCAAATACAAACTCTGTGTTTTAGAACTCCAACATGTGGGGATGGGGAGGGTTTTCCTGACTTTTTCCTGCTCCTGCCCATCCATGGGTGTTGGTATTCCACAGCCATCCCAGCTCCAGCCCCTTTGGAGCACTCAGCACTTCCCTTACCTCTCCCTGACACAGATCACAGCTAGGCAGCCAGGATTTCTTTCACCCTTTTAGCCAACCAACTCAACTAGAAAAGAAAATCACACTCCAAACCTCTGCTTCATTGCAAAGTGATGAAACTTTCCAGAGGATTACAGCCCCAGAGCCCATAATGTCTTCCATTATTGCTGCTGGTATTTCATCAGATTGTTTTGCTCCTGGTAGGATGTACAATTCACAGCAGTGGGACTGCTTTGAATGAGGCATCTATTCATAGCTGCAGGGTCTCCACAAAGCCAGTGGTCACCTTTAGTCCTTTCTATGTCCTGGGTTTTTATTATCTATCTGTCTAGCTAACAAGAAGGGAAAAATTAAATTGGGAAAGGAGTAAAACCCAATGTTTTAGGATTTTAAGCCACCATTAAATAACAGAAATGAGGAGTCAATCTTCCATTTAAGTGGAAAGTCTCCTGTTCCATACTCTCACTTTTGAACCTGTCCCTAAAGCACGGCTTTCTCTCCTCAGCATCAGACACAGCTGATTACATATCAAAAGACACTTCCAAGGAGCCCAAAATTATGCCAGAATTTTTACAGCCCATCTCTTCTCAGTATTAAACACATGAATGTCATGGAGAGACCCACAGGTTTAAGATACTTGGTTTGAAAAAGTAAAAAAGAAAAAAACTGAGGTGGCCACACCTAAGTTGAGGAAAGAGCTGGTTAATTGAGACAGGAACAGGATGAACTTCTAAGAACTTACCTACAGCTATGGAGGGAATTGTCTCAGTGTTTGCCAGACAATAGTGATATTGAGGGGGGTGGGTTTTTGGGATTCAAGTGTTGTTGAAGGTTTCAGAGCTGTAGTAGCACATAATGCTGGCTTCTGTTTGTGACTCAAGAGAAAAACCCCAGTGTGGGTCAGAAGCAGCCTTGCCAAATGTCGGTGTTGATCATCACTCACCCCTCTGGCATGGGAGGAGAGCTCTCTAAACACATGGTGGCATGAGGCTGCAATTCAGACAGGAAAGCCCTCTCCTGGATTTTAAAGCCTGAAGACCACAGGGTGGTTCCTAACAAGCCACACATTCCATTTCCTGGGATGCACAGCCCACCTTGGACACCATGGATTTACAGCTGTGGACAGCCCTGGATTGCAGGGCCCTTTCAGAGAAACCAGAGAGCTCTGCACAACCCCTGAGTGCTCCTTCTCAGGAAGGAACTGAAATTTAGCACATTTAAATGCCTTGCAAAAAAGCCCCATAGCCTTCCTCCTAACCCTACCTCATGTGTCTTTACAAATGATGCTACAGCCAAAGGCTGTGCTGCACCCTGAGGTGCCTCCCTTCCCAAGGGGAGCAGGGCAGAGCAGAGCTTGCTTTTTAAACAGAATTTCATCCCAAACTCCTTCATTCCCAATGAGCAGCGATTTTCCAATCTGCTTTAAGTGGAGTGTCCCTGTTCTAGACATTGCACACTCAGGCTATGAATGATTGCTTAACAGTTTTCTTTCACCTCCCTGTTTAGGAGATGCAGCAGTGGGGGAAGGCAAAGAAATCCTGCTTTCATTAGAATAAAATTTTTTAAAGTTGTATCAAGGTTCACCAACATAAATTTAATGTTACAAATATTTTTCACATGGGTCTGTCCCCTGCTCATTCCTATTCTCACCTCAGTTAAAAATCAAAAGCAGGCAGAGGGCCAAAGGGCTTTAAACCCCAAGTTTTACTGTCACATGGCATTAGTTCTTGTACCTCTATAAGAAAAAACAGAGAGAATATTTTTTCAGAATACAGCATTCTCTCATTTATTTTTTCCTTAGCTGAACAGCTTCCATGGACAAGGTGCCTTAAAATAGGTACTTTAAGAAAGATGCATCTTGTTTTGTGTTTGTGGCTCCATAAATGAGCACAGATTTTCTTTTACCCTGACTGTTAATGGCCAGGGTAGGGCTGATAACAATAAATACACAGAGATGCTCAGCAAGGCAGCAATGACATTAAGAATTTCTATATGTGGAAAAAGGTCATAAAAAGTCCCAATACCAGAACTATAAAGTATGGACTTAATTTGCTTCAAAGGGACATGTCTAAATAAAGCCTAATACGTTCTAACTCTGTAGAGATTCTAAAATACTTGGAATCTCTGATCAGTAAATAAAATTAGTAACTAGACCTCTGCTCAATTTTTTCTTTTTTTCCATATTTATACAGGATTTATTAGGGACTTTTTTATTCAGAATATTGCTCAGCATCTTAAATGGTTTCAAAAATGTTCCTTCCCCCAACAAAAACCCAAACACTTTACCATAAAATCAGCAACATTTTCAGAAATAGTCATTTCCATTCATATTGTCTATAAATTACAGAAATATTGGCTTCATGTTCCCATAAAATACACAAAATTGTGAAAGAATGAAAAATCATGTCAGAATTCCACACACCCCCAAACTCTCCAGTATTAGCAAATATATTTGCTTATTTGCATCTTTGAAAGTAGAAAGTGATTGAAAAGTGAAATTGAAAAGTTTGGGAACCCCTAGTTGTCCAGGCTTTGTGTCTTGTGTCAGTAATCTCAATTATTACAGACAAATACCTGTTAATACATGTAACTCATGCGGCACTCATGGAAACTGTAATAAAATTCATCTGCTGTGATTTCCTGTAGAGACCATGATTCATTCTGGACCAAAACCAACTTAAATACTTTCTGCTTTCAGTTAAAAGAGGTTTCTGGCACAAGATGTTAAACTGATTAGTTTTACTGCACTTCTAACCCTTCTCCTCAAAGTAAAAAGCCCTCAAAATGCAAGATGCCACCTACAAACTTAGTTAAATCTAATTAAAAAGCAAGACCATCACCGATGAAGCTCCAACAGCAAAGTTTATATTTCACTGAAGGTTCCAATGCTAAGAGTTGTGGACTCCTCACCTGGCAAAATACTGACTAGAGAATTTAACAAGTACTCAGCTACAGAGGGGTTATTGCACCCAGCCCTAAGCAAAAAGACAAATTGTAATGATTTGGCAGGGAACACACTCTGTGTGTACCTCATGGCACTGAATATTAATAAAAATGTTTTAACAGCCATCTCCACCAGATTGCTTTTGAAAGCAGACTATAGAGCAGCATAAAACCTTTACATTTTTACACCCAGGCAACATTTAAGATCTCATACCCCCGCACTAGTAAACTAAATATTCTTCCCTGGCCAAAAGCCACTTTAAAACTTAGGACCTGTGTTCCAGCTGTCAGGAGGAATTATGGAGGGTAAGGAGCTCTGAACCCCCAAAATTTAGCTCTATCATTACATGGTCAGTGAGAAATGTTGCAGGGGGACCCTCAAAATCTTATTACCTTGTCACAGATGAGAAAACTACAACAATCACAGAATCACAAAATCACAAAATCACAAAATCACAAAATCACAAAATCACAAGGGTGGAAGAGACCTTCAAGGTCATCGAGTCCAACCCAGCCCTAACACCTCAACTAAACCATGGCACATCCAGTGCCACATCCAGTCTTTTTTTAGACACATCCAGGGATGGTGACTCCACCACCTGGGAAGATCATTCCAGTACTTTATCAGTCTTTCAGTAAAATCTTTTTCCAAACATCCAACCTGTATTTCCCTTGGCACAGCCTGAGGCTGTGTCCTCTTGTTCAGTCAGTGCTGCCTGGAGAAAGGGACCAACCCCATCTGGCTGCAGCCACCTCTCAGGGAGTTGTAGAGAGATGAGGTCACCTCTGAGTCTCCTTTTCTCCAGGATAAACAACCCCAGCTCCCTCAGCTGTTCCTCACAGGGTTTGTGTTCCCAGCCCCTCACCAGCCTCGTTGTCTCCTCTGGATGTGTTCAAGTGTCTCAATGTCCTTCCCAAACTGAGGGGCCAGGACTGGACACAGCCCTTGAGGTGTGGCCTCAGCAGTGCTGAGCACAGGGGAAGAATGAGCTCCCTGCTCCTGCTGGCCACACCATTCCTGATCCAGGCCAGGGGCCATTGGCCTTCTTGGCCACCAGGGCACTGCTGGCTCATGTTCAGCTGCTGTCACCAGCACCCCCAGGTCCCTTTCTGCCTGGGCACTGTCCAGCCACACCGTCCCCAGCCTGTGCTGCTGCAGGGGTTGTTGTGGCCAATGTGCAGGACTTGGCACTTGGACCTGTTAAACTTCATCCCATTGGACTCTGCCCATCCATGAACTGTTCCAGGTCCCTCTGCAGAGCCCTCCTCCCTTCCAACAGATGGACACTCACTCCCAGCTTAGTGTCAGCTCCAAATTTACTAACGAAAGACTCAATCCCCTCATCCATGTCATCAATAAAGATATTGAACAGAACAGGCCCCAGCACAGACCCCTGAGGGACACCACCGGTCACTGGTCCCCAGCTGGATGCACCACTGGTCACCACCACTCTCTGGGCCTGGCCACCCAGCCAGTTCCTAACCCAGCAAAGAGTGCTCCTGTCCAAGCCATGGGCTGCAGCTTGTCCAGGGAATGCTGTGGGAGACGGTGTCAAAGGCCTTGCTGAAGTCCACAGACAACATCCACAGCCTTTCCAATACATGGAGCTGCTGAGGATGAAAGTCCACAGAAAGAAAAAAAGCCATAAGAGATAGAGATCTACTGGCAAACCCATCTTTTTCTTGAATTGATTGCTGGTTTTGTTTATATTTATCATTGCTAACACTGTCCTCACCACAAATAAGCATATTCAAATAAATAAATAAAATAAATAAAATCAAACATTCAAACAAACAAATAAACACTTCAGCTTTCCACATAAAGATCCATGTGCAACCCAAGTCTTCCAAGGTTTCATCTACTAAAAGTCTTGTTAGTTGTTAGTTGTTGTTAGTCCCAACATTGGAAGAATGATTTAATTTTTCATGTAGAACTTTCTAGTTTTGTAGTTTCTCTGTCCCCTCTGATTACTTAAATAATACATTGCTTTATCTTTGTCAACATTTATGTTTCTTCTTAGTATCAAAGGAAACTAAAATCTAGGGATTTCTAGGACAGATTTTTGTTCTCATATGAGTTCCTGTGCAGCCCCAGGTTTCAACTGTAGCGCTGCTGCTTTTATTTTTCACAGTTGATTAATAAATAAATACAATATTCCTATTTGTAGCTGGCAAATCTCTTCTGAGATGTGCAGCCATCCTGATGCAAAAAGGAAACAAAAGCATTGGAAGTTTATTGTAAACAGGCTCTGATTTTGGACTTGTGCATTCTCTCGGGTTTTAGTACAGTAATTTAACCCCCTGGACTCAATAAAATTTTAATTATTGCATTACCGTAAACTAGTAAAAATACATATAATTTGACACAGATATCCATCAATCTTTAGAGTCTTCATTTCAACATATTCATTGTACTGTGTAAATAGACTCAAGTGGAAAAACTAAATTCTGGGTTTAGTAACAATGCAGTAATGTAAAAAACCCCTATTTAGAGATGTTTTAAAGGGACTTGAAATTTTTAAAATACAACTAATCCAAATAAAATCATATCTTCTCACATCAAACAAGTCAAAGGCATCTTGCCTCATTTACACCTTAGATATGCTCTGCATGCTTCTGGATTGGATCAAACAGCAAAAATGTCCAAGGAGGCATTTGGATTCCCCCCATTTGTACAAAATTAAAATTCATTACAGCCTTTATAATTTGTCAATAGCACTTAAATATTATTTATAGCACCTTTAAGAAACTTCATGGCAAACTTACTTGGTAAGTTCACAGCTCACAGCTTTGGGGTTGGCAAACCATGTCAAAATCCAGCATTCCTAATTTCGTGTGAGGATCTATATTCTACAAGAGTTTCTCAATAATACTGGTAATCATCAGGGTCTTCCCATCTCAACCACCAAAAATCCAATCCATCTTTAAGAATTACAAAAACTGGTCTTAAAAATAAGTATCAAAGCACTTAATATGGAAACCCAAGAGTGTTTTGTGTTTGTGAAAGCAAATCAGAACAGGACACAGCTTCTACACCAAGAGAAACTCCTCAGAATCCAGAAGAGAGAGGATCTGGGTTCTTTCAAACCTCACGAGGCATTGCTGAGATGATGATCTTCCATGGTGAGATTCCTTCTGTCATGGGCTGAAAAGCAGTGAGCAGATTGCAGTGCTTTAATCCCTGCTGGATTTACACAGCTGGATTTGCTGGGTGCAGGAATGTGGCACCGTGGGCTATTTTCCTCCTCAACAAAACACAGCAGCCACTGGCAGGGGCTGCTCATTTGTTGGGAAGGGTCCTTGGCCATGGGTATCTGAAAATTCCTCAGCCTGGTGTCAGAAAAAGACTAAACACAGCTTTTTTTATTGAGTTTTCAAACTCCTCACATTATTTTATACACATCTCAATTTGGGCTAACTCTATGTCCTATTTGAATATTCCACATACATGAAAGGCAAACAAAACTGTCCAAAAAAAACCAAACACAAAGCAACATTGTTACCTTCATTTTAAAATTTTAAAATATCTATGAACACTGATTTTTAGCCTGTACTCCTAAGCCTATATTTGAACTAAGGAGATGTTGTTAGGTACTCAGAGGCCTTCCTGCTTTGCTAAGGGCATGACTTTTTTCAGGCTTTGGAGAGACACAGACAGCCTGGATGTATATCCCAGTGTTTAGACAGTCTGAGGCATTGTAGTACCATAAGTGAAATACAATTTCTCCTCCTGCATCTCATAAAAAAGACCTTTGTTTATGCCACTCTTCTCACCATTATTTGTAAGCCATATTACTTGCCACATTACTGGCCCAGAAATAACTCCATAAGAAAGAAATGAGCCCACATTTCCAGAGAAGAGCTTCCAGAAGCTTTATCTTACCATTTCCTTGCATCATTTGATATGCTTGGCTGGACCTCTGAGTAAAAATAAATTATCATTTGAAGTTTGAAGGTGTACTTTGGTAGTGGATTAAAATTCATGCATCTTTTCATTTGATTACTGCTTCAGGCTTTCTCCTTAGGCAGCTTCAAAAGGGGAAAAATTTATATATATATAGTTAGTGCTGAGCTGCCTTTTTAAGCTGGACAAATATGAGGTACAATGTGCTTCAAGGGAAACAAAAAAAGGAGCACATTAAAAACCATCACTTGTATGAAGAAAATAACTCCTAAAATAGACATTTCCATGTTTTCAAGACAAATTCATCACTTTCACAAGCAGACTTCTTAAATATTCGTCTTAAGTTTGCTGGGAAAGTAAGGCATCTATAGCAAAAATCCCAACTGCATTCAAATTTAAACATAATTTTGCTAAACATCTAAATCATTATTACAATCTAATGACTTATGAAGCCTAAATAGTCATACATTTTATCAACACAAGGTCTATGATTTCATTATGATTCAGCAGAATTACCCAGAAACACTTACAGTCTTCAACTTTGTTCCTAATGTAATTCTGTGCATAATGTTTAGTCATCCATGCCTACAGAGAGAAATTTGATGAAGAGAATTGGGACATAGTTTAGACAGCTTCTGGAATCTTAATTTGTTTTGTTATTGGTGGGAGTTTTCACTGTCACACGGCTCCTGTCCCGCTCCTGTCCCCACAGCAGAGCCCAGGCTGGGTGAGGCTGGAGGGGCCCACAGGGGCTCCTCTGGTGCCACCTCCCTGCTCCAGCAGGGCCATCCCAGAGCCCAGGGCACAGCAGTGTGTCCATGTGGCTCTGCAATATCCCCAGGGAGGAGACTGCACAGCCTCTCTGCACAATCTGCTCGGGGCTGGGCACTGCCCAGGGCACAAGTTCTGCCTCCTGTGCAGGGCAGGGCCTGGGCTCAGCCCCTGCCCGTGGCTCTGCTGCCATTGCTGGGCCTGGAGCAGAGCCTGGGCCTGCTCTGCCCCTCCTGCACCCAGGGACAGACAGGGATGGACAGGGACAGATACAGGGACAGCCAGGGACACACAGGGACAGATACAGGGACAGCCAGGGACACACAGGGACACACAGGGACAGCCAGGGACACCCAGGGACACACAGGGACAGCCAGGGACAGACACAGGGACAGATACAGGGACAGCCAGGGACAGCCAGGGACACACAGGGACAGAGCCAGGGACAGCCAGGGACAGACACAGGGACAGCCAGGGCTGAGGGCCCCTCTCAGCTGGGGCTCCTCTCCAGGCTGAGCAGCCCCAGCTCCCTCAGCCTCCCCTGGGCACCGAGATGCTCCAGGCCCTTCCTCAGCTCCAGGAGCTCCTGTCCCTGCTGTGCTGAGGATCCAGAGCTGGACACAGCACTCCAGAGGTGCCTCCAGGGCTGGGCACAGGGGCAGGATCCCTCCCTGACCTGCTGCAAAGGCTCTTCCCCATGGCCCCTTGGCCCCAGGACACTGCTGGCTCAGGGACAGCTCTGTGTCCCCAGCACACCCAGGTCCTTCCCTGCAGGGCTGCTCCAGCAGGTTCCTCCCCAATAGTTTTGCTCCAGAATATGGCACTCCAGCAAAAACCACTCCATAGAAATGTCTGTATCCATGGGTGTGAAAGAGGATCCTTCCCTCAGCTCTTACACAAAAAGAACACACAATATTGTGCTTTAGAAGTGTTTGGTTTCTACCCTACTTACTTTAAACTCACATCCCACAGGGGCACAAAGAACTGTGCAAGGCAACTGAGAATCAGAGACAGCAAACAAATTCTCTCAGAACAAAATGAAGGCCCTGATTCACAATTAGGTTTTGGAAACATCTGGAAAGGCAGACAGGTCTCATCAGTAGGGATTCATACACAATCAGCCAAGAATTAGGGTCCATCAGGAGGACAAGAGTTGAAAAATCCTGAAGGATTGCGCAACTGGTAAATAGATTAGGAAGACAAATTGATATAAAAATTCTAGGTGGATAATACTTTCAGAGGTCTTTTATGCAATATTACTTTTAATGGCAGCTTGTATAAATATTTTGCTTTTTCAGCAGAGCAGATGAGACTTTATCATTAAGCAGTTATACAACATTTTTCAGAAGTAGACTTTAGAATTTCATACCAACATTATTTTAGATCACTATGTAGAACTGTTTCTTTCTGTGTTCTACCAAAAAAGCCCCCAAAATAAAAGAAATAAATAGAAATAACATCAACTTCTACTTCCATTTATGACTGGTTTGAGAGTTGTTCAAACAGACAGGAGGATTGTCTCTGATTTAAGGGACTCCAAATTTACAAGATCTTCAGGGGAATCACTTATAGATGGCACAGATACCTTCCATCCCCAGCAAGGGAACAGAAATATAACAGGAGGTGCCAATAGTACATTCTGGAACTCTTTGGCTAAATGGAAAACTTCATTTTGTCTGTTTTTACTGCTGGGATATTTCCAGGAAAATATTTAGTGGGACACTGGGGCAGAAGTTCTAAGAGTGTCTTCAAAGCATTTTTTTTTCAGCAGAGCTGAAGTGCAACAGCCTCACAGTGAGAGACCTGTGCAGAATTCCCACTGCTGCACATCTAATTGCAATTATGAACCCCCCACTTTAAATGGATAAACACCTTCAGAAATTCCCAACAGCATCATTTAAAAATAAAATTAAAAAATACCTTGGTAATTACCATGTTTCAATTCTCAGAAAAATAATCTGCCTTCAACAGAATCACCTGACAGATGTTGCCATCTCCAAAGTCCAGTGAAAAGGGTTTGTTTTCATGGACAAGATGCCTGACCCTGTCATTTTACAGATGCCAACAGCACACAAAAATGTTCATTTAATTTAGCTGAGACCAATTATTTTGTCTAGCAGGGAATCTTGGTATTATTTTCCCTTCATCTCCAAAATGATGTGTGACCTTCTTTTGTTTCACTGGTAACTACTTATAAAATATAATAACATAGAACTTAAGTGTGCAGGCATCTACTACAACAATTCCAGGTCTGGCCAAATGAAATTCCCAAACATGAGCAGCCATTAAAAATCTAGAATCGAATCTATGCTGGCTTGTGCAAATAAGTGCACAACAAACATAAAAGCCTCTGAAACTGAGAAATCCAAAGCAAACAAGGCTTTGGGATAATACCACAGTCATTTAATGTTCTGATTTTATAAATGTTGAATAGCAGAACAGGGAGACAACTTGCTCCTGACTAATACATTATCCCAGGAGTAATGAGACAGAACTGACAGATGAGAAAGAAAGCCATGCTGGTATTTTCTACAGACACACTGCTTTTTTTCTGAGTCAAAGAAAAATAACAATGCTTTCCAGGGAAAGCCAGTGATGTGGAGCCATTTTTTAGAAAGGTTCAACCAGGACAAAATATTGACAAGACCCAAAAATCAACAACAAGGAAATCCTAAGAAACTGCTAAGACAGTCATCTGAAATGAATAAATTAATTTTACAAAGCCAAATAAAATTGTCTGCTCTGTACATCAGACAGTCATTTAGGGCCTACTCCACTGGAGCTCATTAAAGATTTCTTTTGACTTCTGTGATCTTTGGTAGAGGAACTGAGATTTTTGTAACTATAAAAAGAAATCATCCTAGTTTGCACAGGTGCAAATTACAGTAAAAGGCAGGGGAAAGGAAGAGGTAAAATAAAGACCTTAATGTATTATTTTATGGCATAAATAACAATTTAAAAGGTTAATCTAGTGGCACCATGCAGATGATTGTTCAATGAGACCTCCTCTGGGTTGCTGAAGGTGAAGAGCTCTGGGGAAAATCCAGAAGCTGTCCCTTTGTGCTGCTGGATTGCAGTTGTCACATTTTAGGACAAACCTCCTTTTTCTGGCTCAAAAAGCACTGAACTCCTCTTTTCTGGTGCATGACCTTGAGAACAGGATCTCTACACCAAGAGATTTAACCTGGATAAATCACTTTTTTTATACACACCACACATATTTAGACCTACATCCCCTCATTTGCTGGGCTTGCTGCAAGAGCTGGCTTCAAATTTCTGTGAAAAAGTGAAAAGCATCCAGTGATGCCCCTTTCTGTCACGGTGCTGTTCTCCTTCCACAAGGACTCCCCAGCAGGAGGTGCTGGCTAAACCCTCACCCCGAATCATGTAGGGATCACCTAGTCCAGCTCTGGAACAGATGAATGTCCAGCTACAGCAACTAATCCACATTTTTCATCCTTCCTCTTTGCTGTCACTGCACTTCTGTGAAAAATCATGGTTGCCTTCACAGCCCTCTTTTCTTTCAGCTCCAGCTGAGCTTTGAATTTCCGAATTCTCTCCCTGTATTCCAAGGCAACGTCTCTGTGTTACTCCAGGGTAACTCATCAGTGCTTCCACTTTTCCCTGTGCCTCCTCCTTGAGGCTGAGCTCCTCACTTAGCTGCTGGTTTCCTTCCATGCTTGTCTGGCCCTCTAAGCCCTGCAGTTCCCTGTGTCTGTACTCAGAGGAGGCTGTCTCTGAACACCAAGCAGCTGTCCTGTGTCCCTCTGGCTCTCCAGCACAGCCTTCCATTAAGCCTGCCAAGAAGATCCCTGAATAAGCCAAAATTCGCTTTCCTAAAATCCAAGCTCGTGATCTTTTTCTGAGTTTGTCTGACAGGATTTAAAGCTTCAATCCTGCGGCTCCTGCAGGGAAGGATTGCTGTGCCCTTGATGTCTTTGGCCAGTTTTCCCTTGTTTTTGAGGAGGAGATTAAGCAGAACATCTTCTGTTCTCAGCTCAGCATTTACCTGCCTTACAAAATTCTCCTGCTGCACCCAAGCCTATTATCCAGCAGATTTGGGGAGAGCTGGAATGTCCCAGGGATTCAAGAGCCTGTGCTTTCCAGTACTTGTGAACATTGGAATTTATTTCACTCTCACCAATGTTTTATCTCTGTGTCTACTGGCAACAGCACCACTAAATCCACTTCCAGAGGTGGCAGTGTCCACCACCTTGTCCTGCTTGTCCCTGTGACTCTGCTGCTCAGCTGGGGGCTGCACTGCCATGTGTGCCACCTCCTGACAGCTACAGCTGTAAGGTCTTATCTGCAGGAATGGGTGGAATTAAGGGAGAATTGATAAAATGCAGTTTTATTTTCTATTAACTTTCACTGCTCATCTTCCCACTCTGATAGTTAGATCAGAGCTGTGCTCTGATATGAGATGCTGGGACTTAGAACCAAATTTCTTGTCTCTTGATAGATAAGAGACATCCACACCCAGGACAGCATGTCACTGCATTTCAGTGCAGCTGCAAAAAGGGTGACAACAACAATAATTCAGGAGAATAAATCTCTAGGAAAATGGCTCCTGGTGCTTTCAGAAGCAAAACAAACACTATTTACTCACAACTTTTTTTTTTTTTTTTTTTAATAGCATAAACAAGAGACTTGCAAGCCTTCCCTGTTATTTCAGCACAAATGAGGAATGTTTTTGTCTTCTCACTGCTCTTATCCGACAAAAGTCGTTGTGACTTTTTCCTCCTTGGTGCTTCAGCAATGGAATTGAATGCAGATGGGACAAAGGCAGTGCAATGACAGTCCCTTTTAGTCTGATTCCCTGAGCTATGACCCTCCCAATCCAGGTTTTTTATGTGGTTTACCAAGCTGCTGAGAGTTTAAAGTGGCAATGAGTTCCATTCAGAGAGTCCAGACTCATCAGATCATTCTCTCATTCTTAACCAGAGATTAACCAGAGAAACATCACTGGGTTTGGGGAACTGAACAAAGAAATATTCTTAACAACTTTAACTCATGTATTTCATCTTTGGGAAAGAGGGACCAGCAGTCACACAGCCAAATCCCACTGAAATCCCCTTCTTGTGAGAAACACAACTCCCAAAATACCAAGGTATTTTCAACTACCTTAACCTGAAAGCTCAACAAATACCGGTGACAAACATTTTAAAACTCCTTATCTAATGGCAAAGGTGCTGTGCTGACACATCCATAGCTTTCCAACAAAGGATAATATTGACAAATCATCATCACCCCCATCTAATAAAGCAACTCATCATTTATTGAAAGAAGATTAAGTAAAGGATAAACATTAGAATCCAACTTTCTGCAAAAAAAATATTGAAAACCATATTGAAAAATATTGAAGATCAAAAAAATGCCCCACATATCCACAAAAACTTCGTTCATTGTCTTGGTTTCAAAATTGCTGTCCATAAGAGAATCTGGTAAAAGTGTGAGAAACTTGCAAAAAATATAAAGATAAAAAAAATTAAATGAAAAATTTAGTTTGGATTAGAAAACGAATGCTTGGATCTGAGTATTCAATCAGTAAAGTGTATCTCATTATTTAATGTTAAATAAAGCATAAACCCCTTCCCTCAGTTTTCTAAAATTTACATTCCTATCTGGGTGTTGTCACGAAGCTCCCATGATGAGGAATTAAATGTCGGAATTCTTTCTTTGGTTTGGAGCCATTTGAATTGTGTTGGCTGCAAGAGCAGGAAAAGCACAGAATTTATGAGTAATACAATTTCTGAATAGCTAAAATATTAATTTCTAATGAAGTGAAGTATAAATACAGGGGGAATATTAAGTTGGATTGCTGCTTTTAAAATAACATAGAAAGCTATTCCAGAACTTAATTTTTCTAACAGCAATGGAAGCACATTCTGATTTCCAGTCTAACTGCATTTGTGCTTAATTTATACCTGGCTTATCTCATAGAATTATTATTTTTAATTTAAAGTAATCTTTCTCCAAAGTTTGTTGTCTGTGGATTTTCAGGCACATGTTGCTCTGTGCCTGAGAAAGAGCAGCCATTTCCCCTCTCAACATTTATTTTGCTACCTAAATAAGTCAAGACCTTTTTATCTGCTCAAATAAGACCAGTTCTTTATTCCCCTTGTAACATTTGTAGGTCTTTTCCAAAAGTGCTCCTGTTTCCCTGCACATTTCTAAATGGCCACACAACTACTAGCAATAAATTATTCCCTTAGAGAAGTTAATAAAATGTTCCAGTAACAAGAAAAAATACCCAAAAGACACAAAATAAACCAAGAGTTGTCTACAGAGTTCATGAATCGTGTTTGTGAACTCCATTCAGGCATGGGGATTTTAGTGTCATTGTCTAAGAAAATCTCAGAATACCCCTAATTCTAGAATGATTGACAGTGTCAGCAAAGTTAAACAAAAAAAACCCAAAACATATATATATATATATATATATATATATATATATATATATATATATATATATATGGGGAGGTGATAAAAATTTTAAATTGAGAGAAAAAATCATCCATTACAATAAAACAAAAATCTATAAATTGAATTCCTCATTTTTTCTCTGGTTTTGCTATATACAGAAAGTGATGGAAATTGATCTGCACCTTTCCCAAGCCCCGTTATACAACTTTGCTTTAAAAGTCAGTTTTTCTCATGCTGACATAAAAGGGTTTCATCTCTGCATCCACTTGGGCCATTCATTTGGAACAGTTTTGCTTTCCTATATTCAGCCTCAGAACTCTCCAGTGATGCCAACATCCCCAAATCTGCAGCTCACGTTAGCAGCAGCACCCTGAATAATTTCCTCCTTCTCCTTCCCCACACACAGACCACAGCTGTAAATTTTGTTTCGGAATTCAGATTGTGATAATGTGTACAGAACCCAAAGTGTTCTCACCAGAGGCTGTTGCACAGTAAAGACAGTGGGAGAGTGAAAGAAATAAAGGCTGAGGGAACACGAAAGCAAAAAACAATGCCAATGGCCATGTTTGAACATTGTATTCTTCAGGAAGGTTTCATTATCATCACTGTGTATATTTATGATGCATGTGGTTTAAAAATAAGAGGGACAGAAGCAACAAATTGAAAAATTATCCAGATTGATTGATTGATTGTAAATAAGCAATGGAATATAAGCAAGCCATGACTTTTGGCTAACAACACAACTGTCATTCAATGATCAATATTAAAGGGAAAAAAGGAACCTTTTATACAAATTTAATCTACCCAGCACAAATCCCTGCAAGCACATATTAATCACCAAGACCTTCCTGCTGTTAAATATCTGTGTGTACGTGTGGTTTTATGTAAAAGTAAACAAAGGTGCTCAATAGTCCAATTTCTATTCAAATGTGACTTGGAATTCTGTTTTGCCAGGATCAAGGATGAGTCTCCTATGAATGTATTTGACCCACGTTTGTAATTATTCCTTGAAATTTTAGGATTAACCAGACAGCCCTCAGAATTTGATTGGAAAAGAAGGATGTTGAATTTTTTCCCTAGGGTGAGGTAAAACAGTGTGTAGGATGAGGAGCAGTTCCCTTCCAGCATGTGAAGTTCCAGGTGTGCCCTCCAGCACACCCCCAACACAGCTCCAAGCCAGCCAAGACTTGGAAATACAACAGCTAACTCAAAAAGGGGGAAAAGGAATTAATAAAAGACCTTTTTAGCCTTGTGGCAGAAGGCTCAATGACATTTCTTAAGTGTCCCATACACAGCTTGGCAACGGAATTTAAAGTGGCCCTGGTACTGTGAGCCAGCAGAAGTTGGCACATTGCTGACCCCCTAAACCCACCCCTCCAGCAGCAGCGTCACCTCTCACCCTATGAGATCCTATCCTGCTTTGCTGTGTTACATGAACCACCTGAGAGTGAAGATTATTTTTCTCCTGCTATTGATTGGTTCTGGAAAAAGTAGTTCCCCATTTAATTCCTGGGATTTGGTCTATAGGGCAAGAGTCCAGATGCAATATGGTCAAATATGTGCACTTTTTGCTACACATTCTGCACAGTTCCCTGTGCAACTACAGTGGAAAAGGGTTTTGAGAGAGGATTTCCCTTTAAGGAGGAAAATAATGTGGATATTATATTAATTAACAGAACAGGACTGAAATTTCATACGATCCAAGACTCTGAAAATTCACACAAGACAAAAGCACAGTAGTCCCAGGAACAGACTGTGAGGATAACACTGGTCTTCTGCTTGATGAAAATTACTTAGGAATTATGATCTGTGTTGTATGAACTTCTGCCAGATAGTTCTGTGTGAATTAAACTGTAAAAGTTATGCCTTAATTAAGCCATATTCTTTCCAACTGGTCTACTTGCCATGAGCCTCAGACAGGAGGATATTTATTTGTCTCTAATCCTGAGCTCGGCCTGACACAGCTCAGGTACCCTGAGCATCTCTGCCCATTCACCAGGTGTGCAGCAAAGACAAACAACAACTTCATCTCCATTTTCAGAAACATTCTATGGCTGCAAAACACATTTTCCAAAAGGACCTTCCGTTGTTTAACAGCCTGTATGAGTATTAGTAGCTTAAGATTAAGAAAAGAAGCATGAGGAAAATATATTTTAATTAACACTGATTGAAATTAGGACACAAAGCAAGCTCATGAATATGAATTGCAATTCCTAAGCAGAAGAATTGTCCTTTGTAAAGTACAACTAACATGCACAGAAAAATATTACAAGAGAAACACATATCCCACCTCAGCTATTATGCAAAGTTAAGGCCATGAAAGTAACCTTTTTAGTTTGTTATGCCTTCCTAATTCAATTAAATGAGAACAAAACTAAGATGAGGATTACATTTGCTAAGACATTTAGCATCATTAACAGTGTCTGCCAGGGAGCTTTTTTCCTTTATTTTATTTCCTGAAAGAAAAAAAAAATCTTGGTCTTTGAAGCTTTCTATATTTTAAAGCAGAAAGAAAAGCATTCAAAAGTGAAAACCAGTACAACAACACTTTAACCCATGAACAGTTTATGAATTCCATGGGTGAGGAACTCCTTTGACACAATCTTTTTTTTCTACAATGGCATTAACTTGTGTTGCCAAAGAAAAAATGAAAACAATGTCAATATTTTCATGGCACCCATTTAGCAGTGCCACAATTTTTTGTCTTTTCGTTTTTTTTTCTAAAACCCAAAACACAAACTTGCTCTCCCTCACCGATGTGCCCTCAAAGGGACTGATTTTCATTAATTGAAGGGAATTTCAGCCTTCAGGGCTACAACAGACAGGGCCCTTTCAGGGTTTGGGTGCACAGTGAACTATTTCTGAGCACAGAGGCAGGCAGCCCCTGCCAAAGTCAAGCCCCTGCAGTCTGTGCTCCAGGGCTCTGCTGGATGAGGAATCCCTGGGAATCCCTGGGAATCCCTGGCTGTGAGGAGCAGCCTCAGCCAGCTCCAGCTCCGAAACAGAGCTGTGCTCGTGTGTGACTGCATGGTGAAACTTTTCCTTCTGTTTTTTCTCTCTTGATTCTGCTGTATTTCTTCTCACACGTGGATTTCCCAGTCTCCTCTGAGCTCCTTGGGGATATTCCCTCACGGGGAGTTCTGTTCATCTCAGCTCTCCAGGTCAGGATGAAAACTCCAAAGCTCGTTGGGATCTTGTTTCTCCTGTTTATTAGGATGTTATCACAAAACCTGGCAGATCTCTCCAGACTTTCTGCACAAGTTCAATTCACCACAACCTGGCATATTTTGGCTCTGATGGCAGAAAACGGCCCCAAACTGTGCAGCCTTTTTATCTTTATACTTATTCTTATCCAGTTAACAATAGACATGTATATTATTTTTCTTAATGACCAAATGACTCCTCACCTGTGTGCTGCACTGTGGCATTTTCTATCCAATCACTCACTATTACCCAAAAACCTCTAGGAGAAGAACATGAAGAAGAAAGAAGGAAAAGAAACAACATTCTAAATCCTCCATCTTGTCTTCTGCTCTCTAAACTAGTTTATACTCTAAACTAACTTTTTCACCCAGTGACTTAAGAAAGCTTTCTAATCTACACACTCACACTTTTAGCTTTTCTATCTAACTTCAACAGTTGTTTTCATGTAACACAATGAAAACATGCCCAAAAATTTCATGTTATATGAAATTCAGTGTTCTCGTGGATCTCAGAGCAAGGCATCAGAGACAAGGGCACACACTCTGTCACAGACTCCAACACATGGAATTCTGTGCCAGCCTCTGGCTCATCTAAAGCCAGTTGAGGAGACAAAGAAACTCCCGTGAAAGACACAGAAACTTTGGAAAAAAAAAAAACAATGAACAAAAAATCAAACCAAAAAACAACCAAACAACACAGAAAACGGCGGCAAAAACAAAACTGAAAACATCTTTGATCTCTACCCTTAATTGTAGAACTAATTAAAGTCTGAAGTGAAGCAATTGATCTTTTTTTAGACCATTTTCCTGCTAAGATTCCATGCAGGAGCGTCTCTCTGTACACCGTGTAGGCAGCAGCAGCACATTGTGTGCAGACAGCTCTGCTGTCAGCTCCCGCACAGGAGATCACCACGAGCTCTCACTTTCCTTTTATTACAGTCAACAGCTTAATTTCCACCGTGTTTTTCCCATTTGTTTAAAATTCTTGTAGAAAACATATTTATAACCCAGATAGTTCAAATAAGTGACACTGCATTTCTATTCCTAGAAACAGAGACAAATAAGATGCATCAAAGAATTTCTCTCTACATTATTTGCTGTTGTGTCTCTTCACTCTGATGCTCCATTTCCCCCAAGCAAGCTGCACGTTACGTAATGGTGTGGGTTTGATAATGCTGCAAACAATCTGCAGCAACCTCATAAAACCTGGTCAAGCAAATCTGCTCCTCAGAATTTCAGAATCAGGATAGTGACACTGCTCCCCCCGACCCACACCTGGAAAAAAAATTAAAAATGTCTGATGGATACTTAGCCTTGTCACTCTTGGATTACAAATTAAAGAATGATTTCCAGTTATTCTATGTAAAAGTGCAGTAAACAGCAGAAAAAAAACTCTTCTGCCTTTTGATTCTCTTTGGATGACTGATTTGACTGCAAAGCATCTCTACAGACTTGCCAGCAGTGTCCTGGGTGTGCTGGGGACACGGAGCTGTCCCTGAGCCAGCAGTGTCCTGGGGCCAAGGGGCCATGGGGAAGAGCCTTTGCAGCAGGTCAGGGAGGGATCCTGCCCCTGTGCCCAGCCCTGGAGGCACCTCTGGAGTGCTGTGTCCAGCTCTGGATCCTCAGCACAGCAGGGACAGGAGCTCCTGGAGCCGAGGAAGGGCCTGGAGCATCTCGGTGCCCAGGGGAGGCTGAGGGAGCTGGGGCTGCTCAGCCTGGAGAGGAGCCCCAGCTGAGAGGGGCCCTCAGCCCTGGGTGTCCCTTTGTCTGTCCCTGGCTGTCCCTGTGTCTGTCCCTGTGTGTCCCTGGCTGTCCCTGGCTGTCCCTGGCTGTCCCTGTGTCTGTCCCTGGGTGTCCCTGTTTGTCCCTGGGTGTCCCTGGCTGTGTCTGGCTGTCCCTGGCTGTCCCTGGCTGTCCCTGTGTTTGTTCCTGGCTGTCCCTGGCTGTCCCTGGCTGTCCCTGGCTGTCCCTGTGTCTGTCCCTGGCTGTCCCTGTGTCTGTCCCTGTGTGTCCCTGTGTGTCCCTGTGTCTGTCCCTGTGTGTCCCTGGCTGTCCCTGTGTGTCCCTGTGTGTCCCTGTGTGTCCCTGTGTCTGTCCCTGGCTGTCCCTGGCTGTCCCTGTGTGTCCCTGGCTGTCCCTGTGTGTCCCTGGCTGTCCCTGTATCTGTCCCTGTGTCTGTCCCTGGCTGTCCCTGTGTCTGTCCCTGTGTGTCCCTGGCTGTCCCTGTATCTGTCCCTGTCCATCCCTGTCTGTCCCTGGGTGCAGGAGGGGCAGAGCAGGCCCAGGCTCTGCTCCAGGCCCAGCAATGGCAGCAGAGCCACGGGCAGGGGCTGAGCCCAGGCCCTGCCCTGCACAGGAGGCAGAACTTGTGCCCTGGGCAGTGCCCAGCCCCGAGCAGATTGTGCAGAGAGGCTGTGCAGTCTCCTCCCTGGGGATATTGCAGAGCCACATGGACACACTGCTGTGCCCTGGGCTCTGGGATGGCCCTGCTGGAGCAGGGAGGTGGCACCAGAGGAGCCCCTGTGGGCCCCTCCAGCCTCACCCAGCCTGGGGTTCTCTGATTCTGACATTTGCTGACTAAAATTTCATTCCCAGTGCTGGTGGAAATCTGTTTCAAACTCCTTATTTCAGGAGGTGCAGGGCACAGAACTGTCCAAGCTCAAGCCCAGACACATGGCCGTGGCTCAGGAAGAGCAGGATGCTGTTGGCTGCCTGGCAAGCCCTGCTCTGCATCACCTTCACCATCACTCCCTTCCCTGTCCTTCCTCCTCATTCACTGGAGGCATTTGTCTGATGAGCAAATCGAGGCTGACAGGGAAGGTCACTGTGCCCAACTGTGAGTCTCAGCATACAAATGGTCCCCAAACAGTGACCGTGTCCTATTATTGATAAAGCCTTGAAAAGTCTTTAATGCATCTTCATTTCACAAAACAACTGCCTTCAAGGTTGCTCTGAGAAAATAAGCAGCCAGAATGCTGAAGAATTCTCTAAGTTGGCATTCTCCAGAAGATTAAAAGATAATAACACTTCTATTAGAATCACTCTGCTACGCTGTATTGATCTCATCAGGGAGGCCACTGCAGGTCTAATATGAACAGAGCAGTTTTAGAATTAATCACAGGAGTTTTTATTATGGTTCATAGGGCTCCTCATTCAAATGGCATCGTTTGCAATATTTATGGCCTAGATTGGTTGCCATTATTAAGTGCAAGTGTGCCACATGGTGTCTGGCCTGCTGTGTTAAAACACAAAGTCATTCTTCAAAAGTAAATCTTATCTAAACTATGCACAAAAAGCCAATTACTTTTTGATTTACATTTTAATTTCACATTCAGCTTTCCCCTTATATACAAACCTCTTACTTAATCTTTGTTTTGGATTAACTAGCACAGGCATACAAGGTACACGCCGTAGTTTTAAGTAGACTGTTAGAGCATATTAATGCATTCTGCTCAAAAAGATGTATTTGGTCAGTGACAAGGCACACTTTCTGTGTGAGAGAGGCAAATGAAAAGCTGGAAGAAATAGAGCACCCTGCAAAGTGGACTGGCCACTGATCTTCAAGATAAAACACACTCATTAAGACTCTCAACTTAGACGGTGAACTTGGAAATGAAAAAAGTGTTTGTCAATGTCAGAACAAGCCCTGAGTGACCAGATCCAGTAGTGATTTAAGACAGAGCTCTTGCATTTCCATGTTCCTTGCTTTGCTGGTTTGGTTTTCTAATCTTTGCCAAGGTTTCAGCCATGCTCATGTTTCAGTCATGCTCATTCCTGTTTGCCTGATCCCACCAGCATTTCCTCACCATGAGGGTGACAGAAGCTGAATCTCAGCAAATGTGAACGAGCAAATGCAATCCTGATGCTAAGTTATTAAATTAATTAATTAATTAAAACCCTGAGAGGGGAGGTTCTTTTTGGTTTTGGTTTGTTTCTTTTAAACCAGAAAGCACTTTAGGGAGTCTGGTAAAGTATGTTGAAAATTTTTGTCCCTAATCTCAGATTCTGTTGAGTTTTTAGTGAATTTTGGGTGAGAAAACTGCACTGACCTTTTCAAGGCCATGTAAGAAATGTCCACAACAATTTCACATTAAACCTAACCATTAACCTATAATAAAATGAATTAGAATTGCTTGTATAAACATCTCTGTTGCCTTTAAAATCCCTCATATTCTCTTAACTCTATTTGAAAACAAGCCATTATTATGACATTCATTTAATTTGAGGGACTAATTATACGTGGCAAGCACATACCTAAATGCTTTGAAGGGTGGAAAAACACTTAATGAACGTAGAGAAAATTGTATTTATCTGCTTAGTCAATGCAATAAAGCAGGTCTGCTCACACTTTTTTCTCCTGACAGCACAAGGTAGGAAGCAGCAATAGAGAAAAGAAAAAATAAAAATGAATTGGCAGAAGCCTCCCAATTTATTAAGACTGCAAGGCATATACATTTACAAGTGATATACATTTAAAAGGGGTATACATTTACAAGGGGTATTCAGTTATAAGGGATGTAAAAGTTCTCAACAGGGTAGAAAAAACCAATGCCAAGTTGTGCTGGGAATGACCTTGTCTCCAGTCCCCACTGACCCCAGCATTCCCTGTCTCAGCTCAGTCCTTCCAGGATACTGCTGTGAAGCATCTCCACTGATTCCTGTTTTCTCCTGGACAAAAGGACCTGGGAAACAGAATGAATATAACAATGGTATCATACACTTTAATTCACACACACACATTTGTTTTCATCTTGCTCCCATTCCAACCCACTCAGCCTCCATAAACAACTCTCCCAATGAATTCTTTGCTAACAGAGACACCACCACACCTAATTTCAGCCTGATGGCCAACAACAGTTTACCACAACATGTTGGTAGATCTGTTTACTTCTGCTTTCTGTATTATAAGTAAATATATTCATATTCATCATATTCATAACTTGGTTGATCACTGCACTTTAAAGCCAACAAAATCAAAACTGAAATTGGAATACACCTCTCTCCCAACATCCTAGGAATCCACTTATGCTCTTTTTTTGATAGCTAGTGAAAAATAATTGTTTGGAGTTTTGTTTTGGGTCTTTTTCTTTGTAAGCAACTACCAATCTACTGTGCAGCAGAACTCTGCAAATGAACTCTTGGATCACAGCACCACCTTATCTACTCCTCTTTACCAGCCAAATAACATATTGACTATCATTCTCACCTCTGACAGATCTAACCCAAGTCTCCCAGAGTGAAAGATTAGGAAGTTAATCCATTTTGAAGCCTTGCTGTGAGATATTAATGTTTTCAAAAACAAAAGTGATGGATGAATATTATTCAGGTCAAATAAAATCAGAGTTCTAAGAAGAGCTAGCCAGGTTTCAGTTCCAAAAAACAGTGTGTGATAAAACCAAGCCTTGAGATAGGGCATCAAATGGGTATTCAAACATATTTATTCCTAGTTTAGGGAGATATTTTAATTTCATAATTGATGAAGTGGATTTTGAATGCAGTTTTCAGCAAGTCTATTCAAAATTTACTATAGGATGCTTTGGGAGAGATGGCTGTGAT